>NC_066518.1:15883254-16023254 GCF_024679095.1 Eriocheir sinensis
AAAGGCGACCGAAAATTACAGGATAATTACAGGCCAATCAGCTTAACTTCATTTATTGGTAAATTATTTGGGATAATTATTCGAGATAAAGTAGTTAACTACCTAGATGGTAATTCGCTAATCCTGGACTCGCAACATGGTTTCCGTAACAACAGATCTTGTTTGTCGAATCTATTAACGTTCAATAACGAGCTTTTTGCAGTCTATGATGTTTCTAAATCACTTGATGTTATTTATTTGGACTTTCAGAAGGCGTTTGATGAAGTTCCACACTACAAGTTGCTTCATAAAATCAAGGAAATAGGCATTGGGGGTAAGCTTCACGAATGGATCAAGCACTGGCTAAGCAATAGAAAGCAAAAAGTTGTAATAAATGGAGTGACCTCTGAGTGGATGCCAGTCACTAGTGGTGTCCCCCAAGTCTCTGTCCTGGGACCCGTTCTCTTCGTCATTTACATCAACGACATTGACCTTGGTCTCAATAATTTCATTAGTAAATTTTGGGACGACACGAAAATCGGCAATGCGGTACTTACAGAATGTGACAGGCGGAGCCTACAAGAAGATTTGCGTAAAATATCAGATTGGTCAGTAAAATGGGAAATGCCTTTTAATATAAACAAGTGCCAGATTTTGTAGGTTGGATTTAGAAATATAAAGAAGGACTATGAAATGTGCGGCGTTAAAAGTAAAAGCGTTCACTCGGTCAAAGATCTTGGCGTCACAGTCGCGTCTAACCTCAAGTTTTCCCAGCAGTGCAACGAGTCGGTTAAAAAAGCAAACAGGATGATGGGTTTGATTAAGAGAAATTTTTCATTCAAGAATAAAAATGTTATACTACCTTTGTATAATAGTTTCGTCAGACCTCATTAAGAGTATGCCGTGCAGTTTTGGTCTCCCCACCATGCGAAAGACATTGTTAAATTAAAAGGTGTTCAGCGTAGAGCAACCAAGATGATTCCTTCATTACGAAACAAACCCTACGAGGAAAGACTGTTACATCTAAGCCTGTTTTCTCTTGAAAAACGCCGCCTAAGAGGAAAACTGGTCGAGTGCTTTAAAATACTTAACGGTTTTACCAACGTGGATTCGACCAAGCTGTTTGTGATGGATGACTCGACGCGAACGAGAAATAATGGCGCTAAACTCAAATGTAGACAAGTTCATTCAGATTGCACAAAATTCTTCTTCACTAATGCTGTCGTTCGAGATTGGAACAGATTATCACCATTAATAGTACAGTGTAACTCGATCGCATCGTTTAAGAATAATCTTGACCGCTATCTCCTCCATCTCAATGTTCACTAGGTCAGTTTCAACGTCATGGTGGCCGCATAACAACTGTCACTTAGGTATAGGACAGATCACCTAGTTTGGGCCTTAGGGCCTGTGTGGTCTGGTTATCTATGTAATTCTCTCTCTCTCTCTCTCTCTCTCTCTCTCTCTCTCTCTCTCTCTTTTAAATGTAGCCAAGGTCAATATTGTTTGATTATAATAATAATAATAATAATAATAATAATAATAATAATAAAATAATAATAATAATTTGTTATTATTATTATTATTATTATTATTATTATTATTATTATTATTATTATTATTATTATTATTAATATAATTATTATTATCTCCTCGATTCAAGTTGCCACGTGGTTGCTTCGCTGAGGCCTGAGATGCCAGTGCTTAGAGCTTTCCCACGGTCGATGTCTCGTTATTACCAGTTGATGTGTTTTGTCTCAATGTTTGACAGTTTGAATAATGTTTCACACTGTTCCCGTCATGACTTTCTTATATTAGTTATCTTTCGTTTTCGCTCAAACGCCGGAGAATTCCTCCCCTTCCTGCCCTCCTCCCCTTCCCCTTCACTCCTCCATATCCTCCCTACCACCCTTCTTTCCTTCCTTCCTTCTCACCCCTTACTTCCTCGTCTCTCACATGACGCTGATCTCTCCTCTTCTCCCTTCCCTGTCCCCTATTTCCTCCCTCGGAAAGTTGCAGTATTGACCACAATAAAATGACATGTCACACACAGATATCTTTCCCTCCCCCTGTCTTTTTCTATTGTAAATTAAGGCCATTGTACTATTCTAAGCATGTTTCATTTGTTTGGATAGCCAGGATAGGCACTGAAGTATTTGTTTTTACTACCGCTACCGCAGTACCACACACCGCGTACCGCACTGGAAAAAAAAATGGGACCGCACTGCCACAACCACACTAATCCGAAAAAAGTACCGCACTACCGCAACCGAACTACAGATTTTTCAGTACCGCCCCCACCTCTGTATATATATATATATATATATATATATATATATATATATATATATATATATATATATATATATATATATATATATATATATATATATATATATATATATATATATATATATATATATATATATATATATATATATATATATATATATATTTTTTTTTTTTACAGCAAAGGAGACAGCTCAAGGGCACAAAAAAGTAAACATTAATAAAAAAAGCCCGCTACTCGCTGCTCCTAAAAAGAATCCAAAGAGGTGGCCGAAAGATAGGTCAGTTTCGGGAGGGGTGTCCTGATACCCTCCTCTTGAAAGAGTTCAAGTCGTAGGCAGGAGGAAATACAGATGAAGGAAGATTGTTCCAGAGTTTACCAGCGTGAGGGATGAAAGAGTGAAGATGCTGGTTAACTCTTGCATAAGGGGTTTGGACAGTATAGGGATGAGCATGAGTAGAAAGTCGAGTGCAGCGGGGCCGCGGGAGGGGGGGAGGCATGCAGTTAGCAAGTTCAGAAGAGCAGTCAGCGTGGAAATATCGATAGAAGATAGAAAGAGAGGCAACATTGCGGCGGAATTTAAGAGGTAGAAGACTATCAGTATGAGGAGGAGAGCTGATGAGACGAAGAGTCTTTGCCTCCACTCTGTCCAGAAGAGCTGTGTGAGTGGAGCCCCCCCACATGAGATGCATACTCCATACGAGGGCGGACAAGGCCCCTGTATATGGACAGCAACTGTGCAGGGGAGAAGAACTGGCGGAGACGGTACAGAACGCCCAGCCTCGAGGAAGCTTATTTAGTAAGAGATGAGATATGAAGTTTCCAGTTGAGATTTTGAGTTAAGGATAGACCGAGGATGTTTAGTGTTGAGGAAGGTGATAGCTGGGTGTTGTCAAAGAATAGGGGATAGTTGTTTGGAAGATTGTGTCGAGTGGATAGGTGGAGAAACTGTGTTTTTGAGGCGTTGAAGGACACCAGGTTCTTCTTGCCCCAATCGGAAATAATAGTAAGGTCTGAGGCTAAGCGTTCTGCAGCCTCCAGCCTTGAGTCGTTAAGTTCCTGAAGGGTGGGTCTTCTATTAAAAGAAGTTGAATAATGCAGAGTGGAATCATCGGCGTAGGAATGGATAGGACAGTTCGTTTTGGAAAGAAGATCATCAATGAACAACAGAAAAGAGTGGGAGATAGGACAGAACCCTGTGGGACACCACTGTTAATAGATTTAGGGAAGAACAGTGACCGTCTACCACGGCAGAAATAGAACGGTCAGAAAGGAAACTGGAGATAAAGGTACAGAGAAGGATAGAAACCGTAGGAGGGTAGTTTAGAAAGCAAAGATTTGTGCCAGACCCTATCAAAAGCTTTTGATATGTCCAGCGCAATAGCAAAAGTTTCACCGAAACGGCTAAGAGAGGATGACCAAGAGTCAGTTAAGAAGGCTAGGAGATCACCAGTAGAACGCCCTTGCGGAACCCATACTGGCGATCAGATAGAAGGTCAGAAGTGGAAAGGTGCTTTTGAATCTTACGGTTAAGGATTGATTCAAAAGCTTTAGATAGACAAGAAAGTAAAGCAATAGGACGGTAGTTTGAGGGATTGGAGCGGTCACCCTTCTTAGGTACAGGCTGTGTGAAGGCATACTTCCAGCAAGAAGGAAAGGTAGATGTTGACAGGCAGAGGCGAAAGAGTTTGACCAGGCAGTGTGACAGCACGGAGGCACAGTATTTAAGGACAATAGTAGGAAATCCATCAGGTCCATAAGCCTTCTGAGGATTGAGGCCAGAGAGGGCATAGAAAACATCATTTTGAAGAATCTTTATAACAGGCATAAAGGAGTCAGAGGGGGGATGAGTAGGAGGAATATGCCCAGAATCGTCCAGAGTGGAGTTTTTAGAAAAAGTTTGAGAGAAGAGTTCAGCCTTAGAGATAGATGAGACGGCAGTGTTGCCGTCAGGACTGAGGAGTGGAGGGAAAGATGAAGAAGTGAAGTTGGAGGAGATGTTTTTGGCTAGATGCCAGAAGTCACGGGAAGAGTTAGAGAAAGCAAGGTTTTGACATTTTCTATTAATGAAAGAATTTTTGGTTAGTCGGAGAATAGATTTGGCACGATTTCGGTCAGAAATGTAAAGTTCATAATTAGCATTAGTTTGAAGGCTCTGGTATCTTTTGTGAGCTACCTCTCTATCATTGACAGCACGAGAACAAGCGTGATTAAACCAAGGCTTTTTAGCGTGAGGAGTAGAGAAAGAACGAGGAATGTATGCCTCCATTCCAGAGACAATCACCTCTGTGATGCGCTGAGCACACACAGAGGGGTCTCTATCCTGGAAGCAATAATCATTCCACGGGAAATCGGAAAAGTACATCCTCAGGTCGTCCCACCGAGCTGAAGCAAAATGCCAGAAGCATCGCCTCTTCGGTGGGTCCAGAGGATGTACAGGAGCGATAGGACAGGATGCAGAAATAAGATTGTGATCGGAGGAGCCCAACGGAGAGAACAGTTTGACAGAATAAGCAGAAGGGTTTGAGGTAAGGAAGAGGTCTAGAATGTTGGGCCGATCTCCAAGACGGTCAGGAATACGTGTAGGGTGCTGGACCACCTGCTCTAGGTCGTTGAGGATAGCAAAGTTGTAGGCTTGTTCACCAGGATGGTCAGTGAAAGAGGATGAAAGCCAAAGCTGGTGGTGAACATTGAAATTTCCTAGGATGGAGATTTCAGCGAAGGGAGAGTGGGTCAAGATGTGCTCCACTTTAGAATTCAAATAGTCAAAGAATTTTACATAGTTGGTAGAGTTAGGTGAGAGATAAACAGCACAGATGTATTTAGTAATAGAATGACAGTGAAGTCTTAACCAGATGGTGGAAAATTCAGAAGAGTCAAGGTCGTGGGCACGAGAACAAGTGATGTCGTTGCGCACGTAGGCGCAACATCCAGCTTTGGATTGAAATTTAGGATAGAGATAGTAGGAGGGAACAGAGTAGAGATTGCTGTCAGTAGCCTCAGAATCCTTTGTTTCAGTAAGGAGAAGGTGAGGTTTAGAGGAGGAGAGATGATGTTCCACAGAATGAAAATTAGAGCGAAGACCGCGAATGTTGCAGAAATTGAGAAGAAAGAGGTTCGAGGAGTTATCAAGACACCTCTCGGGTCGGCAGCCAGAAGGGGAGTCCTCCCTGGGGGAATTTGTGGTCCCCCCCCCAGGCGGGGACTCCGAGGCATTGCTTAATTGAGCCATTTTGAATTTTGAATTTTGGAAAAAGGTGTATATGTTGTGTGAATGTAGTGTGGTGTGGATAAAGAGAGGATCTGTCTTTAGAGAGCATGCTGAACTACTCTCCGGTGTTGGTGAGACAATAGGGAAACGGTTAGTGAGGACATGGGAAGGGTCTTTGGAGAGCTTCAGCTCCCTTCTCACCTCCCATATATACCTCACCGGGAGTGGCTTGCGCCCGTTCGGTAGGTGTCTTCCTACCTACTCCATATATATATATATATATATATATATATATATATATATATATATATATATATATATATATATATATATATATATATATATATATACTTTGAAAAAGCTTTCTGCACCTTATGTTTTCCTTAACCCTGGAAAAAACACGTTGTTTTGATGGAACACAAACACAAACCTCGGGTGTCTCAGACCCATTTTTAAGAAGATCAAAACACAGACAAAACCTTACAATTGATTCAAATTTATAAAATACAGTGAAACAACAACTCTTCCTCTATTTATCACCACTTCCGCCTACTTAGCTAAATGAATACTTAATATTAATAAACTGAATTTAGAAAATAACCTGAAAATTTAATTTTTAAACACATGATCACGAACTTGTGAAAATCTTGTGAACCTGTGAAAATATTAGGTTTGTATACCTCCAAAGAAAACACAAAACACCATTATTACACAACGACAAACGTCGGGAGTATTAGACCCGTGAAAAAAGGTTTACGTGGGCACAAACGTCAGGCGTTCTGGACCATAAATAGGCCTACTCACCAGATAAATGACGAGAGCGCACGCACACTACCTCTCACCACAAAAGCAGAACAAATCCTGAGCATAGCTGGGGGGACGCGCAGATTGAGGCTACCACCACAGTGTGGTCACCTGATCAAGTTTCTCGCGGGTATGATTGACCCAACGTTTGTTTTCTAGGGTTAAATAACAAATTGATATAGTGTAGATAATACCTAATGAACATAAGAACAAATATATTTTTCTTTACCCCATTAGTAAATCATTTAACAACAATGAAAAAAAAGCAAGTAAGGGCCGGATAAGGTGCCGAGGCAGGTACTTTAACAATAGTAGTTACCCCTAAAAAAAATGCCGAAGCATTACGGAATACCACTATCTCCTAGTCTAGTCTCCTTGGTTGCACCAACCATTGTAGTGGACGCAGCGAGGATGAGTCATTTTAATTAATCACGCTTGTTCTCGTTCCGTCCAAGATAGAGAGTCAGCTCACAAAAGCTACCAGAGCCTTCGCACTCCTGCTAAACATGATCTTTACTTTTCTGTCCGGAATCGTGCCAAATCTATTCTCCGACTTACCAAAAACTCCTTCATTAATAGAAAATGCCAAAACCTTGCTTTTTCTAATTCTTCTCGGGACTTCTGGCATCTGGCCAAAAACATCTCCTCCAACTTCAATTCTTCAGCTTTCCCTCTCCTTAGTCATGATGGCAGCACCGCCGTCTCATCTATCTCTAAGGCTGAACTCTTCTCTCAAATGTTCTCTAAAAACTCCACTCTGGACGATTGTGGGTATATTCCTCCTACTCATCCCCCCTCTGACTCCTTTATACCTATTATTAAGTTTCTTACAAATGATGTTTTCTATGCCGTCTCTGGCCACAATCCTCAGGCTTATGGACCTGATGGGGTGCCTCCTTTTGTCCTTACAAACTGTGCTTCCGTTCTGACACCCTGCCTGGTCAAACTCTTTCGCCTCTGCCTGTCAACGTCTAACTTTCCCTCCTGCTGGAAGTATGCCGTCATACAGCCTGTGCCTAAGAAGGGTAACCGTTCCATTCCCTCAAACTACCGTCCTATAGCTTTACTTTCTTGTCTATCTAAAGCTTTTGAATCAATCCTTAACCGTAAGATTCAAAGGCACCTTTCCACTTCTGATCATCTATCTGATCGCCAGTATGGGTTCCGCAAGGGGCGTTCTACTGGTGATCTCCTTGCCTTCCTAACTGACTCTTTGTCATCCTTTCTTAGCCGTTTCGGTGAAACCTTTGCTATTGCGCTGGACATATCAAAAGCCTTTGATAGCCTCTGCACAAATCTTTGCTTTCCAAATTACCTTCCTACGGTTTCGATCCTTCTCTCTGTACCTTTATCTCCAGTTTCCTTTCTGACCGTTCTACTTTCGCTGTGGTAGACGGTCACTGTTCGTCCCCTAAACCTATTAACAGTGGTGTCCCGCGGGCTCTGTCCTATCTCCCACTCTCTTTCTGTTGTTCATTGATGATCTTTCCAAAACGAACTGTCCTATCCATTCCTACGCCGATGACTCTACTCTGCATTGCTCAACTTCTTTTAATACAAGACCCACCCAACACGAACTAAACGATTCCACGCTGGAGGCTGCAGAACGCTTAGCCTCAGACCTTACTATTATTTCCGATTTGGGAAAGAAGAACCTACTGTCCTTCAACGCCTCAAAAAAACAGTTTCTCCACCTATCCACTCGACACAATTTTCCAAACACCTATCCCCTATTCTTTGACAACACTCAGCTATCACTTTCTTCAATACTAAACATCCTCGGTCTATCCTTAGCTCAAAATCTCAACAGGAAACTTCATATCTCTTCTCCTACTAAATCAGCTTCCTCGAGGCTGTGCGTTTTGTATCGTCTCCGCCAGTTCTTCTCCCCCGCACAGTTGCTATCCATTTACAGGGGCCTTGTCCGTCCTCGTATGGCGTAGGCATCTCACGTGTAAGGGGGCTCCACTCACACAGCTCTTCTGGACAGAGTGGAGTCTAAAGCCCCGTTCACACTGTGCCGACTCTGGGCCACGAGAACCCAGCGACTTTTCCATTTAACAAGTTGGTTCCCACGCTCCAAGAAGAGGGGGGAGGTTTAATTGGGGTCTTGGTGTCTTGCCGACTGTCTGGGACATTCGGCCAACTAGTTGCCAGCATGTCGTGCTAACCCTCACGACTCCAGATTCCCGTTACGACGTCGGCGCAACATTCGGCAACAGTCTCAAGACCTCTTTCAAGACATTCCCAACCCTTTCGCATCAACACCCAAGACCTCGTGTACCCCAAGATCTACAGTACCAGGTCTCCTCATTTCCGACGTATTTTCGCAGATGCTGGCGCACTCACGTCACCAGGCTGTTCGAGGGTAGGTTCAGCGGGGCCGATGGGGTCAGTCGCTCTTCCAACCTCCGTGTAGTAACAGCTAGCTGGCAGTCGCTCCCAGTTTCTCTCTCTCTCTCTCACACACACACACACACACACACACACACACACATGTAAGCTAGTAATAAGAATGGAGTAGAGTGTATCTACTCATAGCCATTGACAAGGCACATTATAAGAATTACATGTAGAAAAAATATGAAGTAGGGAGATATACAAAATATTATAGCTGTTATGCGTACATTTGCGTTTGTGAGTAAACACACACCACACACACAATACTACTACTACTACTAATAATAATGACAGCATCAACATCTGGGGGCAAATATGGGGTATTCTTGAGAGAGAGAGAGAGAGAGAGAGAGAGAGAGAGAGAGAGAGAGAGAGAGAGAGAGAGAGAGAGAGAGAGAGAACGGCAGCGCAATGAGAGAACGGGGAATATAGAATAGTTCCCCGTCTTCCTCACTGTCTCACAGCCAGCTGACGTCACAGGCTGCGCAGTGGAGGTAAAGTGAGGAGACCTGTTACTATAGATCTTGGTGTACCCTAGAGTCGTGGGTAGTCGTGGCCCAGAGTCGGCACAATGTGAACGGGGGTTAAGACTCTTCGTCTCATCAGCTCTCCTCCTCTTACAGAAAGTCTTCTACCTCTTAAATTCCGCCGCCTTGTTGCCTTTCTTTTTATCTTCTATCGATATTTTCTAGCTGACTGCTATTCTGAACTTGCTGACTGCATGCCTCCCCTCCTCCCGCGGCCCCGCTGCATTCGACTTTCTACTCATACTCATCCCTATACTGTCCAAACCCTTTATGCATGAGTTAACCAGCATCTTCATTCTTTCATCTCTTACACTGGTAAACTCTGGAATAGCCTTCCTTCGTCTGTATTTCCTCCTGCCTTTGACTTGAACTCTTTCAAGAGGAGTTTATCAAGACACCTCTCCTCCCGAAATTGACCTCTCTTTTGGCCACTTATTACTTTTATCTCTGTGGGAGCGGCGATTAGAGGGCCTTTTTTTTACACCCTTTATTTTGTTGCCCTTGAACTGTTTCCTAAGCTGTAAAAGAAAAAAAAGTGATGCAGTTCAGTCTGGACGCTAGTGTAAAATTTTCAACACCACTACTGCATCATATGGCTGCTATATGATGCATACAGTAGTGTGGACGGGGTTTTATATAAACCGCAAACATGCCGATTTGCATCGATAATATAGCCTACCATACAAGTCCACGAAAGACAAGCTTGTATCGATCAATATAGTCAGATTAAACTCGAACGATTTTAGCCTTTCAAATAGGTGTGAGGGGATGATCCGTGCGACTCTTTAAAAAAAAAGCAAAACGAAAACTTTTTCATGCATGACAAATTATAACCTTTTGACTAGATCGTTATCTGCATGCAGTAAACTAATATCCTTCATCTGCATTTGCAGAGTCAGATGTTTTTTTTTATGTATGAATTACAGGTATTTGAAAGGCACACTTGCGCACTAAGCTGCGGCCGTGGGTGTGTCCAGCTGTTCATCCAAAACCGACGACTCCACACACCTCACTCCCACCCGGATTTCTGACCCCACCATTCATTATCCATTATTCATTAACCATTATTCATCTTCCTGAGAAAATTCTGCATCACACAGGCGACATCGTGATGCAGGACACTGGTAGGTACCCACGGGCCACGGCCGCCGCGGCGGGCTGCTGGTATCACTCACAATGTTACCAGATTTAGCATAATTTTATGCCTCTTGCATAATAATATCAGCAAATTATCTATGGCTAGCATAATTTATAGCATTCATAACAATTTGCCATAATTTAAGCGCACAATTTAAGCAAATCCGATAAATTAGAGGTAACTGTGTAAAAGGGCGATAAGACAGCGCGAGTTTCCATTAAAGATATAAACAGAGACACTTTGGATGCTACGACTAGGCTGGAAGAAGTTGGACCTGTCACGTTCTCGTATCCACGCGGCAGCCGTCAGGTAGGATGTCAGACACACTGGCCATGATTGTCAAGACTGTACTTAAAAAAGCTGCTTGTTAAGCTTGGTTGTCTTATTTATATTGATTTAATAAATAAGGGGAGACTGAATCTGTCCTTTTCTATCCTTTTTTCCGTCCGCTGACGGTATTCATGACAGGGAGAGTCTGGGTATTCTGAGAGACCCTAAGACGCGACGTCAAGCGAGCTGCTCTTAGATACCCCCATCATTGCCATAGTCTCCTTGGATACGCCAGTCGGTAATTTGATTTTGGTTAGGCAAGGATGACTACTCTGTGGCCACTGTCATTTTTTAAATATCAAATAGGTATGTTGTGATGGCTTGATTATCATAATTGTAGTGCGGCGACTTGCCTGAAGAGCGAGCCTCCCATAATTCCCTCTGCGAGAGGGGTACCTCTTTGGCCGATTGGTTATGGAGTGGCTCTCCCGTCTCGCTGGTCGCGGGATCGATCCCCGGCGCCGGCAAAACCTTTCCTTGTCTGGATTAATCTATCGTGTGTTTCGTTACACGCAGAGGTCGTGTGGGTGTGTATTAAAGAGGCAATTCTGGCATTTCACTGGTGACAAGGCGGTGAGCATCCTCCCCTGTGATTCTGTTCCGAGTGGGTAACAGGTAGAGTGATGGCCCATGCTCTCCGAAGTTCATAGAAAATGGGAAATCTCAACACACAGATATTAATCTACATAGGAATGGGGAGCCGTGTAATGCGGTGCCTAGCCTGATGGGCGAGCCTCCCATAACTCCCTCTACCAGGGGGGTACCTCTTTGGCCGACTGATTATGGAGTGGCTCTCCCGTCTCGCTGGTCGCGGGTTCGATCCCCGGCGCCGGCAAAACCCTTCCTTGTCTGGATTAATTTCTCGTGTGTTTCGTTATACGCAGAGGTTGTGTGGGAGTGTATTAAAGAGACAGTTCTGGCATTTCATAATTACTGCAGAATGCGTGGTGTTACCGAGGGGAAAAACTGATAAAGGACCCACAATCGTACTTCAGGAAAAAGTTTGATGCTTGTATTCGTACGTGCTAAGTGTTAAGTAGTGTATCACTGCAGCGGCGTCGTGTGTATGGGTGGAGCTTTTAATTGTTTTAGGGATTCCTGGCAAGATGCAGGAAACGCTGCATGTCCTTGTGATGATCTAATGATGTAAGGATTCCAGAACCTTAGTGGATTTCATTATCAGGTGTGGTGGAGTGTGATAAAAGTCTGGAGCCGGGGAGTGTTGTTTATTAGGAGCGGACGGAACACCAGACTTGACTGACTGGCAGATGCTTACAGGTTATCATTACAGTACCGGATTGATTCATGAAACGAGTGAATGATACAGTAACTCAGGACTGCAGCGACTGAATGATATAGTGACCCAGTACCGAACAAGTTACAAGGGAACGAGCTAAGCTATTACATATTCATTACCCCTTTTAGATCATAGCTCATACAAACGCACACACAAACAAACACACACACACAAAAACAAACACACACACACACACACACAAAAACAAACACACACACACAAAAAAACACACAAAAACAAACACACACACAAAAACAAGTTAAGCGTACTCTGGTAATCCCAAATATTACAGAAGTGTGAATGGGTACAATGTTACAGAACGAAAATTTCGCTTCCTCTTGAAATAAATAACAAGTAACCATTACATTCAGAGATAAATTACATTAATAGCCCAGACGGTCAGGAGCATGCCTGATTCGACCAGAACGCCTGGGACCCTCAGCGACAGGTTCAGCAGCCGTTGCCGGTGCAGCAGGAGTCTCCTGGGGCAGATCATCCGAAACAGGAGTTTGGGAGAGCGACGGGACACTCATGGACTTAGGAAAGACCGGCAACTGCTTCGGTGATGCCAGTGGCGGATCCTCAGTAGTAGTTTTTCGTTGCTCACTCAAATATTGTAGGACAGGTTCGAATTCCAAAGGCACCGCCTCCTCTCCGCAGGCATGTCGGGCACGGATGTGGTCAACATGTCTCCTCACAACACGCCCATCCTGTAATTCAATAAGGTAGGAAAGAGGACCAGTGAGAGATTGTACAATACCAGGAATCCAGGTGATCTTCGGCCCTCCACGATGCGTATATACTTTGTCACCTTCCGCGAAGTATCGGGACGCTGCTCTCTTGTCATGAGAGACACATTGATCCATTTGCTTCCTCTGAACCCGGCTACTCAAATCACTCTGGATCATGGAGAGGGGAGTGCGTACTTCTCTATTTAGCAGCAGACGAGCGTGAGTTTCTTGCGTAGTACTATGAGGAGTGTTTCGATATTTAAACAGGAATTTATTGATACGACCATTCCAATAGAGAGATTGGTCCATCTTCTTGATGCTGTTTTTAATATCTGGACAGCCCTCTCAGCAAGCCCATTTGTCAAGGGGTGCCTTGGTGCCGATGTGACATGTTTGATTTCACTCACTCGGCAGTACTTCTTGAAGTCGTCACTAGTGAACGCAGTTCCGTTATCGCTTACTAACGTCACAGGTAGACCATGTGTGGCAAAAACTGAATTTAAAGCGTCGACTGTGACAGCGGTAGACAAGTTGAAAACAAGCTTCACCTCAATCCATTTGGAATGTGCGTCAACCACTATAAGAAAAAGCTTTCCCATGAAAGGTTCGACGTGGTCTACGTGTGCTCTAGACCAGGGAACTATAGGCCACTCCCACAGACGAAGCTCGGCAACTTGAGGCTCAGGTTGGTGTCTGTCACATTCCAAGCAAGTTTTCACCGTATTTTCAATGTCCTTATCAATGTTGGGCCACCACACATAGCTACGAGCCGTAGCCTTAATTCTGGTACCACCAATATGCGTGTCATGCAACAGAGAGAGCACGGCGTCACGTGAGCGCCCATATATAATTACTCGTGACCCCCAGGTCAGGCAGCCATTAACAACAGAGAGTTCGTGGCGCCGGCTGAAGTAGGAACTGAAGACTCCACCAGGGTCCTTTTCGGGCCAACCCCAGCGTACCCATTGCAGTACTTGTGATAAAGTTGCCTCTTGTCTGGTACCCTTTCTCAGGATTCAACGCTCACCAGCGGCTCAGACTTCATCAAGTTGGTTACTAGTACCAATTCTTCGGGAGTATGAACCTTGTAGGGCAGATCCGGTAACGGAAGGCGGCTCATGGCGTCCTCACATGGAATATCGGCTCCTTTCTTGTACTGGATGTCATAGTTGTAGGCAGAAAGGATCAAGGCCCGTCGTCGCACTCGTGGAGACCCCATAGCAGGAATAGAAACATCCCAACCAAACAAATGAATCAGTGGTTTATGGTCGGCGATCAATGTAAACTTTCTGCCATACACATACTGCCGGAATCTCGTTACTCCGAAGACCAACGCCAATCCTTCACGGTCGATCTGAGAGTAATTTACATCTGCATTGCTAAGGGTGCGGGGTGCAAACGCTACGGGGCGAAGAGTACCATCAGGGAACTGATGAGAGAGCACAGCACCTATGCCGCGAGAAATGGCATCACACTCCAGGAATAGGGGTTTGTCAGGGTCATAGTAAACCAACACTCTTGAATTACTGAACAAGTTCTTGGCTGTACTGAAGGCGATCCTGGCCACCTTGCCCCACAACCAGATTACATCCTTCTTAGTCAGACGATAAAGAGGCGAAAGGGTGGATGACAGGTTCGGCAGAAACTTAGCATAATAGTATATGAGGCCTAGAAATGACCTTAGTTCAGATTTGCAGGTTGGTGAGGGGGCTTCAGTAACAGCCCGTACCTTTTCATTAGTAAGATGTAAACCATCAGCACTTATCCGATGGCCCAAGTATTCAACAGATGGCTTGAGGAAAGAGCATTTCGTCTCGTTAACAGTTAATCCAGCTTGTTTAAGACGCTCCAGTACCCGCTGCACATTACTCAGATGCTCCGCCCGATTATGTCCCGTTATCAATATATCATCCAGATACACGCAAACACCATCCAAGCCCTTCAGTACACTGTTCATAAGGCGCTGAAAAATCCCAGCGGCAGCGTTTACACCGATCGGAAGACGTTTCACACGGAACTGGCCTAGATGAGTGTTAACCGTAAGATAGTTTTGACTCTCCTCGTGCATGGGAATCTGGGAGTATGCAGAGTGAAGCTCGATCTTGGTGAATTGCTGGCCACCTTGTAGTTCAGCGAAAGCATCCTCGACCTTGGGTAGCGGGTAGGGATCCACACGACAAACTTTATTCACCGTGTAATCACCACAAAGTCTCACCGAGCCATCACGTTTAACTATCGGTACTATTGGCGTTGCCCAATCCGAGTGATCAGTTGGTTCCCACAAGCCTTGACGAACATTTTCCTCAATGGCTTCTTGCACATTGCGTTTAATAGCATACGGAACAGGTCTGGCTTTGGAGAAACGAGGAATAGCGGTTTGGTCAACGTGAAGCTTTACTGGCGGCCGGTGAAGTTGCTCACCGCACTTGTAAACACTTCAGGATGGTTCCTTAAACCAAGATTGCTTGGAGCGTTTTTTGCATGTCTGCGGCACATAGGGGGGGGGTCACAAATATCCGTCCTTTGCTGCAGTGAAGCACAGAATACTTTTATTACCTTGATAAGTAACTATTTTTTTTACAAATAATTTACAGAAATAAGAATGAGAAATGTGAAATATAACTGGGTGAAAATATTATATACTGTAACACGTCAGCAGCAAGTCGTTAAGGTAGGTTACCGTCCTCATTGCGACAGGACGCGTATTGGTCCTTGCTTGTCGGTCACCGGTCGGCGTATGGGTGGCGTCATGGCCTGAGTCCAGGTGTGAAGTCAATGTGTGAATCTTACCATGGTCGCCGTCCGGCCACCCACTGAACGGACACTGGACGGACACTAAACGACCGCCGGTAGCCGTTCGGTTGCACGACTACTCTGCCACTTATTTGGTCGGGGAGCGGTGGGTGCGAATCGCAGCATTTTGGGGTCGCAGGTGGTCGGTAGCAGGTCGTTGAGTCAGTGTGACTAGCTTTAGTGAGGAATCGGAGACCGCCGGAGGCTCCTGCGTGTAATCTCGGGATGGTGAGGAAACAAACCGTAATTCCGGAGGAGTGTACAAGCAGGATTATGGAGGTGGCACATGGAGACAGTGTAGCAGGGCATTTGGGAGTGAGGAAGACATTGGAATGAATTCTGTCAGAATTTTATTGGCCAAATGTGGAGGGAGATGTGGCTATGTACTGCGATTCTTGTGTTACGTGTCAGAAGGTGGAGAAACCGAGTCAAGGGGCCGGAGAAGATGTGCTAGAAAATCAAGGAGCAAGAGAGAGCGTACTAGAAAATTTGAAAGAGCCACAGAGTGAGATGACAGAGCGGGAGGACAGTAAATCCGGGGCGAGAAAATTGTGTGTTGAAAATAAAATGTTGAAAGCCAGATACCATGGCCCTTGGGAAAATGGAAGGAGAATCAGTGATATGAATTACATAGTGAAAACACCTGACAGAAGAAAGAAGAATCAATTGTGTGAAAAAAATGGCGGTGACGCGGAGGAAAAATTGTGTTCAGGTAACAAATGCGACTAGTGAGGTAGAGGATGAGCTCATTGAAAACAAGCTGAGTAATTGTAATGGATTGGTGCTAGAGAACTCGGAAGTGTTGAAAAGGATTGATCTGAAAATTAAGCACCTCGATCCAGAGAAAAGAGAGAAAATTGTGGAAGTCATAAGAATGTATGAGTCTTTGTTCCCTGATGCTCCCAGGAGAACAAATAGGGTAACTCATGTAAATAATGTAACCAAGGCTGACTCTTATCCTGTTCCTAGAGTAGATGGCTGTATTGATAACATAGAGAGTGGTAACTATGTGACCAAGATTGATTTATTGAAAGGATATTGGCAAGTAGGTCTGACAGAGAGGGATAAGGCCATATTAGCATTTGCAACAATGGATGGATTGTATCAATATAAAGTTTTACCTTTTGGGATGAAAAATAGTAGTAGCTGCTTTCAGAGACTGGTAAATGAGGTGTTGAAGGAGTTGAAGAGTTGTTCAGGGTACATTGATGATATTTTGTTGTACTCTGAGGATTGGTCTGAGAAACATGTATCTTTGTTAAAAGAAGTATTTCAGAGGTTGGATGATGCGAGCCTTGCTGTTAACCTGAAGAAAAGTGAGTTTGCCAAGGTGCATGTGGAGTATCTGGGCTATCAAGTGCGACAAGGAAAGGTGAAGCCTGTGGATGCAAAGGTGGAAACCATTGTAAACTTTCCTTTTACTACGACACGAAAGGAACTCTTACGTTTCCTGGGGATGGCTGGTTACTACAGGAGGTTCTGTACTAATTTTTCAGTGGTTGCATTGCCCATGACAAAATTGTTATCAAAGAAGAAATTTAGGATCAATTGAACAATTGCCCCCCAGACCGCTCTGGTGGGGCGATTCTTCAGTCGGGCAGAGTTGGGGGGGGGCAATTCTTCAGTTGATGACAGGACTATAGCGAGCGGCCAAAACCTCACCGGTAGACCTGCCATCAGGGGATCAAAACCTCAGCAGTTGACCTCGAGGACCTCACCTTAACATTTTTGACTAACCTGACAAAACCTCACCGGTAGACCTGACATCAAGGGATCAAAACCTCAGCAGTTGACCTGACCTCACCGTAACATTTCTGACTAACCTGACACAACTTGTGATCAGTTTTAGCACCATTGGGTTCATGTATTCAGTCTGTAGTTCGACATGGCCCGTGAAACATTCAAGTCTGTCGTGCTCCCTCTGCTGACTAAGGATCCTTTGCCTGTGGCTTAAACAACACAAACCTGTCAAGTCTTACGTTTTTTGCGTAAGTCTTACGTAATTTCGGTGATTTTCAAGTCTTACGGCGTAAGTTGAAAATCTTCCTTTTTTTCTCCGCTTGCGATGCTTTTTTTTTAATATGTTTGTTTTAAACAATTTGAAATATATCATACGCGCCATATTTAAATTCATGTGAGCGTGCTGAGTGACGGTTACTGTTACGGTTAATGTGTGTGTGTGTGTGTGGGGGGGGGGTCATTAACGCAAAATCTTACGGCAAGACACCACAATAGTTTGACAGGTATGACAACATCGACTTTTAAGAAATGAAGTGAAGTGTGGCAATTGTGACAATGCGATGAACTGGACTAAACATGCCAAGTGTAATGATGGTTATGCGTGGAAGTGCCAAACGAAAGGCATAAACCAAAAATAATATATTAATTTCCGATATTTCTTGTTGGGGGGGCGATTCTTCAGTTGGGCCGAGTTGGTGGGGCGAATCTTCAATTGGGAACTCTGGGGGGGCAATTCTTCAGTTGATCCGAAATTTATTTGGAGCGAACACTGTAAGAAATCTTTTGAGAAGATAAAGGAATTGCTAATTAGTGCATCTGTACTAGTGACACCTGATTATAGTAAACCATTCAAATTATATGTAGATGCTATCTAAGAGGGCATTGGTAGTATACTCATGCAAGAGCAGGGGGGAACTGATCATCCAGTGTGATATTATTCAAAGAAATTATTGCCATATCAAAGATCTTATAGCACTGTGGAAAAGGAGGCGTTGGGTTTGTTGATGGGTCTTATTCATTTTGATGTATATGTAAGGGGGACAGATAGGTCCCTTGAAGTGTTTACAGACCACAACCCCTTGGTGTTCTTGCACAGGATGAGAAATGCAAACCAGAGACTGATGAGGTGGTGTTTATTACTGCAAGACTATGATTTGGTGATAAGACATGTGAAAAGTAAAGATAATGTACTCGCCGACATCTTGTCACGCGTACCAGCGAGTCATGAGTCTGCCTAAGGGGCTTCATGCCTTTATTGCAAAGGGGGTGTAATACATTGCTGTATTTCTTTTTTGTGCATGCATCGCTATATTCTCGTGCTTTTGATATGTATATTGTATTTTAATATAAGTTATTGTTAAGGGGGAATCTCAAACCATGTGGGAAGGTGGAGAGAGTGGAAGGAATTTGGGGGAAGCGATTAAAGCACACCTGGTGTGGGCGGAGTAGGAAAGGGATCAGAGAACACCTGGAGGAAAAGAAGAAGTAGCTATAGTGAATCCACGAGGATCTGGCGGATTTGGGGGTTTCTGCGGGGGTCTCTCCTCCCGTACCACGCTGCCACATCTCTTGTCTCCAATTGTGGGATTCATTTCCTCTCTCTCTCTCTCTCTCTCTCTCTCTCTCTCTCTCTCTCTCTCTCTCTTCTTCTTCTTCTTCTTCTTCTTCTTCGGGGACGAGAATACAGGCTGTCTTGGTGACCTGTTCGTCATGCACTCATGATCCCGTTTGGCGCAGACTCTTTCAACAGTTCTTTCACTAACATTAGTGGCTCTCGCTGTTCTTGCAGTTACTCTTGTGAGTGGTATGATAAATCCTCTGTTGTTTTTTTCGTCTAAAAAGTACTTGTTTACATTGTAAATGAGTTCTTTCTCGCGGCTGTGCAGCCAACGACGTGGAGAGGGAGGGAGGGGAGAGGCAGAGGCGGGAGCGGGCCACCCAAGGGCCCACCTGCTGACCCTTCCATGACCTTGAGAGAAGTGACGGATGTGTAGAATGACAATGTTGGAATACAACTCTGTCAAGTGTCGTGGTATTTATACAAAATATTTGTTATTATCTTAAAAACGAAACAATCTTAACGCTATATGACCTTATTGGATTATCCAATTATTTAATTAAATTTATTTAAAGGTAGTAAATAGCTGACATATGAGAGGAAGCGAAAAGTGTTGAGAGTGTGTGGCAAGGTGCGGTGCGGGGCTGACCCGCACCTCTCACCCCCCAATCCGCCAGTTCCTCCTGGATTGACTATAGAGGAGAGCTTAAGGGCGTCAGGACTCTGGGAGGAGTAGAAAAGGGATTAAAGGACACCTGGAGGAAAAGATTAAAGCACACCTGGGTGGTGGGTCAGGGCCGGTGAAGCCCACCTGAGAGCGGAGGATGAGGCGCCTTCAACTATATTTGACGTCACGAATTAGAGGCGTGGCCAGAGGAGAGATGTGTCAGAGTACAAGATGGTGGTTCACTTCCAGAGAAGACGCAGCAGGGTAAGCATCTGGGGTCACGGTGCATGTGGTGGTGTGTGGGCGAGCTATGAGAGCGAGGGGATGGCTTAGTGTGAGGTGTGTGTAGAGGGTTGCGGTGATAGTGTATTGGAGAGTGCAGGAGAGAGGGTGTGAGTGTGTACGGGAAATGGTGTGTGAAGACTGGTGGTTGTACTTCGGTGTGTGAGATTAGAGAGAGAGAGAGAGAGAGAGAGAGAGAGAGAGAGAGAGAGAAGAAATAAAAGAAAAGGATAAAAAGGCACAGTCAGACAGACAGGCAGAAACAGACACAGAAGCAAGTTAAAAAAATGTATTTATTAAAAATGGAAACTGGCAGAAACACAGACATTTAATAAGAATCTAACCTCAATAGTCCACCATTATTAAACCATCTCAGTCTGCGTCGCCCCCCACACCTCGTGCTTAGCGACCGACCACTCGAGGGACACAAGCCTCGTCGCCGACACATGAACTTAGGTTGGGTGTGTGTATGACCTTGTGGGTGTGTTGCTGCTGTGATGTTAATATGTATTTTGTACCTAAGCTGAGAGTTTACAATTGCTTAAATGTGTGGGTGTGGGTGAGTGAGGGAGTGTGGAGGGGGTTGTGGGGGGAATGGAGTAAGATGTTGGTATCTCGTGACCTGCCCCCACAAGGTCCGGTGTAGCCGTTTCAAATAACTCCCTGTTTCAGATGACTCCCCCAGTCAGATGAAACTAGATTCAGTCGACTCCCCGTCCCTTGAAACTAGTTTCAGGTAACTCCTCACCCGTTTGAAATGACTCCACCATCAAACAGTCAAATGAACCTAGTTTGAAATGAATCCACATTAGAATAAACCTACTTTGAAGTGAATCTGCAATAAAGATAACAAGGCTTATGTTGACTTGTTATTTGTCAGTGTCTACAGAGCCACCATGGAGTTCGCTAGTGTGTTTCAGGTAACTCCTCACCCGTTTGAAATGACTCCACCATCAAACAGTCAAATGAACCTAGTTTGAAATGAATCCACATTCGAATAAACCTACTTTGAAGTGAATCTGTAATAAAGATAACAAGGCTTGTGCTGACTTGTTATTTGTCAGTGTCTACAGAGCCACCATGGAGTTCGCTGAGGACGAGGTGGAAGAATATTTGCGGTCAAAAAAATACCCAGTGCGTGTTGGAAACGATAAGGGGAATAAGGCGAATTTTCGAAGGAAGTGTCGGGCATTTGTTATCCAAGACGACTGTCTAAAATTTGTCCATGAACCAAACAGGGAAGATATAACTGGTAAGTAGTATAAGTAGTATATTTGAGACACCGACGTAATTAGGAAAAAAAAATATCCAAGCATCTGCTTTAACTAATGGGGGTACTTTATTTAGAAAATTACTGGTGAGGCTCATCCAGATATTCACACTAAGCATTATGAGATTTTTTTTTTTTTTTTACAGCAAAGGAGGCAGCTCAAGGGCACACAAAAAAAGAAAACAATAATAAAAAAGCCCGCTACTCGCTGCTCCTAAAAAAGGAACAAAAAAGGTGGCCGAAAGCAAGGTCAAATACGAGAGGAGAGATGTCCCGATACCCTCCTCTTGAAAGAGTTCAAGTCGTAGGCAGGAGGAAATACAGATGTAGGAAGATTGTTCCAGAGTTTACCAGCGTGAGGGATGAAAGAGTGAAGATGCTGGTTAACTCTTGCATAAGGGGTTTGGACAGTATAGGGATGAGCATGAGTAGAAAGTCGAGTGCAGCGGGGCCGCGGGATGGGGGAGGCATGCAGTTAGCAAGTTCAGAAGAGCAGTCAGCGTGGAAATGTCGATAGAAGATAGAAAGAGAGGCAACATTGCGGCGGAATTTAAGAGGTAGAAGACTATCAGTATGAGGAGGAGAGCTGATGAGACGAAGAGCCTTAGCCTCCACTCTGTCCAGAAGAGCTGTGTGAGTGGAGCCCCCCAACACATGAGATGCATACTCCATACGAGGGCGGATAAGGCCCCTGTATATGGACAGCAACTGTGCGGGGGAGAAGAACTGGCGGAGTCGGTACAGAACGCCCAGCCTCGAGGAAGCTGATTTAGTATGAGATGAGATATGAAGTTTCCAGTTGAGATTTTGAGTTAAGGATAGACCGAGGATGTTTAGTGTTGAGGAAGGTGATAGCTGGGTGTTGTCAAAGAATAGGGGATAGTTGTTTGGAAGATTGTGTCGAGTGGATAGGTGGAGAAACTGTTTTTGAGGCGTTGAAGGACACCAGGTTCCTCTTGCCCCAATCGGAAATAATAGTAAGGTCTGAGGCTAAGCGTTCTGCAGCCTCCAGCCTTGAGTCGTTAAGTTCCTGAAGGGTGGGTCTTCTATTAAAAGAAGTTGAGTAATGCAGAGTGGAATCATCGGCGTAGGAATGGATAGGACAATTCGTTTTGGAAAGAAGATCATCAATGAAGCGTGAGAAATAATTGAGTGATTAGGACAAGCTGAGACTTTACCTAACCTTATAAAAGTAAATTCAAAAGCAATAAGCTTAACCAATATTTATTGAAAGGGTTTCCTATAACTGGTATATATGGTTGCAGAAGTTAGATTTCTTCTGGTGGTTAAGGATCGCCAATGCCAGCTAGACATTGTGCTGGCCTGTCATCAAGGAGTTGGTGACAGCGACGAAGGTGTTGCTTTGGGAGATCATGTTGGCAGGGATAAAGTCATCGATCGCGTAATGCAGAGATATTGGTGGCGTAACGTTACAGCAGATGTGTCGGAAACCATAAAAACCTGCCTGCGGTGCCAGAAAGCCAGCACTGTGTTCAAGAAAGCTGACCCGAAACTCAACAATGTCCCAATTAAGCCTCAAAACATGTACCAAATTGGCGTAGACCTATGTTCATTGCCAACGTGAGTTTTAAGTTTATAAAATCTGTATAGAAGTGCAATATTACTATTATTTTATAATACTGACAATTACGTTTCTAATGATAAACATGTTTTGCTTTAATTTGATATTACTGAACTTTAAAATCCCGTACTAAGCATTACAATGCCAAAAATGCCAAAATGCCAAAGATTGTTTGCGACCTTTGTTTTTGGTCTGGTAAGGTTCGGTAGGGCGCTTTACACTACTTTTTTTCAGATCATCCAACGGTAATGTCGCCATTGTGATGGCCGTTTGCTATTTTTCGAAGTGGATTGAGGCTCGACCTTTAAAATCAAAACAAGCTGTAGAGGTCGCACGCTTCTTTTATGAGGACATCATCTGTCGGCATGGATGTGTTGCCAAACAAATCAATGACCAGGGTAGAGAATTTGTGAGCTCTGTTTCATCAGAGCTTCATACGCTCACAGGATCAACGCAAAGAATTACATCCGCGTATCATCCTCAAGTAAGTTATCATCATATACTAAATAAGGTTCGGTAAGGTCTATGTTACCTGTCTATTAAGTTATTTATTGTTTGTCTGTCTCTTTACTTATTTATGTGTATTTATTTATCTGGATTTGTGTGTCTATTAATTTATCTGTTTATTTATGTCTATTTATTTATCTGTATATTTCTTATTAATCTACTTATTTATCTGTATTTATATCTTCCTATATAGTTGACTATGTAAACCTTTATTGTCCACTTATTTTTTTATTAATTTCAGGCAAATGGATTAGTTGAGCGTAGCAACCGAACTGTTCAAAATCTTCTCCTTCGAACTCTGAGTGATCGACATGAAAACTGGGACAAATGTTTGCACGGTATCTTATTTGCACTGAGGTAAGTAGGTCTAATATCCGGTTAAATGTTAGTACTTAAGGAAAATTATATATGGTTATTTGGTGTTTCAATTCCATTGTTTCTGTTTTAGATCTACAGTCCAGGCCTCCACGAAGTTTTCACCCTTCAAGATGCTGTACGGTCGTGAACCTGTCCTTCCTATTGATGTGGACCATGAGCAAGCTGATTGTATTTTCAATCTAGACGATCCTGAATTTGAGGAGTCGGACTTCCATGCAACACTCTCAAAGCTCGAAATATTACAGGTAATATTTTTAATGCAAAAGCTATCCTAAACTGTATATATTTAATCTAGGTTTATTTACGTTTCGCCCACCAAGGACTTCTTCAGAATAACAGTCACAGTTGTATCTTCATATTATATCTCCGTCATCAAGTGTTCAGATTGTAGACGTTCAGAAAGGGGAGATAACCTACAAGTTCTCGCCATTGACAGTTGCAACACAACGAACTATCTGCTCTCACTCTGGTGGACGTCTAATATTCAAGAAGTCGGGGCCATGCGGGAAAATAAACAAGACCTTCAAAAACACTAGCGAACCTCTTAATGTAAAAATAATTAAAGGTGACGGAAATTGTCTCTTCCGTGCATTATCGTTTGCCATAACAGGAGATGAGAATCAACATACCGTTGTCAGGAGCATGGTTTGTGATTTCATGGCTTGCAATGAAGGGATCAAAGTGGAATCTATGCGTAATGATAAGGTGTGGGGAACATCAACGGAGATATTAGCAGCTGCCAACATGTTTAATGTTAATATCTGTGTGTGGGCAAAGTTTGGGCCAGAACTAACTTGGCATATACACAGGCCAAATGGTAAAGAAGAGGTAACGGAGTCAATGTATTTAGAAAATGAGTCTGGCGTCCATTATAATGTAGTTATGGGTGTGTAGGGCTAGTCTTGTAACAAGTTATACATTGTATGGTAACAAGTTATTGTTTGTATGGCAATTAATGTTAATAAAATGTTTTCTCAATTAGCAAATTATGGGAGTCCTTTCAACCTGATGGGGAGTCATATGAAACGCAGTTTCACTTGACTGGGGAGTGCTGTCAAACTAGATTCAATTGACTGGGGAGTGCTGTCAAACTAGATTCAATTGACTGGGGAGTGCTGTCAAACTAGATTCAATTGACTGGGGAGTGCTGTCAAACTAGATTCAATTGACTGGGGAGTGCTGTCAAACTAGATTCAATTGACTGGAGAGTGCTGTCAAACTAGATTCAATTGACTGGAGAGTGCTGTCTAACTAGATTCAATTGACTGGGGAGTGCTTTCAAACTAGATTCAATTGACTGGAGAGTGCTGTCTAACTAGATTCAATTGACTGGGGAGTGCTGTCAAACTAGATTCAATTGACTGGGGAGTGCTGTCTAACTAGATTCAATTGACTGGGGAGTGCTGTCAAACTAGATTCAATTGACTGGGGAGTGCTGTCAAACTAGATTCAATTGACTGGGGAGTGCTGTCAAACTAGATTCAATTGACTGGGGAGTGCTGTCAAACTAGATTCAATTGACTGGGGAGTGCTGTCAAACTAGGTTCAATTGACTGGGGAGTGCTTTCAAACTAGATTCAATTGACTGGAGAGTGCTGTCTAACTAGATTCAATTGACTGGGGAGTGCTGTCAAACTAGATTCAATTGACTGGAGAGTGCTGTCAAACTAGATTCAATTGACTGGAGAGTGCTGTCAAACTAGATTCAATTGACTGGGGAGTGCTGTCAAACTAGATTCAATTGACTGGGGAGTGCTGTCTAACTAGATTCAATTGACTGGGGAGTGCTGTCTAACTAGATTCAATTGACTGGGGAGTGCTGTCTAACTAGATTCAATTGACTGGGGAGTGCTGTCTAACTAGATTCAATTGACTGGGGAGTGCTGTCTAGCTAGATTCAATTGACTGGGGAGTGCTGTCTAACTAGATTCAATTGACTGGGGAGTGCTGTCAAACTAGTTTCAAGTGACTCCGGGAGTCACGTTTAGGGGGAGTGTCCTGAAACGTCTACACCGGCTCAGGCTCTGTGACCTCAAAACTTAATCTGTTCTCCAGAATTCTAGTTATTGCTCTCACCGACAACATCAACAACAACAACAACAACAACAATAACAACAACAACGTGGATTCGGCGAAAAAGGAGACTGACCTGTTTGTACAAAAAAGCTGAATGAGAAGTTCTGTGATACGTCCTCCACCTGCATGCCCCTCCTCATTCCTGTGTCCTATTTCATCTACCCTACAGTATTTCGTGTTTCCTCCGCCTCTCATCCTTCCGCCACGTCTCCCGTTTACCTACTTTATTTCTTATACTTCTTCTTTTCATGACGGAGGCGCTGCAGGGGCTGCCGGAAGGACCTTTCTCATTTCACAGCTTCTCATCGGAGATCAATTCTCGTTAGGTTGATAAAAAATAATCATAATAAAAGTTATTTTATGACTTAAAATTATGATATGTCGATGCTCATGTTGAAGCTGGTAACTCTACAGTAATGTGCATTATGTTGATATTCAGGTCGAGACCATTGATGTTTGTGATATATGCTGATATTCTTAAAAAAAAAAAATAATCTGTGCTATACCTGTTGATGTGAATTCACGCGCATTTTGTGGATATTCGTGCTGAAATTGTTGATAGTCGTGTTAGTTCTGCGATTCAATAATACTCGTCATGTTTTCACGTATACATGTGCTGCTGTCTATTCATATACACACACACACACACACACACACACACACACACACATTTTATTTCGTTGGGTGTGGTGGTAGCTCAGATTTAAAATTCTTCTACGTCCCTCAAAACCAAGGATAGTATAAGAGTAGAGGATGGATGAACAGCGGGAGACACTTGGAGGTTGCGCCAGTGCTTCCCTCTGGCGGACGTGGATATGTTTATAGAAAACGTTTTATGATTTATGGTAGACTTCAGTATTTTTTATGCCTTGTTTATTAGCCCTCCTGACACTTCAACGCACCCACATTTATAAATCTTATGTTAATTAAAGTAAGTGTCATGTATATAATTTTATTAATATCTTCTTAAACAATGATTACAATGTGAAAACAAATAAATGGCAAGACATATCATTCAGTACTTAAATAAAATATAATAGAAAAAATCAAAGAAGTAATACTATCCATTCTATGAGTAAACAAGCAAACATGGTCATGACATAAATGCCTATATACTGTTAAAAAAATAATAACGAAAGAAAAGTATAAAAAAGAAATACATGGTCTTATTTCCTA
Organism: Eriocheir sinensis; assembly: GCF_024679095.1. Lineage (NCBI taxonomy): Eukaryota > Metazoa > Arthropoda > Malacostraca > Decapoda > Varunidae > Eriocheir > Eriocheir sinensis. The sequence continues at coordinate 15,909,991 of NC_066518.1, forward strand.
AGTTTCATATAATACAAATGTTATAGGTTAATGTTGAATACTGGTAAGTTGCACAAAATAAAAGAAAGAATGGAAATGAAAGAATTAATACTATGTAACCTATGAGAGTAAAAAGCAAGCGTGGTCAACACATACATGCCTATATATATAGTAAAAAAAAAAAAAAAAAAAAAAAACACTAACTTGAAAGAAAATTAGACAAAATAATTACATGAAGTTTCATATATATGCGAATGTTATAGGTCTATGTTGAATACTGGTAAGCTGGACAGCCAGATTTTAAGACATTTAGCAGTACATGTACAGCTATGCAGGTATGGGACAACAAAATAACAGTGGTTCTCAAAATTGGTGCTATGTAAGGGACCATAATCTGAGGATATGTACTCACCAAAGGCAAATTACAGCATCTTTGTTAATTTCTAGAACATATTTAGTAAAATGACATGATCTGCTTGAGTGTAAAAGGTTGAGGCCTGTGGACAATCATTATGGCCATTGGTTATCCTTGGAGGTGGGTGGTGGGCCATGGACAAGTATATTGTATGAAAAATGGGCAACGAGCACAGTAAGTTTAGAACCACTGCTACATAACAACAATGTATAAGGGCAGATTATGAATTTTTCTTACTATTACTAGAAATATGAACTAAGACATTTCAAAAAGTTATTAAACACTGTTCTTACATAATTTGAGTAACAAATTAAATGCAGATTATGATTATATTGTAAAAGATGGATATTAATATATTTTGCAGTGTTTCGCAGAACACAGAAATTTGTAAATCATGGGATTGTTATTAATGACAGTATATTAATATTTACATATGTCTTAAACTAGGAGTTATAGGTAACATGAAAAGGTAATGGAAGAAAAAGAAATCATAATGAAAATAAATTTAAATGATTGAATTTGAAACTTTCAGCCTTAACAATATTTAATGCATAACCTTTATTACTTTCCTATTCTTTTTGCTAGATTTACGTACTTTTCTTTGTTCTTCCATTTTAAATTAGAGAAAATCTTAAGCCTTATATATATGAGGTAAATGGTGCTGACTAGCTGAGTGGAGCACAACTGCAGAGGCGTTATAAATGTATGATTACTTAATCGTGACAGCAAGTTCTTTGATACATTTGTGCTCAACATGGCTCTTTCAAATGAATTTCTTACAATGTACTCTACTTCTTTGAAATGCTGCAAACCGGTGGCTGACAGTATAGTAAGTCCCCAAATGGGGACTCAGAGTTATTCTCTGCTTTCAAATGACAAAAAAGTTTGTTAATGTTATCTGAATCCTGTTTGGTATCAAGCAAATGCTCCCTATGTAAATATTAATATACTGTCATTAATAACAATCCCATGATTTACAAATTTCTGTGTTCTGCGAAACACTGCAAAATATATTAATATCCATCTTTTACCATATAATCATAATCTGCATTTAATTTGTTACTCAAATTATGTAAGAACAGTTTTTACTAACTTTGTGAAATGTCTTAGTTCATATTTCTAGTAATAGTAAGAAACATTCATAATCTGCCTTATACATTGTTGTTATGTATATGTCATGACCATGTTTGCTTGTTTACTCATAGAATGGATAGTATTACTTCTTTGATTTTTTCTATTATATTTTATTTAAGTACTGAATGATATGTCTTGCCATTTATTTGTTTTCACATTGTAATCATTGTTTAAGAAGATATTAATAAAATTATATACATGACACTTACTTTAATTAACATAAGATTTATAAATGTGGGTGCGTTGAAGTGTCAGGAGGGCTAATAAACAAGGCATAAAAAATACTGAAGTCTACCATAAATCATAAAACGTTTTCTATAAACATATCCACGTCCGCCAGAGGGAAGCACTGGCGCAACCTCCAAGTGTCTCCCGCTGTTCATCCATCCTCTACCTTGGAGTAGACTGAGCAAGGAACCGCCGGTGCTGCCATCTAACAGAGGCATATCGCCACACACTTCATCGCGATATGTACCGCATTGTTCATCCATCCTCTACTCTTATACTATCCTTGCTCAAAACCCAGCCCCGCTCTGCTCGCCTCGCCTCGCCAATACTCTCTACGTAACTTCCGCCTTTCACCCTCCATCTCTCTTTTTCCTCATCCATCTCACTTTTAATTTATCTCACCATCGCCTCTCACCACCCGTGCTGCCTGTAACACCCCCGCCCCACCAACCCCTTCCCCGCCTGCTGACTAAAACATTTATTCACACCAACTCCATACTGAAAGAAAACTCTTGAAGAATGAATGAATCTTAAGGATGGTCGGCAAATAGCAGGAAACTTTTGGAGAAAAAATACAGCCGAGTGGAAAGTTTGTTTCAGAAACATTGATTTTGCAAGTCTTCCCTCGGCTAACTCTACGGGTCATAAAAAAGTACGTTGGGTCACTATTATAAATAGTCCTGCATGACGGAACTAAACATTGCAGGAGGAAAAGTGTTATGGTTTCATATAATTTACAGATGAATTTTACATTTTCGCAAGATTAATGCGGCCCGAGTGTATATCCGGTCGATAATGCCTGGAGCATTACTCATGTGTTTCCGATTTCCATGTATACGTGCAAAGCTTTGGATATCGCAGTGGTGGCGGCTGCGGCGGTGGTGGGGTCGGGCTGTGGGGGACAAGGGAATGAGCCCAGTGTTGTATGTGTGATGGTGGTTGTGATATCGGTGGTGGTGTTATAGACTATAGATGGTGTAGGACTGTAGGCCGTAGGGAAAGCGAGTCTATTAACGTGTGTGATAATGTTTGTTGCAGTAATGGGGATGCTGGTGGTGATGTAGGGGATACGAGATTGAGTCCAGTGATGTATTTGTTGGTGATTGTGGTAGTAGTGGTGATAATGGTGCTGCTGGTGTACTGTGGTGGACGCGAGAGGAGCACAGTGATATATGAGCTTAGCGGCGCGTAGCTGCCTGCTTCTGTGTATCTGACCGGTGCCGCTGTGTCCGGAGAGGCTCACCAGCCAGCGCACAACGAGAGCTTTTGTGTCCCCTGAGCCACTGTCCCACATACGGTCGTAGATGGAAATGCGGAGGAGGAGGTGGAGAGGAGGGATGTAGATTCAAGGGCTGTTGAAAGCGACTGCTACACCCCTCCCAAGCACACTCCACACCACTCTTCTGTCCAGGACAATTCTGCACCTCGTCATTCCTGGTATCACTGTCCAGCGCCTCCGTTTATTCACAAACGTCGGCCACCACCACCACCAAGGTCGCCACCGCACGCCGTCTCATTTATATACAAGAAAGCAGTTACCCACCAGATCAATACATAATTTTCATGTTGCAGCTTTTTACTGTAGTGTAATGCTATAATATTGGAATTTCTTCACAATTTTGACCTCGAATTAAATGTTTTACAGAGACTTTCACTCACTTTACTGCTATCAGGAGGAATGATGCATAAACATAAACAACCTATGAACTCTACTCAACTTATTCATGCACTACCTGTGAAACACACACACACACACACACACACACACACACACACACACACACACACACACACACACACACACACACACACACACACTTTTATTTCACCTTATAAGTCGCCCGTCCAAGCAACCAGCAAAGCTTCCTCCTTCTCCACTTCAGCCCCAGTCCTCCTCCTCCTCCTCCTCCTCCTCCTCCTCCTCCTCCTCCTCTTCCTCCTCCTTATCCTCTTCCTCCTCCTCTTCATTCCGTCCATTCCCTAGTAAATATCTCTCGCGCAGCCGCCAGTAAACACAAGACGGCTTCATAAAGCGAGCGTCTTCTGGGAAAAAATATTCTACGGCTTTTTCTTCTGCTCCTCGTCTTCTCGAGGCTTCCGTCCTCGCGTGGCGGCGGCGGCGAACTCTCGGTTTTGTGGCGCGAACTCCGCGATTCAGAGGAAGTCATAAACAAGGATGAGCCGAGAGTCTGCAGGAGGGGAAGGTAGTCCTGAGTCCCTTACGGGCACTGTTTCTTTCTTCATAGTGTACGAGGGGAAGAGAGGATGTGTTTGTGATGTATCTCGTCCGTCACCCAAAGAATTCCCTTCTTGGCCTTTTTTTTCTCATTATTAGAGTCACTCAGGAGCTCGGTCTTCTTTCTTTTTACACTGACAGGAAAGGTGAGATGGAGGTGATGGATGTGTGATGTTTGCTCGTCCTCAGCGCAAAGTAGTTCCTTCCTTCCCACCTTTTCCCTTTATCGTCCTTTTCTTTCGTAGGAATAAGGAAAAGCCTCACCTGTGTCCGTTGCCTCCTCTCTTATACTCTTCTCTATTTTATTTTACCAGGGCTGGAAAACAGGTGATGTAGGTGGTGCATATGCATAATGCATTAATGCCCACTCTTTCTCGTCTTTTTCTCTCAAGGGGATGAGGGAAGGGAACACTTTAGTGATGTACGAATGTGTGCTGTTTCCTGTCCTCATCCCACTCCATTCCTCCCTCTCTAATCAATTTCCGTCTTTTCTTTCCCAGGGACATCAAAAAGGAAAGGTGGAACCGATGCACATAAACTACCTCCTTCATCACACCCTAAACTGTCCCTCGTCTCTTATCGGATCTCGTTTGCATCGCCCACTTCACAACCGCCCCGAGAGAGGCAATACCTGATGCCCCTCACTCTGCTGCATGAGTGGCTGGTAATCGACCGTTAGGTTCGTCGGGCTAAGCGGGAAGGGGTGAGTGTGATGGTGTTGTCTGCTTGCCTATAACATCCTACCTCACTTCTTGGTCTTCCTTGAGCTGATGACCGGGCCGTGGCGGGGATCAGCCGGGTGTGCTGGGCGCAATGTAGCATTGTGGTGTGTTGTACTGCGTTTATTTTTCGTATGTGAAGGCGTCAAGACCTGTCTGATATTTCTTGGTATTTCTTCATGTCTCGGGCATTATTCATTGTTATATATGGTCATCATCTTACAAGAAAAAGAAACATCTGCGTTATATATATATATATATATATATATATATATATATATATATATATATATATATATATATATATATATATATATATATATGTGTGTGTGTGTGTGTGTGTGTGTGTGTGTGTGTGTGTGTGTGTGTGTGTGTGTGTGTGTGTGTGTGTGTGTGTGTGTGTGTGTGTGTGTGTGTGTGTGTGTGTGTGTGTGTGTGTGTGTGTGTGTGTGTGTGTGTGTGTGTGTGTGTGTGTGTGTGTGTGTGTGTGTGTGTGTGTGTGTGTGTGTGTGTATATATATATTTATATATATATATATATATATATATATATATATATATATAGATATATATATATATATATATATATATATATATATATATATATATATATATATATATATATATATATATATATATATATATATATATATATATATATATATATATATATATATATATATATATATATATATATATATATATATATATATATATATATATATATATATATATATATATATATATATATATAGATAGATAGATAGATAGATAGATTGATAGATAGATATGTATATATTACACACACACACACACACACACACACACACACACACACACACACACACACACACACACACACACACGGTTTTAGAATCTTTGTTTCCTCAGGGCACAAACGTTACCGCTAACTAGCGTGATGTGATAAATTTAGATGCTTGAAGTTCCCTCAATCCTATGAACCCTAAAACCTCCCTTTTCGACCGTATTTTGCCTTTATTTGATCCTATCATTTCCATTATCCTACCCTCCCTCCCTCTCCGTCACTCCCCCATTAAACCTCACAGAGCAACAACCCGAGGACGAGGCTCAGATGACGCTTAGTGACGCCCTACGGCCTTCTTAGGACGGGGTGAGGGCAGGGCAGGGGACTGACGGGAGAGACCGGGGAGAGTGGCGAGGCTCAGTGACGCTTAGTAACGCCCTGTGGCCTTCTTAAGGGCGGGGTGAGGGGAGGGGGAGAAACAAAGGGGCAGGATAAAGTGGTGGAGAAGTTGTAGGGGAGCGGCCAGTGCCAAGGCAGGGCAGGGCAGGGCAATTCAGGGCAGGGCAGGCCGGTCGACGGCACCGCCTGGCTCAGTTTTCTTGTTCTTGAAAAACTCGTCGTAGGAAAGTGTGTATATCAGTCTCTTTTCTGTGATGGTAACTGACGGTAACTCGTTGCTAATACTTATCATCAGCAACTTCCAGTAGCAGCAGCAGCAGCAGCAGCAGCAGCAGCAGTAGTAGTAGTAGTAGTAGTAGTAGTAGTAGTAGCAGCAGCAGAAGCAGTCATAACCTAACAGTAGTAATTGGAAAAATAGTAGTAGTTAAAAGACGAAGTAAAAGATGAAAACGTAGAAGAGAAGAAAAAGAAGAAATGGAATCAGTATGGTACTAAAAACATATTAAGATCTACGCACCACCATTAAACATGAAAGAGCAAGGCATAAATAAATTAACTTTTCGCTCTCGCAACGGATCTTAAGAAGACAAATAATTTCAAAAGCTTCCTAAAGCCAACGCAATAAACATCAAAAGAAAGGCGACCACATTAATGGCAACGAGAAACAGGCGAACATTATTGCTGTGCCGCGACAATTTTGTGGTATTTCGGTTCCGCCTCGCTGCTGCAGGATTAAAGAAGGAATTAAAAGACTGGAGCCGCGGGGGAGAGGGGGGTGAGGGGGACAGGAGTGTTTGAGGCGCCGGATTGGTGGTTCATGATCGCCGCTGCTGTGAAGAGGCTCAAAGTTACGTTCTATTGAAGTTTAATGGTCTATACATGCAAGCTTTGATGTGTGTGTGTGTGTGTGTGTGTGTGTGTGTGTGTGTGTGTGTGTGTGTGTTTGCCTTCGCTAGTGCGTGTTCAAGTATTTCCTATAGCTTTTCTCTTATCTACATTGCCATAGTTATTTGCCACCATATTTGTATACTTCTCAACGCACCAGCCTTGCATACAGTATGAGGGTGTGGGCGTGAGATGGACGTAATACTTGTAGTAACCTTCCGGACAGGGATGAGGGGCTGGGTTGTGAGGGTTGGTGTGGGAAACAAAACGGCCGTCTATCTTTATTGATGTGAAAGATATTTCATGTAACTTTAATGTATGACGAGATGACCCAAGAAGAGGACGAAGGTCTAGAGGAAGAAAATTTTCAAGAAATCTATTAATAACCTTTGCTGCATCTCTCAGATGGTTGTTAATGGCCGTGGTGGCTGTGCCTGCGGGTATGACAATTTCTTATAATTGTAACTGAAAGTGTCTGTTTTTCAGAATTTCCTTCTTATGCTCTTCTACCCCATCGCTTTTAGCACTCTGATTTTTTTTTTTTTTTTTTAATCAAGGGTATAGTACGAAGAGGAAGTGGGTTAGTGGTGAGGTACAGGTGGGGAATAGGAAAGACAGTAGGAGTGTTCAGTTGTATGGTGTAGGTTCGTTAGTTGTTCTGGTGTAGTTATTGTTTATCGGGCACCTTATTTGTATACCCCCGGCGTGCTGGGGGTGTGTGTGTGTTTGGATTGTTTGTGTGTAGAGAGCTAAGCTAAGCTATGGCGTCACTTGCGTGAAGTGATGTGTGGGCGGTTGTTCTCGTAGTGACTTCAAGCTGCGCGGAAACCAGGGGTGGACCAAGTTCGTGCTGCCGTCAAGCTCCTTGACGTGGGTGTAGTTCACGTCGTCTTGCTGGTCTAGTTTCTCCCATATCTTTCCGGCCGCCTCCCGTAGCCTTGTGCTGACTAGTTGTACTCCGAGTCTGCGGTGTTGTGCTGGTGTGTTTTCCGTGTTCGGGTATTTCTGTCCGGTGGCAAATCTCAGCGCTTTGTTCTGCAGCCTCTGAAGCTGTAACATCTTGGTGTGGGAAGCCATGTGTATCGGGGTGGGTGAGTAGTCTAGTATAGGGAGTATCTTAGTCTTTACTAGATACAGTTTGAGCCGCTCTGTGAAGTGCCAGAATCTGTTTAGTGATGTGAGGGCTGTTTTAACTTTCATGGTTTTGTTGTTGACATGTTTAACGATCAGGCCGGTGGATGTCACTGTGTGGCCTAATATCTGGCATTGTTTTTGGTGGGAGATGGTGTTGCCCTGTATTTGTATGTCATTTAATTTTTTCCTGCCGAGTGCGATCACAGCGAACTTGTCTATGTTTGTTTTGATCTTCCATTTTTTTCAAATGTGTTGAGTCTGTTCGCCTCCCGCACGACCAGGGCGTCATGGTGGTCTAGGGTACCGTTGGAGGTCACTATTTGTGTCGCGTCGTCAGCATAATATATATCCATACAGCTTCTGTCATCAGACCGGGGCATGTCAGAGGTGTAGGTGATGAAGAGCGTTGGTGATAACACGCTGCCCTGTGGCACGCCGCTGTGCAGGGGGAACGGGGAGGATATTGCTGACTTAACTCGAATGGAAGCTGAGCGCTGATCAAGGAAGCTACATAACAGTTTTTTCGTTAGCTCTGGCAGTCCGAGTTGAAGTATTTTGTATTGCAGGCCCTGTAGCCAGACTTTATCAAACGCTTTGCTGATGTCGCGTTGGATAATAGTGCAGTTTATTCCTTGTCCTTTAGTGAGTGCTACCTTTTCGCTGGCGATGGAGATAGCTGACGTAGTGCTCCTCCCTGCCCTGAAGCCATACTGGGACGGGTTATAAAGGTTGTTTTCCTCCAGGTGACATCTGAGTCGTAAGTTGATTATTCTTTCAAAGATTTTTCCAGGGACTTCTAGGAGTGAGATTGGCCTGTAGTTCTTGGGATCCGTGGATGGTTTGCCTGGTTTAGGTATCATGGTGAGAGTGGCGACTTTAAATCGTTGAGGGAAGTAACCTGTTGTTAACATCGCATTGTATATGGTGAGTAGGTACGCCAGCCCCCGGGGGGGTAACATGCTGATTTGTTGTTTATCTATTTTGCTCTCTCCGGGCGAAGTGTTTTTCGTTTTGTTTATAGCTGATCGGAGCTCGGCTGTGCCTATTTCCATAGTCAACAGATGGGCCTGTGTTAGGCGTTGCAGATCAATCGTATGGTGTGGCCTGGTTCTTGTTGGGTCCTGTTGGAGCCATGCCTTCACTTCCCGTTCATTGTCTTGGTCATAATGAGCGTTGTCTTCAGGTCTTATTGTGAACACTGACTTCCAGGTTTCTCTGAACTCTTGGGCAATACCCTCGTCATCCTGTATTTTGACTCCTCCCTTTTCTAGGTGTATGGGGCGGTGGTGTGTGTTGCCCTGCAGGCGGTTTATTCCCTGCCAGAAGGCTTTTGGGTCCTTGTATTTCTCGGCGAGGCCTTTTATTGTGTTTTCCCAGTGCCTGTTGTATGCTGTTTTGCACGTATCTTGTAGCGTTCGTTGGAGAACTCTACTTTGTTGATAAAGATCATGCGTCCAGCCTTGCCTTCCGGCGTATCGGAGGATGTTGGTAAAACGTAGCTGTGCGTCCGTAATCTCTTGGCTGCGGTGGGAGTATGATAGTGTTTTGTGCCTTGTGAGGGGTATTGCTTGTGCTTGGGCAGTTTTAACAGCGGTATACCAGGTGTTGACAGCGGTTTCTATGTCATCTATGTTTTTCCCCTCTAGATGTAGGTCAGGTAGTTCTGAGTCAATAATGTTCTCTCTCTCTCTCTCTCTCTCTCTCTCTCTCTCTCTCTCTCTCTCTCTCTCTCTCTCTCTCTCTCTCTCTCTCTCTCTCTCTCTCTCTCTCTCTCTCTCTCTCTCTCTCTCTCTCTCTCTCTCTCTCTCTCTCTCTCTCTCTCTCTCTCTCTCTCTCCCAACCACTACGTACACTTTTCCACCATCCCCCTTCCCCAGTACAGACAAACAGACTGACTGCTTATTCGTACATTACCTGCGTACCTTCGTGCACGTATATCCTGCCTACCTGCCTGTCTCCTTACCAATGCCTCCAACCTACCTACATGTCTGTGTCTGTATGATTATACCTACCCGCGTGCCTGCTACCTGTACGCATAGTGTGTGCTTGTGTTTGCTTGTCTGTCTGTATGAATGTATGTTTCCCCATATGTATGTTGGGGCCGAGTAGGGGCTGAGACACAAATACGTATGTGTATGTTCTACCTTTCTCTATCCGCACCCTTTCTTCTCCAGCACAGGCTCATTAGGCCACGTTCGCCACCATGTCCCAGCCGGCAGTGTTCAGGTAGGCAAAAAGAAATTGTAAAGCCGCGAGCCACTTACTTCAAGGTTACCTTTCTATCCTTTCCTCCTAACGACTCTTTACTCTTCTTCCCCCCCCTCTCCTCTCCCTCTTTCATTCCATCTTTTTTTTACACATCTCTCCCTCCCCTCTCCATCCTAACCACTACGCACACTTCTCCCCATCCCTCCGCCCGCTTCCACCCCATCGATTCTTACACTTTTCTCGCCCACCTCTCACTCGCTACCAATACGCTCACTTCTCCCCTCTCTTACCTCCTTCATCCACCCCATCGCATCTCACTCTCCCCACACTCTCCTTTATCTTTCCTTCCCCGCAGCCTCCCTACTCATCTTCCTCCCCCGCCTTTCACTGATCCGTCACCTCTCCCCTTCCCCTCTCTCCCAAATCCCTCTCACTTTCTTCTCTTCTCGTCTCCTTTTTCCACTGCTTCTTACAACTCTACCTCTTCTTACTTCGTCTCCCAACCGCTTATCACTGATATGCCATCTTCTCCTCCTTTCCATCACTCCCCCAAATATTTTCCACCTCTTTTCCTCCTCCAAACTTCCTCTCGCCCCCTTCCCCCCAGTCATTTCTCACAGTCATCTCCCCAATGTCTCCTGTTTTCACCACGGCTCATGGAACACTACAGTAACTGTGTGTGAAACGGAATAAAAAACGTTATTTATATTCACATCAGCATAGGAGAGGTAAATCTGTAGGCACACGAAATCCGTCCAATCATGTATCCATCTCTGGGTCAGTGTAGTTTAATTCGAGTAATAAAATACAGTCAGCTTGTTGCTCGTTATCAAGCTGCAGCTTCCGGTGAGGGTCGTTACTGTAGGGATTCGGCTTCGCTAATTTGATGACGCAAATGGCGGGAATCGCATGGGAGGAAATACGGACCGGCAGTTTGAACACTGGCAGCGAGAATGAAAGGAGAATGAGTTTCCGCGATTTCGCGAGAGCTAATTGCGTGAGGGGATGCGAGTGTTGCTGCGCCTCGAGCGTGTGTGTTTGTGGGGCGAGTGTGTGTACGCGGTGGGTGTTTGTATCGTGCGAGTGTGTGATTGTGGGGGCGTTTGTGTGTACGCGGTGAGTGTTTGTATTGTGTGAGTGTGTGTTTGTGGGGCGTTTGTGTGTACGCGGTGAGTGTTTGTATTGTGAGAGTGTGTTTGTGGGGGGCGTGTGTGTACGCGGTGAGTGTTTGTATTGTGCGAGTGTGTGTTTGTGGGGCGTTTGTGTGTACGCGGTGAGTGTTTGTATTGTGCGAGTGTGTGTTTGTGGGGCGTTTGTGTGTACGCGGTGGGTGTTTGTATTGTGTGAGTGTGTGTTTGTGGGGCGTTTGTGTGTACGCGGTGAGTGTTTGTATTGTGCGAGTGTGTGTTTGTGGGGCGAGTGTGTGTACGCGGTGAGTGTTTGTATTGTGTGAGTGTGTGTTTGTGGGGCGAGTGTGTGTACGCGGTGAGTGTTTGTATTGTGTGAGTGTGTGTTTGTGGGGCGAGTGTGTGTACGCGGTGAGTGTTTGTATTGTGCGAGTGTGTGTTTGTGGGGCGTTTGTGTGTACGCGGTGAGTGTTTGTATTGTGCGAGTGTGTGTTTGTGGGGCGTTTGTGTGTACGGTGAGTGTTTGTATTGTGTGAGTGTGTGTTTGTGGGGCGTTTGTGTGTGTACACGGGGGAGGTCTGTATCGTGTGAGTGTGTGTTTGTGAGGCGAGTGTGTGTACGCGGTGAGTGTTTGTATCGTGCGAGTGTGTGTTTGTGGGGCGAGTGTGTGTACGCGGTGAGTGTTTGTATCGTGAGAGTGTGTGTTATAGGGGCGAGTGAGTTAACGCCGTGAGTGTTTTTATCGTGAGTGTGTTTGTGGGGCGTTTGTGTGTACGCGGTGAGTGTTTGTATTGTGCGAGTGTGTGTTTGTGGGGCGTTTGTGTGTACGCGGTGAGTGTTTGTATTGTGCGAGTGTGTGTGTGGGGCGAGTGTGTGTACGCGGTGAGTGTTTGTATTGTGTGAGTGTGTTTGTGGGGCGAGTGTGTGTACGGTGAGTGTTTGTATTGTGCGAGTGTGTTTGTGGGGCGAGTGTGTGTACGCGGTGAGTGTTTGTATTGTGCGAGTGTGTGTTTGTGGGGCGAGTGTGTGTACGCGGTGAGTGTTTGTATTGTGCGAGTGTGTGTTTGTGGGGCGTTTGTGTGTACACGGGGAGGTATGTATCGTGTGAGTGTGTGTTTGTGGGGCGAGTGTGTGTACGCGGTGAGTGTTTGTATCGTGCGAGTGTGTGTTTGTGGGGCGAGTGTGTGTACGCGGTGAGTGTTTGTATTGTGCGAGTGTGTGTTTGTGGGGCGAGTGTGTGTACGCGGTGAGTGTTTGTATTGTGCGAGTGTGTGTTTGTGGGGCGAGTGTGTGTACGCGGTGAGTGTTTGTATTGTGTGAGTGTGTGTTTGTGAGGCGAGTGTGTGTACGCGGTGAGTGTTTGTATTGTGCGAGTGTGTGTTTGTGGGGCGTTTGTGTGTACACGGGGGGGGGGGGAAGTTATGTATCGTGTGAGTGTGTGTTTGTGAGGCGAGTGTGTGTACGCGGTGAGTGTTTGTATTGTGCGAGTGTGTGTTTGTGGGGCGTTTGTGTGTACACGGGGGGGGGGGGACGTTTTGAATCGTGTGAGTGTGTGTTTTTGAGGCGAGTTTGTGTCCGCGGTGAGTGTTTGTATTTTGCTAGTGTGTGTTTGTGGGGCGTTTGTGTACACGGGGGGGGGAAGGTATGTATCGTGAGTGTGTGTTTCTGAGGCGAGGGTGTGGAAGAGGTGAGTGTTTGTATCGTGCGAGTGTGTTTGTTTGTGGGGCAAGTGTGTGTACGCTACACGGGGAGTGTGTGTATTGTGCGAGTATGTGACGAATGTCTGGTTGATGAGATTGAACGATACAAGGTCAGGTCAGGTTAGGTAAGTAAATCGATGGTGTCAAGTGACCTACATACGGAAGAGTGACGTGATAGTCTCTCTCTCTCTCTCTCTCTCTCTCTCTCTCTCTCTCTCTCTCTCTCTCTCTCTCTCTCTCTCTCTCTCTCTTCTTTCCACCCTTAACATGTTCTCTCTTGAGAAACGTCGCCTCCGAGGAAAACTGATCGAATGTTTTAAAATACTTAATGGTTTCACGAATGTAGACAGAACAAAATTGTTTATGATCGATGACACTTTGCGAACGAGGAACAATGGCACAAAACTCAAATGTAGACAAGTAAATTCAGACTGCACCAAATTTTTCTTCACCAACGTTGTAGTGCGAGAATGGAATAAGCTCCCACCATCAGTGGTCCAGTGTAACACGATTGACTCCTTGACAAACAAGCTCGACCGTCACTTCCTTGAACTTAATATTAACTAGAGTAGAAAAGCAACGTTTTGGAGCCATCTGATTAATGTAAAATCACTTAGGTTTAAGGACAGACCACCTAGTCTGGACCATGGGGTCTGTGTGGTCTGATTTTCTATGTAAATCTATGTAAATCTCTCTCTCTCTCTCTCTCTCTCTCTCTCTCTCTCTCTCTCTCTCTCTCTCTCTCTCTCTCTCTCTCTCTCTCTCTCCGCCCCCCCCCCCCCACCCCTTGTGGAATGCATGTATAGATGGCCTTAATAAGATAGATAACCATAAATTTCCATCCTTCACCCTCCACTCCCCTAATAAAGCGAAATGATAAACAATGACCCATATTCAAGACAGATAACCGTAGATTCATCCTCACTTCCATTCCCCGTATAGTCTCTCCTTGCTGATGATGAATGCATTTACGAAGACAGAGAACATTTTGCTAGCCGCCCCTCCCATCCCCTCATCCTTTGGCTCTGTGTGATATGATGATGTTCTGCCCTAAATACCCTCCTTCTTTTCTACCGTGCCCTAACCCCCTTCCCTGCCCCTCTTCCCTCCCTTCTTCACTAACCATCCCTTCTTCGCCCTTTGTTCTTGTGGCAGATTAAAACTTCTACGGGCAAGTCGCTATAGCTTCTGCATACTTAAGAACTACTGTCTGTATCCCGCGTCTGCAGTGAGTATCAAGAGTTTATAATGAGGGATTCAGATCCTAAGAGAATTATCTATATCCTCGCCGTAAAACTGATGAATATCTGTTTTGGTCACATGTCAGCTGAGTGGGGTAGGAGTTTATCACGAAGGATTAGCGGCTGTGGTTGTTTCTTTCTTTCTTTGGTGAGCCTTGTGCAGTGTTTATTTTTCTTCTTTTGGTGTCTTCTCGTTGGCCTTTGGAGCTCCAGTGTTATAAATAGGGAAGCTTCTGTTGCGACGTGGTTTCAATCGTCCCTGTCCGCTCCGTTCCACCTGTGTGGCGGGGGCTGAGTGGCTCTGCATTTAATATTTGGATTAGGGGGCGTGGCTCATTCAGGAGCGTCATTAAGCCGCCTCACCTAGCCGCCGCGCACCCCTCGCTGGACGTTATCACACAAAGGAACACAAAGGAAGAACAAACAACAGCAGACCTGCTGGTCCTTACGAGGCTGTTTGTGACGAGCTACGCTAACTATCTAATCAAAGGTGGAGGATGAAGGACAGCAAAGGCGAAAGCTCCTCCCCACCCCTCATCCCTCAAGCCAAAGCTGGCAGGAAAGGAAAAAGAACCATGCAGCATGGAAAAACTGCATGGAAATTATGTAGGAAAGAGGAAAGAACTACCATTACTGCTACCACTAACCGGGCGATAAAAGCGGACAAGGACACCAGTATTCGAAAGAACTTAACGTTATTACGACAATGAGTAATATCTTAGTTGCTGGTTGGATTCAAAATACTTGTCTAATCTATTCTTGAAGGCCGTAACTGTTGTACTATCAACATCACAGGGTAGAGAGTTCCAAACATTAACAACTCGATTAAAGAAGAAATGTTTAGCTTCGTGCGACGAGAATCTTTTACCACTTATCTTCAAATTGTGATTTCTTCTTGTTCTATTTGATCGATCAATTGTAAAGTAATCTTCCGCATTAATATCACTGAATCCTTTAAACATTTTAAACACGTCTATTAGATCGCCTCGCATTCTTTGTTTTGATAGGCTGAATAAATTTACTTCTTTAAGCCTTTGTTCATATGACGAATTTCTCAACCTAGGAATCATCTTTGTTACTCTTCGTTGAACCCGTTCCAACTTTTCTACGTCTTTTCTGTAACAGGGAAACCAAAACTGTACACAGTACTCTAGATGGGGTCGAATCAACGAATTATACCGTTTTAATATTACTTTTTCCGATTTATTATTAAAGACTCGTCCGACGAGGCTAACCAATTCGTTTGCAGTTTTAACTACCTCTGAACAATGCTGACCGGGCTTTAAATCGCTTGATATAGTGATTCCAAGATCCTTTTCTTTACTTACTGCAGAAAGTTGTTGGCCATTCATTACGTACCGAACGCGATTGTTATTTTTTCCGATGTGTAACACTTTACATTTATCAACGTTAAATTTCATTTGCCATTGATTGGCCCATCGCGCAAGTCGATCTAGATCTTCGTCGAGTGTCACAGTTACTTTACTTGCAATTTTTGTGTCATCAGCAAATTTTGATACTTTGCAAGTGAGCCCATCATCGATATCATTAACATAAATTAAGAAGAGCATGGGGCCAAGCACTGATCCTTGAGGTACGCCGTTTCTGACATCGAGCCAGTTAGATGTAACACCGTTTAGAACTACTCTCTGTTTCCGCTCAGAGAGCCAGTCCACAAGCCAATTGTGACTGTTACCCGAGATACCGTGCGCCATTAGTTTGCTGAGCAATGCCTTTTGAAAATCCAGATATATGATATCTACTGATCTGCTTTCATTGAACACCTCAAAAATATAATGAAAAAATCAAGTAAGTTAGTTAAACACGAACGTTTACTACGGAAGCCATGTTGCGAATAATTTATGATATTATTTTCTTCGAAGAATTTCACCATATTGTCGCGAATGATAGTCTCCATTAACTTACAAACAATCGATGTCAGGCTAATTGGTCGATAGTTTCCTGGATGAGACTTGTCCCCCTTTTTGAAAATTGGTGTGACATTTGCTAGTTTCCAATCCGACGGAACTTTACCAGCTGTTAAAGATTTATTGAATATGATGGAGAGCGGTTTACAGATTTGATGTTTGACTTCTTTTAAGACCCTAGGGGTAATTTTGTCTGGACCAGGAGCTTTGCTTACTTTAATCTTTTCAGTTGTGCGTAAAATGTCACTTTCTACGATGAGCACGCCACTTAACATCTTTTCGGTCCTTCTAACCTCCGGCGGTTAAGGTGATAAACAATCTTCGTTGGTAAATACGGATGCGAAAAAGATATTTAGGATTGTAGCCATTTCATTTCCGTCGTTCGTGTGGTTACCATTATCATTAGCAAGCGGTCCGATACCACAAGAGAGTGACTTTTTATTATTTACATAGCTAAAAAATTCTTTAGGATTAGATTTACTTGTTTCCGCTATATATTCTTCAAGATTTTTCTTGCTTCGTTTTATTAATTTCTTGGTTCCGCGGCGAATTCTGTCCAACTCTAGTTTGTCAGCCTCCCTCTGATTTGATATGTATCTACTGTATACGCGTTTTTTAAGAGATAGGCTATTTTGAATTTCGTTATTCCACAATTTGGGTTTCTTCTTAGAAGCTGAACGTCTGTTACGATAGGGTGCGCATATGCTTATGGCATTGTTCAATATTGTGGTGAAGGCCCCCCAAGATTTATCAATATCTGTTTCCGCCGAGATTTCAGTCCAGTCAGAATTATTTAGAATTGATCGGAGTCTTACGAAATTCGCTCTCTGATAATCAGGCACCTTTTCTTTACTAGGAGTTACTTTACTTTCTTTCATATTGATGCTGAATGTGATTGTTCGGTGATCGCTAGAACTAAAAATTGGACCAACATTTACTTCGTTAACTAGATCTGCTGTCGTTGAAAAGATAAGGTCAAGTATATTATTTTCCCGAGTCGGTTCTTGAACGTGTTGATGTAAATCACTTTCTAGTAAATTTGTGTACAGGTCGAGCCCTGTATGACAGTTCAACGGTTCACCCCATCTTTTCACTGCCCCTACCGCCAGCTTAATCAGAACAAAAGGGTGTGAATATCTGCGCCGGGGTCCCCTTGACACGTTCTTGGCCTGGCATGGTTAGGTAAACTCGCCTGCTCGTACAAAGGCTCTAGTTTAAGTATTACTCAGAAAACTGAGCCGTGGAATGAAAATGAAATTGTAAAAATATGTGTAAAGTTTATTTCATATTCTGACTTTTCAGAGTAGCTTTTTTTATAAGTGTCTATTGGCATGGTGTGTACGAAATGACGACTGTATACGATCTCATGCACCATATACGAATGAGTGTTAGGATCGAAAACAAGATCGAGACAGAGGCGGTGCGAGGGTGTTCTACAGGCTCTTAGTGACGGAGGAGGAGTCTTGTATTCAGCCAGACAAAGAGGGGGGAAGGGAAGGGGGGGAAGGAGGGAGAGTAACGCTGACTGATGCTGTTTACCGTCCCGCTCATGTGGACTGAGTGTTTTGTTGCCCAGCGGATGACTTTGAAATGCAAGTCTCTCTCTCTCAAGGGCGGATCCAGCCTTGAGTTTTGGGGGGGGCCAACTGTTCATCGACGACGGACTGTACACATGGAATTAAGTCACATCGGATTGCATTGTGCTTTTTAGGGGCATAACTCAAGAATTAGATCCAGAATACTTTTGGTCTTTATTAAGCATATATTAATATATAACATATAAGAATCACAACAATCACATCGTAATATTTAAAAACATTGCTTTCATCAGCCTTGACCTTTTTTAATCTTGACAACCCCGTCTTCTTGCCTCCATATGTAAATTTTGACCTTTACCATATACACTTGTCATGCGATATAATAAATAATAATGAAATGCTCAGATGCAATTATGTTTGCTCGTGTTTGCTTTGCTCGTAGTATGGCTTATAGGCCTATTTCTATCATCATAACTGAAATCCCCACGTCTAAATGTCATACATGTACGAGCGTATTAAAGACAAAAACACGATGTTTATGCAGTTGTGCCTCTTTGAAAATCGGACCTACTCTCGCAAGAGCCAAATGTCGTTGTCCAGTCCAGATGACACAGTAGTCTATCACTTCAGCTGCGCTCGGCGAGTGCCAGAGCCAGACTTCATAAAGAAGTCGACCACCTTCTCGGAGGCTGGGAGAAGGTCGCGGTGCGTTTGGCACATGACCAGCGCCTCAAACGGTCCTCCCCCATTGTCGCCCGGACCTCGGTCAACGTCCTGGTGACCTTGCTGAAGGTCCGCTCGGCCTCCGCAGCGGACACCGGCAGTACCGCAAGGATCTGAAGGAAGGTATTAAAGGAATTTAGTGTTGATTGAGGATATAGGAGCATAACCTACGGCATGTAAAACGTACCGGGAACGCAACGGATTGTACCGAGGGGACATAAAGAAAATATCTTCCTCAGTGAGTTACAAAAATAACAACCAGATATGATCTCGTCCCGGCACATTTTTCTCATTTATCTATCTGTGTCAATAAGTGCTAAACATATCACTTTTAGAAACGACAGTAAGGTAAATAGAGGAATGAATTTGTAAGTACGGTGAGGACTGAAAACGCTAACCTGCAGGAGACGGTGGATGGTCGGAAGGTAACGGGGTCGCAGTGGTCCAGGGCTGCTACTGCGGTGTCGGGTACCACCTTGTCCTGGTTGCGCCGCCACATGGCTTTATAGACCTGGAGTTCTGCCTTGGTGTCGCACTCAAAGCTCTCAGGTAGAACCGGCAGAAAGAGCTCCCAGCCTGGACGGATGTCCTCCCACGATGCGCCGGCCACTCGCGTTGGCAGAATGGCGGAAAGCGAGAACGCCTGAGTGTGGTGAGTGTGTCGTGCCGAATTTGCTTCCAAAAATTTGCAGTATCGCTCGCGCGCTGGGAGAGTGACAATAGACCCCTAGCCCGAGGTTTATGGGCTAAAGATTCGACAGCGCACGCCCTGAGTAAATTCTATATTTAGAAGTCCTTGCTGAAGCTCAACCTTGGTATTTTCCCTAATCGCTGATTGGCCGAAGAGGCCTTCCTTCTCAGCGCTTAATTCCGATTCGCTTGTGCATTGAGGCCATAGAATTGGATTTTGTTTTATGTAGTAGAGCGATGCAGTATCGACTATCGAGTTCTACATGATATGTATATGATTGAGGAGGCTGACAGTATCTGTAACGAATTTCTTTGGGGGCCAAAACATACTCTCAGAGCGTTTGGGGGCCATGCCCCGTGGCCCCCCTGGATCCGCCTATGCGAGTCTCTCTCTCTCTCTCTCTCTCTCTCTCTCTCTCTCTCTCTCTCTCTCTCTCTCTCTCTCTCTCTCTCTTAATTAATACCAAGATATTTTTAAGGCCGCCAAGAGATGCATTAGTTAAGGGGCCGACACAACCTTGATTCCCCGCCGTCGTCTGTGTTTGTGTGGGTCCGCTTGAGAGGGACAAAGGCGTGACGTCACCCTTCGTGTTGGCGTTGAGAGCCGGTGTTGAGGGGTGGAAGGACGGTGCGATTAGTCTGTAGATAAAGTGTTTTAAGTTGCAGGGTAAAAACAGGAGAAAACGCTTTTGTATCTCCGTGGCAGTTCAAAGATGTGTATGTATGTGTGTGTGCGGTGTGTGTTGGGGGGGGAAGGGGGTGAGCTTGGTAATGGTGGTGATGCTGGTGATGATAGTACTGGTGATATTACTTCTTTTTATATTGGAGATGGTGGTGATATCAGCTGATTTAATGATGATGACACTGTTTGCCCGCGGTGTTGGCTGTGGAAATATTGTTGTTACTGATTGTGATGGATGTGACAGGTGGTGGTTGTGGTGACAGTGGTGAAGGTGAGTGGTGATGGTGGTGAGGGTAGAGACAGCAAGTACTTATGATTGAAAAGGTGATGATATGTGGAGCAGTAATTGTGGTAGTGTTGGTGGTGGTGACAGTGGTGAAGGTGAGTGGTGGTGGTGGTGGGGGTAGAGACAGCAAGTACTTATGATTGAAAAGGTGATGATAAGTGGAGCAGTAATTGTGGTAGTGTTGGTGGTGGTGACAGTGGTGAAGGTGAGTGGTGATGGTGGTGAGGGTAGAGACAGCAAGTACTTATGATTGAAAAGGTGATGATATGTGGAGCAGTAATTGTGGTGGTGTTGGTGGTGGTATTAGTGGGGAGAAAAAGGTTTTAGTGGTAGTGGTGGTGGTGACAGGAGTGGTGGTGGTGGTGGTGAAAATGGAAAAGTTGTGGAGGGAGTGACGGTGGAATAAAAAAAAAGTATATACAAGTGGTGATGACGACGGTAGTGGAAGTGGTTGTGTGGATAGTGGGTGTGGAGATGGTTAACGGTTGGTGGTAGTTATGGTTAATTTGAAAGTGCTGGAGGTGCTGTGTGTAAATGGTGGCGGTGGCGGCGGCGGCAGGAAAGAGAAGTGATGGAGATGGATGGCACCAATAACTCTCAGGGTGAGGGAGAGGAACTCGCCTTTTCGAAAATCATATAATGAAAAATTAAGTCTTTTGTTCGCCATTTGCCACACTTTCCTTCTCTGTCCCTCCTGCAGAAAAGCTTCCCTGCCCCTTCCCTTTTTTTCCCCTTTATATTCCCTTCCTTTCTCTTCCCTTCCCTTTCTATTCCATCCCCCCCCTATACCCTTCCCTTCCCTTCCCATCCATTGCCTTGCTTTTACATATTTCCTTTTCTTTTTCCTTTCCCTTCCTTTTTTTTCTTTTCCTTCTCTTCCTTTTCCATCACTTTCATTCCCTTCCTTTCTCTTCCCTTCCCTTTCTATTCCATCCCCTTCTACCCCTTCCCTTCCCTTCCCATCCATTGCCTTGCTTTTACGTATTTCCTTTTCTTTTTCCTTTCCCTTCCTTTTTTTTCTTTTCCTTCTCTTCCTTTTCCATCACTTTTATTCCCTTCCTTTCTCTTCCCTGCGCTTTCTATTCCATCCCCTCCTACCCCTTCCCTTCCCTTCCCATCCATTGCCTTGCTTTTACGTATTTCCTTTTCTTTTTCCTTTCCCTTCCTTTTTATTCTTTTCTTTCTCTTCCTTTTCCATCACTTTTATTCCCTTCCTTTTCCTTCTGCCTCTCCCTTCCCATCTCATTCTCTCCCCTCTCTTCCTTGCCCTTTTCCCTTCACACCCCATCACTTTCCTTTCCTTTCCTTCCCTTCCCTCCACTTCTCTTCATATTCCTTCATTCCATTTTACCTCATTTCCCGTCACTTCTATTCATTGTTATTCCCTACTCTTCCATTTACTTACTTCCCCTACCATCCTTTCACCCGAATTTTTTTTTTCCCATTAATTGTTTTTCCTTCTCCATTCCATGTCATTAATACCCTCTGTTTTCCTCCCCTTCCTTTCCTCTAAAGTTAATTTCCCGTCCATTCATTCTTTCCTCCCCTCCCTTCATCTTTCCTTACTTCTCTTTGCTACAATCCATTCCCTCTTCATTCCTTTCATCTCGTCCCTCCTCCAAAACTCGCCTTCTTTCCCTTCCCCTCCTCCTCTCCTACATTCCTCTCCTTTCTGTTCCCTTTTCGCTCCCCCCTTCCCTTCCTTTCCTCCGCTTCCCGTCACCCCGTCACCCCTATCTGTTCTCACTTTATATTATTTTTCCGTCTACCTCACTTTCCTCTCTCCCTCTCTCCACCACGAGGCCATTTATCTCCTTTTTATACATTTTTTTAAGTGTAATCATAATTGGTATATTTCACTTACTTTTTGTGTAGTTAATCTTGATAGCGGTCTTTTTCTCTACCAAGGATTTATTGCACTCTAAACAAAAAGAGAAACGTACCCAAGACCCACGAGATTGATGGATAGATGAATAGATAGATAGATAGATAGTGAGTGAGTGAGTGAATATGTGTGTGTGTGTGTGTGTGTGTGTGTGTGTGTGTGTGTGTGTGTGTGTGTGTGATCTTATATTACTTTTTTCCCTTTGTCTTGTACGCAATATCCTTCGTGCCTCCCTCCCTCCTCCCCCTCCCCCCCCTCCTCCCCCCCCTCACTGGCGCAACGTGTCTTCCCCGCCTCCCTCACCTTTGTATCATTTCCTTGGCGTCCACACCTTTCCTCTTCCTCTTCAGTGTTTTCTTCCTATTTTCTAGTATTTCTCTTTTCCATTATTCATTTTTCATCCTTTCGTTGCATTCGTGTCTTAACTCACTTCCTTCCTTGTCATCTTTTTTTTTTTTCTTCGGTGCTTCTAGTCTTCCACCTCAACGTTTTTTTTCCGGTATTTCTTTCATCCATTTTTCTTTTCTTCTTCTTCCGTTGCATCATCGTTTCACTCCCTTGTTTCCTTGCCATCCTCCTTCCTCCTTTGCTTGTTTTCCCTTTTACGTTATCTTCTTTTGTAGCACTTACCTCCTTCACTTTTCTTTCTTCACTGTGTTTTCTTTCCTACTCCATCACCTGTATTCTTTTCCTTACTCTCCTCCTTCCTCTCTTTTCTCTCCTTCACCACGTTAGCTCCTCATCCCTCTTTACTTGTTGGCGGTTTCCTTACCTCCTGCGTCATATTTCTTTTCCTTTCACAAATTTATCTCATTCTTTTCTTTCTCCTTCCTTTTCCCTCATTTGTTTTCTCCTCCTCTTATCTTTCCTCTCGTTTTTTTTTCTCTCTCCTTCAGTTGAATTATCTTTCCTCACCATCCTCTCACTTCTTTTTATTTACATTCATTATTTTTTCTCCACTTATCATTCCATTTTTCCTCTTTCTTTAATAAATTTATCTTTCCTCACTTCCTACCTCTAATCTTTCATCTCGTTTCTCTCTCGTTTGTTTATACTTCTTCCAATCCCATCCTTTTGTCTGTCCTTCCCTTTTCTTCTCCCCCAAAGTCAGCTCAAACACGCCTCCATAATAGTAGCAACCGACTGGAGCGCCGCCACACCTTTCGGGGAGCTTTCAGGTAAACTCATTAGCGCCCGCATTATAAGTGGCACTCGCTGCTGCAGGCCCAAGGCGCTTCAGACACGCCGGAAGGAAGACGGGGGGCGAAAGTTAAGGAGAGGAGAACGAGGGGGAGGAACGAGAAAGGAAGGAGGGTGGAGGGAATGGACAAAAGTTGAGTAAAGGAGGGACAGAGGGAGGAAAGATAAAGGAGGATGGACAGAAGGGTTAGGGAGGAAACTTTAAAGTACCTTTAAAGTACAAAGGGATGGAAGGCAGAAAGTGGGAGGACCAAGGGGGGGCGGTAAGGATGTAAGGGCAAAAGTTACGAAAAAAGAGATAAGTAGGAATAGAGTGGAGGGGAAAAGAGAAAGGGAGAGAAAGAATGAAAAGAAGTGGATATAGGGAAGATGATGAATGAGTCAGAATTGAAGGGGGTGAATGGGTTAGTATAGTAATGCTGGGATCACACATCTGCGATTTCGCTCTACGACGATTGGCGATTTTGAAAATGCTCGAAATCGTGGGAGCATCGCTATTGTGTCTGCGAGTTTCCCTCTGTTTCAACTCACAGCAACATGGCGAGGGTGGGTCGCTCGCCTATACGCACACGAGGGCGACAGGCGAGGGGACGTCGAGGTGAATCGTGCGTGAATGCGCGCGACTGTACGCAGAGGAGCCCAATTTTGAAAATAACCCGTTGCGACGGATCGCGATGAACGCAGGGCCTGGCGACTATGCGCAACCGCCCCTCGTCTAGCCGCTCGACGACACTTGACGTCGCACGCATGGTCGAGAAAACGTCGAGGGCGCGTCGCTGTATGACCCATAATAGGCGAGCAATAGCGCGCTCTCTCTACCATCCACCCCCCACACACCACACATTATATATATATATATATATATATATATATATATATATATATATATATATATATATATATATATATATATATATATATATATATATATATATTTATATATATATATATATATATATATATATATATATATATATATATATATATATATATATATATATATATATTTTTTTTTACAACAAAGGATGCAGCTCAAGGGCAACAAAAAGAAAACAATAAAAAAAGCCTGCTACTCGCTGCTCCTAAAGTAAAACAAAGAGGTGGCCGAAAGGAATATCAAATACAGGAGGAGAGGTGTCCTGATACCCTCCTCTTGAAAGAGTTCAAGTCGTAGGCAGGAGGAAATACAGATGAAGGAAGATTGTTCCAGAGTTTACCAGCGTGAGGGATGAAAGAGTGATGATGCTGGTTAACTCTTGCATAAGGGGTTTGGACAGTATAGGGATGAGCATGAGTAGAAAGTCGAGTGCAGCGGGGCCGCGGGAGGGGGGGAGGCATGCAGTTAGCAAGTTCAGAAGAGCAGTCAGCGTGGAAATATCGATAGAAGATAGAAAGAGAGGCAACATTGCAGCGGAATTTAAGAGGTAGAAGACTATCAGTATGAGGAGGAGAGCTGATGAGACGAAGAGCCTTAGCCTCCACTCTGTCCAGAAGAGCTGTGTGAGTGGAGCCCCCACACACATGAGATGCATACTCCATACGAGGGCGGACAAGGCCCCTGTATATGGACAGCAATTGTGCAGGGGAGAAGAACTGGCGGAGACGGTACAGAACGCCCAGCCTCGAGGAAGCTGATTTAGTAAGAGATGAGATATGAAGTTTCCAGTTGAGATTTTGAGTTAAGGATAGACCGAGGATGTTTAGTGTTGAGGAAGGTGATAGCTGGGTGTTGTCAAAGAATAGGGATAGTTGTTTGGAAGATTGTGTCGAGTGGATAGGTGGAGAAACTGTGTTTTGAGGCGTTGAAGGACACCAGGTTCCTCTTGCCCCAATCGGAAATAATAGTAAGGTCTGAGGCTAAGCGTTCTGCAGCCTCCAGCCTTGAGTCGTTAAGTTCCTGAAGGGTGGGTCTTCTATTAAAAGAAGTTGAGTAATGCAGAGTGGAATCATCGGCGTAGGAATGGATAGGACAGTTCGTTTTGGAAAGAAGATCATCAATGAACAACAGAAAAGAGGGAGATAGGACAGAACCCTGTGGGACACCACTGTTAATAGATTTAGGGGAAGAACAGTGACCGTCTACCACGGCAGAAATAGAACGGTCAGAAAGGAAACTGGAGATAAAGGTACAGAGAGAAGGATAGAAACCGTAGGAGGGTAGTTTAGAAAGCAAAGATTTGTGCCAGACCCTATCAAAAGCTTTTGATATGTCCAGCGCAATAGCAAAAGTTTCACCGAAACGGCTAAGAGAGGATGACCAAGAGTCAGTTAAGAAGGCTAGGAGATCACCAGAAGAACGCCCCTTGCGGAACCCATACTGGCGATCAGATAGAAGGTCAGAAGTGGAAAGGTGCTTTTGAATCTTCCGGTTAAGGATTGATTCAAAAGCTTTAGATAGACAAGAAAGTAAAGCTATAGGACGGTAGTTTGAGGGATTGGAGCGGTCACCCTTCTAAGGCACAGACTGTATGAAGGCATGCTTCCAGCAAGAAGGAAAGGTAGATGTTGACAGGCAGAGGCGAAAGAGTTTGACCAGGCAGGGTGACAGCACGGAGGCACAGTTTTTAAGGACAATAGGAGACACTCCATCAGGTCCATAAGCCTTCTGAGGACTGAGGCCAGAGAGGGCATAGAAAACATCATTTTGAAGAATCTTTATAACAGGCATAAAGGAGTCAGAGGGGGGATGAGTAGGAGGAATATGCCCAGAATCGTCCAGAGTGGAGTTTTTAGAAAAATTTTGAGAGAAGAGTTCAGCCTTAGAGATAGATGAGACGGCAGTGTTGCCGTCAGGACTGAGGAGTGGAGGGAAAGATGAAGAAGTGAAGTTGGAGGAGATGTTTTTGGCTAGATGCCAGAAGTCACGGGAAGAGTTAGAGAAAGCAAGGTTTTGACATTTTCCATTAATGAAAGAATTTTTGGTTAGTCGGAGAATAGATTTGGCACGATTTCGGGCAGAAATGTAAAGTTCATAATTAGCATTAGTTTGAAGGATCTGGTACCTTTTGTGAGCTACCTCTCTATCATTGACAGCACGAGAACAAGCGTGATTAAACCAAGGCTTTTTAGCGTGAGGAGTAGAGAAAGAACGAGGAATGTATGCCTCCATTCCAGAGACAATCACCTCTGTGATGCGCTGAGCACACACAGAGGGGTCTCTATCCTGGAAGCAATAATCATTCCACGGGAAATCGGAAAAGTACATCCTCAGGTCGTCCCACCGGTGGGTCCAGAGGGTGTACACTGTACAGGAGCGATAGGACAGGATGCAGAAATAAGATTGTGATCGGAGGAGCCCAACGGAGAGAACAGTTTGACAGAATAAGCAGAAGGGTTTGAGGTAAGGAAGAGGTCTAGAATGTTGGGCCGATCTCCAAGACGGTCGGGAATACGTGTAGGGTGCTGGACCAACTGCTCTAGGTCGTTGAGGATAGCAAAGTTGTAGGCTTGTTCACCAGGATGGTCAGTGAAAGAGGATGAAAGCCAAAGCTGGTAGGAACATTGAAATCTCCTAGGATGGAGATTTCAGCGAAGGGAGAGGGTCAAGATGTGCTCCACTTTAGAATTCAAATAGTTAAAGAATTTTACATAGTTGGTAGAGTTAGTGAGAGATAAACAGCACAGATGTATTTAGTAATAGAATGACAATGAAGTCTTAGCCAGATGGTGGAAAATTCAGAAGAGTCAAGGTTGTGGGCACGAGAGCATTGATGTCGTTGCGCACGTAGGCGCAACATCCAGCTTTGGATTGAAATTTAGGATAGATAGTAGGAGGGAACAGAGTAGAGATTGCTGTCAGTAGCCTCAGAAACCTGGTTTCGGTAAGGAAGAGAAGGTGAGAGTGTAAGGAGAGATGATGTATTTATATATATATATATATATAATATACATACATATATATATATATATATATATATATTATATATATATATATATATATATATATATATATATATATATATATATATATATATATATATATATATATATATATATATATATATATATATATATATATATATATATATATATATATATATATATATATATATATATATATATATATATATATATATATATATATATATATATATATATATATATATATATATATATATATATATATATATATATATATATATATATATATATATATATATATATATATATATATATATATATATATATATATATATATATATATATATATATATATATATATATATAATAATAATAATAATAATAATAATAATAATAATAATAATAATAATAATAATAATAATAATGATAATAAATGGTCTATTAAGAAAACTGCATCATAATGTTGAAACACTAATGTTCATAAAATAGTATATATATATATATATATATATATATATATATATATATATATATATATATATATATATATATATATATATATATATATATATATATATATATATATATATATATATATATCTATATATATTGTAGTTACCCCCTAAATCTTCCCGTTTTGTCTACCTCCATCTCTTCAGTCTGCCCTTTAACTCACCACGTTCTCTTTCTCTGCCGCCTTCTTTTAGACACACGCCTATCTCATCCTCCATATTTCATCGAGTCGTGGGTCACTACATTATACACATGTAACAAATCATTACCTATTTCATAACAAACTCACTGACATACATAATTACACCAACTCACCAACCGTGTATATATTAGTGTATATCAATCTTTGTAAATATTATTTACCAACTATAAAAAACATTTATATGCCCAGAAAGAAATTTCCTCCCCTATGGTGTAACCACTGGTCATTAGTCGGTTCTCTTAACCTACAAGGCTGCCCTAGCGGACTTACAACGGCGAAGCTCACAGCTTCGTTCGGCGGCCGAAAGCACACAAGCAATAATGCTTAGCTTTCACGCAGCGGTCTAGGCTACCGCTACAATTGGTGACCTCCGGAACTGAGTTACGAGGCACACCTCGGGTCTTTAAAACCCTACCGACGCCCGTGCCGCCGTCGCTGCTGGCCATGCTTTGTCTGCTACGTCGCGGCCCAAGCTACCGCCCCCGGAGAATCCACTGGCCCGCAGCAGGTCGTGCTTTGCCTCCGGCCCTCCCAACGTGACCCGATGCTCTCCCGCCGCCGGCAAGTTCCTGCCCTCGCCCGCGCCACCTCGCCTCGGCCCACCCCAAGGACTCAGCCAGCAGCCCAGCCCCCGACGCAGGTGTCGACTTACTCGCCGTGGTACCTCGCCACTCCCTGCCCAGCCCCAGCCAGCCATTCCAACGCCGCCCCTATGCTGTCTCACCTTCGCCGCGGTACCTCGCCCCACCCGCTTCTACGAGTGACTCCTCCTCAGGCCTCAGCCAGTCTGACCGCCGCCTCGCCCCCACGGCTGCCTCCCTTCTTCGCCAGCCCGACATACCAGTCACTCGCCGCCCCACCAGCCTCCTGCTGCTGTGATCCCCGGTTTCCTTGCCGTTGCCTTCCTACCTCCGCGGCATCGCCTTCACCACTGCTGTTCCTGCAGCGGCCCTCCCGCCGCTGTGGCCTCTGGCAACCGCCAGCGCCTCCTCTTGACCCGCGGAATGTGTAGTGACGCTGAAGACAGTGCAGTGTGTGTTCAGTGACGCCCTGGCATGACAAGCCAGCACCAGTGCAGTGACGACCACGGCTTAACCACCTGAGCGAGTGAGTGCGTTAGTGACGGCCCTCACGGCAGTGCTCCCCGTCGGTAGTCAGTGCTTCCCCGACGTAGTTTACCGCTTAGTGGTGTGCTCCGTTACATCTCCGGGATGCCTGACGCGACTCTCGACCTCCAGCCGCCGCGGCCCCTGGCTACACTGCCAGCACCTCTAGACGCGGTCATGGCCTCCACAACCGACACCGACCCTACCCAAACGTGCCCCTCCAAGGTGTCCGACGACGACGCTGCGCAGGGCGTGGCCAGCCTCCATGCCCCCACCGTCACCAGCGACAGTCTGACCCACCAGCTCACGGCTCTTATCACTACGCTACGAACGGAGGTCAGCACACTCAGGGAGGACATCAGGAGCCAACGACGCCAGTCCTCGTCGAAACACAGCCACCCCTCGCCACCACACCACCACTCCTCGTCACCCCGCCGCCACTCCACCTCCAGTAGTAGCCCCTCACACAGCCCCGGCGTCTGCTACTACCACAGGAGGTTCGGCGAGGATGCCAGGAAGTGCACGTCTCCCTGCGGCTTCCAGGGTTCGTCACAACAGCCCCGGCGTGCACTAACAGCGCATAGCGTCCGCCAACACACCTCGAAGCTGTTCCACATCTTCGATCCACTCTCCCGCACCAACTTCCTCATCGACACTGGAGCCGAAGTCAGCGTTCTCCCCGCCACACCGAGCCAGAGGTCCTTGCCAACCATCGCCCGCCTCTACGCGGCTAACGGCACGGGGATCCCTGTCTTTAAGAAACAGACGCTCCAGCTCAACCTCAACCTTCGCAGGTCGTTCGAGTGGACCTTCTACGTGGCAACAGTTTCACAACCTATCCTGGGCGCCGATTTCCTGACTCACTACAATCTCCTGATCGACCTCAAGAGTCGCAAGCTCCTGGATCCACTGACATCCATCTCAACCAGGACCAGGGCAGCAGCAGGTGAAAGCACCCACATCTCCACCATCAGAGCAGACAACCGGTTCGCGTCTCTCCTCAAGTCCTTCCCGACGCTGACGCAGCCACACACAGCCAACAAGCCTGTGAAGCACCACGTGACACACCACATCGAGACGACCGGACCACTGACATACGCCAAGGCTCGCCTCTTAGCTCCAGAACGCTACCAACAAGCCAAGGCCGGGTTCGAGTCGCTGATGCGCCAAGGTGTCATCCGCCCCAGCTCAAGCAACTGGTCGTCTGCCCTCCACGTCGTTCCCAAAAAGAACGGTGACATACGCCCATGCGGCGACTACAGAGCCCTCAGTTCGCGCACCGTCATGGATCGCTATCCGGTGCCGAATAATCAGGAGTTCTCCTCACAGCTTGCTGGCTCCGCCATCTTCTCCAGGATCGACCTCATCAAAGCCTTCCACCAGATCCCAGTCAACCCAGCGGACATCATTACACCTTTCGGCCCGTACGAATACGTCCGGATGCCCTTTGGCCTCAAAAACTCTGCCCAAACCTTCCAGAGGTTCATGGACGAAGTGCTGCGAGGACTGACATTCTGCTTCGCCTACATCGACGACGTCCTCATCGCCAGTCCTGACGCTGACACACACACCGCCAACATCTAGAGTAAGTTTTCACCCGTCTCCAGGACTACGGCATCCAGATCAGCGTCGACAAATCAGAGTTCGGTGCTACCTCCGTCGACTTCCTCGGCCACACTGTCTCTCCTTCAGGCATCACTCCCATTTCTTTCCGATGTGACGCCATTCAACAGTTCCCGAAGCCGACAACTCAGCTCCAGCTCAAGCAGTTCCTCGGGATGTTCAACTACTACAACCGCTTCATTCCACGCTGCGCGCTCATCTTTCAGCCACTCTACTCCATGATCAAGCCCTGCAAGAGAGGCCAGTCCGTCACACTCGCCTGGACTCCCGAAGCTGACAACGGCTTTCTCAAAGCCAAGGAGGCACTGAAGGCTGTTACCACACTCAGCTTCCCTACTCCAGACGCCACTACTTCAATCTCCACGGATGTCTCAGACACCGGCGTTGGTGGAGTCTTGCAGCAGCATGTAAACAGAGCCTGGAGACCCATTGCATTTTTCTCACAGAAACTCAACAACGCCGAAAAGAAGTACAGTGCCTTCGACAGAGAACTTCTCGCCATCTATAAGGCTGTCAAGCGTTTCAGATACTTCGTCGAAGGCCGGGAATTTCACATTTACACCGACCACAAGCCTCTTGCCACAACCTTCATCAACAACAAGTCTACCTACTCTCCCAGGCAGCTGCGCCACATCGACTTCATCTCTCAGTTCACGACAAACATCCGGTACGTCAAAGGCGAAGACAACATCCCCGCCGACGCTCTCTCCCGTAACACCTCTGCAACATCCTCCTCCCTCATCGATTATGCCGCTATTGCTGCAGACCAAGTTGACGACGTCGAGCTGCAGCAGTTGAAGGATAACCCCGCTTTGTCGATGAGGCGAGTCGAGTTCCCCGGGACCAACGTGCACCTGTACGCTGACGCATCTACCGCCACCATCCGGCCCTACCTGCCGAAGAACCACCGGTACCCACTCTTCCGCCAGCTGCACGACCTCTCTCACCCCGGGATCCGAGCGTCACAACGGATGATGTCCTCGCGCTTCATATGGACGGGGATCAACAAGGACGTCAGAGACTGGACCCGCACCTGTGTCCAATGCCAGGCTTCCAAGGTGACGCGCCACACCGTCTCGCCTCCAGCAGCATTCACGCCCCTTGCCCCCAGACTCGAACACGTCCACGTCGACCTCGTCGGCCCACTTCCACACTCCAACGGCTACAAGTACCTCCTCACCTGCGTTGACAGGTTCACACGCTGGCCCGAAGCTGTCCCGGTCGAAGACATAACAACGGACACCTTCGCCAAAGCGTTCGTCAACACCTGGGTGTCGCGCTTCGGTGCGCCTCTCAGCCTCACATCAGACCGTGGAAGCCAGTTTGAGTCGAGCCTGTAGGACAAGGTCATGTCCATACTGGGGATCAAGCGGATCAGAATCGCCAGCTACCATCCTCAGTCAAATGGCCTTATCGAACGCTTCCACCGCCAACTCAAGGCCTCGCTGGCAGCAACAGTACAAGACCGCAGCGACTGGCCTACGACTCTGCCCCTAGCCCTCCTCGGCATACGGACGTCCCTCAAGGAAGACTTTGGCCACTCCCTGCCCTCCCTGCGACATCCAGGACTACGCCAGGAACCTCAAGGACGCCATGCAGACTTCAACCAGTGCCGCCACGTACATCACCCTCCAAGACGTTTGTGAGCCAGGACCTCGACACCTGCACACATGTGTTCGTACGGGTGGACGCCGCGAAGAAGCCTCTACAACAGCCATATGACGGCCCGTTCGCTGTCACCAGGAGGACACGTAAACACGTCACCATTGACCGCCACGGCAAATCCGATGTCATCGCCATCGACCGGGTCAAACTCGCGTACCTCCTGCAGCCAGATCCTCCACCCACCAACACCGTGTCAGTGTCTCCCAGTCCAGTGCTTACAGACAAAATCCAATGCCACAAAAAAACACGTAACGTTCCTCCTACCTCGTCACTAGGGGGGGAGTTATGTAGTGACCCCCTAAGTCTTCCCGTTTTCTCTACCTCCATCTCTTCAGTCTGCCCTTTAACTCACCACGTTCCCTTTCTCTGCCGCCTTCTATTACACACACGCCTATCTCATCCTCCATATTTCATCGAGTCGTGGGTCACTACATCATACACATATACCAAATCATCACGTATATTATAACAAACTCACCGACATACATAATAACACCAACTCACCAACCGTGTATACATTAGTGTATATCAACCTTTGTAAATATTATTTACCATCAATAAAAAAAAAATTTGATATGCCCAGAAATAAAATATTAGTCGTTTCTCTTAACCTACAAGGCTGCCCTAGCGGACTTACAAGGTCCAAGACCTGGAGCGATGTTCGGATAGCACCTCACCTCACAGACCTTGAGTCCAGGAAAGATTACATTAACTGGCCTTCCCTCAACCCCAGACAGCAGAGAGTAAACCTCGTAATAAGGGTGACGAATACAGTCCACAGGAAGTGTAAACATGACGCTGCATAATGGCCTCCTTGTCGCACAGGAAAGATGGATACAAATGCTCCTGAACCAGCCACAGAGGAAGGGTTCAAGGATGACCCCCGCGAAGCTGAGAAGGACCATGACGATCCGCTGGCAGGGGCGACGACCTTCGAGGACCTGATGAAGGTGGTGGGCCCGTACGGCCGCTGGACGATCATGGTGGTGTTCGTCTGTGCCGTCGGTACGTACGTACGCACGCACGCACGCACGATGCCACCCTGTGCTGTGTTGTGTATTTGTCACACGAGTTTCAGCCATGATTAGGGAAGCAGCACCTTTCTTTCTTGTGTTGAGGTGGTTATCACACGAGTGTTTGCCGTCAGCACAGCATTTACAACTCAGTAATAATAATTATACACAAAGTCACACAAGGATTTAGGGGCACTCAGAAGAGCCCGCTCGTCCTATACACATGGTAGTTCTTCAAAATAGTTATTCTTCATCTGCTATCCCTATTCATGCATCTATCTATCCTACATTAGAAACTTATTATTGTGTTTGCATTACCGACATTAAATGCAAGACTTGTTCCATTAACGCCCTACTCTATTCGGCAGTTATTGTTTATCACCTTCCTGGACCCGACTTCTCTCTATCTGAATTCATTGCTTCGGGCCCTAACATTCTTTATCAACCTCACCCTTTTTAATCATGTGTGTTTGAAGCACGAATATCAGACTAGACCAGCATTAACCGAGTTCACACACACACACACACACACACACACACACACACAGGAAACGTGCCCGCGCCGTCGAGCAGCATGACGTACCAGCTGGTGGGCGCCACTCCCGACCACTGGTGTAGAGTGGCGCCGCTGCTCCGTGCCAACTGGACCCAATACCAGATAACATCCTTCGCCATCCCCATCAGGTAAAGAGCTTACTTATTTGTTCTGACCTTTTTGTTTTGTTTTTACGGGACCCGAGTCAAGCTCGTATGTCTCGTACACAGGGCATCTCCAGTGAACATAATTGCACCACTTCGTTATTATCCATAAAATCTGTTATGCATTTCGGTGCACCTGTTCCACATTGTGTTTCCACTCACGCCACAATGAACCGTATTGGCTATACAGGCAGCGCCACACGTGGACAGTCGGTAAACTGTCAAAGCAGTACTTTCTATAGAATGCAAGTTGTGTATTAGAGTGCATATGAGGCTGCCTTCAGGATACAAGGCATTGGTACCACCACCGCTCCAAGCCAACGACCGCACACACTTTCCTCCTACCCGATTTCCTGACTACTATTTAACATGGAGAAAAACTGAAATCGGGTAGGAGTGAAGTATGTGCAATCATTCGTCTTGGAGCGATGGCAGCAACATGGCCGTGTAGTCCAGAGATAACTTCAGACGCACTCTAGTCTATAACTTGAACTCTATGGAAAGGGCAGCTTGGAGTTGAGTGGCCACTTGTGGCGCTGCCTGTACAGCCAATACGGTCCATTTGCGGCTGAGTCATAAGGAGCAGAAAGTTTCAGTTCTTTGAAAATTAGTTCTTCAGCATCACAAGGCTACAATCACCAATTACAGTCATCAAACAAATGTTATTATTAAAGTTTGGCTTATCTATATGACTAAAGAGTTACTGCGTTGTAATGCCATTTTAGATCCTGTCATGTAGCTATAAAGTCTCAAATCACACTTCACAAGACAAAGAACACGTCTCTATGGAACCTTTTGCTGGCATAGTCTCCACTGTCGCTGAGGTGGCGCTTGTAGCCCTGTGATTCTCAGAGGCTGTTTTGCTCCATATATCCCGCCTCTTGCTTCTATTATTTCTATGTTACTGTTCGCGTCTGGGGCCGAGGCAGCAGCAGTCTAACTCGCCACTGTCTGACAGGAGTGACACAGGACGGCTGGACGGCTGCGTCATGAGGGACTACAATTACGAGGCCGCGGCGGCGCTGAGCTACGAGGGCGCCATGGCCAACGCATCGCTGCTTCTTGCCTCCAACGACACACTCGCCTGTCCATCCCGGAGCTTCAACTACTCACAACACCCGGACACCTTCGTCACCGAGGTGGGCTTGGGATGCGCTTAGTTGTTGCTGACTCACTCACTCTGGGGATGATTTGTTTACTGTCTTCTTGTATCTTTTCTGGCTTCTTTTGAATACAACATCTTGTTGCAGGCACTCTGAAACTTATTTTGATTTTTATTTTCTCTGTCTATCTGTCTATTTCTCGCAGTGGGACCTGGTGTGTGATCGAAGGCACTTGTACGCCAGCAGTCAAGCCGCCGTCTATGCTGGCGGTTTCTTCGGCGGTCTGCTCTCCAGCCACATCTTAGATATGTAATGCACCTGTTTTCTATGCTTCACATTGCCTTGATGGATATTTAGTCATGGCCAGGCGACGTCTACCCTTAACCCCGACCATTCGTGGAGTTGTTTAAATTTACTTTTGTTGTTTGTTTTAGAACAAAACACTACACCATGATGAACTCTTATACACATTAAGCAAAAGGTATAATTAATCTAAAAAGACGTTGAACAGAGAAAGTCGAGGGGCTTAAAGGATTTGTTGGCTGGTGTGGACTACAGAAAAAAAAAAAAAAAAAAAAGTGAAACATATGCACAGAAAAGGAAGTAGAACTTTGAAGTATATCTGTATATCGATCAATGAGGGCATACGTCAGGGAGCGCGTCGCCTCGCCCACCCTGCGAAATCAACCGCGGGATCCTTCCGGATAAGTCTCCATGCAGGCCCCTTCCTCATCCTGAGTACCTCTTGGCAGAATCTATCAATTTGCTCATACCACGAACTCTGTGGCTCAACCACTCAGGATTTTCTCTTACAGAAACAACCCGATGAGCAAGGTCAGGTTCTGCCACATGCCCGGATAGCCGGAGTTGGCGGGTGAACTACGCAGTTAATATATATTGAATCAGTCTCACGGAGTAGTCGCCGGTTTGACACAAAGGCATTCCAACGATGTCCCTCGATTCTGCGGAGATACTTATACCAAAGGCCTCAACCCACCTCTCCACGTCATTACTTAGTGTCCATGTCTCACAGCCATACAGTACGACAGGGAGCACAAGGGACATGAAGATGTCTTTCTACACAGGTATCGACAACTGCATATGCTTGTGTGGGCGAGTCCAAAACACTGTGGGTCAGGCCTATCCACCTTATGACTAACTGGTGAGACCCAGATTTGTTCTGATCTACGCTGCCAAGGTATGTGAAATTTTCCGAAATTTCAATGTCCTCGCAACACACATACCTTGATCTTGGCCCAGGAGACTTGAATCCCCATGGGCTTCGCCTCCTCTTGAAGTGCCTCGATAGCCATAACAAGAACCTCCAGCGACAACGCCAGGATTACTGCATCATCGGCAATAAAAAGGTCAGTGACCCTGGTCTTGTTAATAGATGCTCCACAATGACTCTGGTACACAACTCTGCCTAGTACCCAGTCCATACAAGTGCTGAAAAGCAAGCGATAGAGCAAGGACACAGGTCTCCCTCACTCCCGTATTTACGGGAAAGAAGCTGGACACGCCCCCTCCCCCCCACACACACGTCACAGCACTTTCAGTTCTAGAATACAGGCCAATAAGTAAACCGATAGTCCTCGCAGGAAACCCTCGGAGTTGCAGGAGAACCCGGAGTGCCTCGTGATGCACTGAATCAAACACATTCTTGAGATCGACATAGCCTGCAACAGGCTGCAAGCATCCCCTGTCGAGACTCACGTCGGTGCTCCACTAGTGCGTAAATTACTACGATACGGTCTGTCGTCGACTTCCAAGGCGTGAACTTAGACAGCTCAGGTCTAGAAAAACAATATTCATAATTTTAGTTACGATACCGCCTACTAGTTAAGAAACGTACTGAATCTTGGATCGGCTATGGTGATGTTATGTGCGCCTATTGGGAGCTGCCCACTCGGAGGGTCCGCTGTGTATAACTTAGGGTAGGCGGTGGCCGAACTGGTAGCGTACTGGGCCCACATTCACCGCGTGATGGACGACGCGGGTTCGAATCCCCACGCTACCACTCGGATTTTTCAGTCACCGCCGAGTGGCTTAAAACTACCCACATGCTGTCCTGAAGACCACCCATCAACCCGGACTCTAGAGGAAGCCGTCCAAGCGAATCAAGAACGAGTTCCGTGGGACAGCATGAGCCAATGCAAGATGGCGCCACTATAAACACTCGCCTGCGCCAGAACGGGCTGGGCCGACCATCAGGCCCCACCTGGAAGAAGCCTTGGGCCGACCATCAGGCCCCACCAGGAAGATGCCTACCGGCGCAACAGGCAACGACGTAAAAAAAAAAAATAAATAAATAAAAAAATAAATAAATAAAGGTACTCAGCCCAACGAGCTCTCTGCACATCCAGAGCTGTTCGGATAGCGCTCACCTGATAAGGCTCGGAGTGGAGCTTCTTCAGGGCTCGATAAGCAGCTCAAAGGTCATTCACATTTCAATGGCCCTAGATTTCCTCAGCGAGACCCCTGACATACCTCTTCTTGTCTCTCCTCAGGAGAGCTCTAGTCCTACACTGCAGAACCCGTTATTCGTTCCAATTCCTGATATCTATCTTCCTTTTTATCTATCTACCTATCTATCTATCTATAAATCTATCAATATATATATATATATATATATATATATATATATATATATATATATATATATATATATATAGATATAACAAACTGTCTCTATATCTCTTTCGATCTATTTATCTATCTATCTCTGTCCAATGAATACATATATATATATATATATATATATATATATATATATATATATATATATATATATATATATATATATATATATATATATATATATATATATATATATATATATATATATATATATATATATATATATATATATATATATATATATATATATATATATATATATATATATATATATATATATATATATATATACATATATATATATATATATATATATATATATATATGCGCCAGCCTATAGCGCCGTTAGGCTTTCTTCAGGGGCTCGGCCCCAGCACGTCATGGCGCAGGCAAATGTTTTACAGTGGCGCCAACATTTCTTCGCTCATGCGACCCCCTGGAGCTCGTTCTTGATTCACTTGGACGGTTTCCTCTAGACTCCGGGTAGATGAGTGGTCTGCAGGACAATATGTGGGTAGTCTTAAGCCACTCGGCGGTGACTGAAAAATCCCAGGTGGTAGCGGGGGATTCGAACCCGCGTCGTCTATCACGCGGTGAATGCAGGGCCCTCACGATGACCACTCAGCCACCACCTATATATATATATATGTATATATATATATATATATATATATATATATATATATATATATATATATATATATATATATATATATATATATCTCTCTCTCTCTCTCTCTCTCTCTCTCTCTCTCTCTCTCTCTCTCTCTCTCTATCTATCTATATCTATCTATCTATCTATCTATCTATCTATCTATCTATCTATCTATATATCTATATATATATATGTCTATATCTATATCTATATATATATATATATATATATATATATATATATATATATATATATTTTAAAATATTATATATATATATATATATATATATATATATATATATATATATATATATATATATATATATATATAAGTGCTGGATGAGGTATACAATATTTAAAAGTGTGGTTGCGGTACTGAATGAGATAGACAAAATTTCCGTGTATGAGGTTGGAAAACTGGATGAACTTAATAATATTTAAGTGACTGTGGTTGGAATACAAGATGAGCTTTTTAATATTTATGTGTGTATGGTTACAGTACTGGATGAGCTTTACAATATTTACGTTTGGTAAAAGTTGTGGAAGAAGGTTACAACTGTGGC
This sequence comes from Eriocheir sinensis, assembly GCF_024679095.1. NCBI lineage: Eukaryota > Metazoa > Arthropoda > Malacostraca > Decapoda > Varunidae > Eriocheir > Eriocheir sinensis. Next base: position 15,948,737 of record NC_066518.1, read on the forward strand.
ATAGGATTATCATGTTTAGTAGTGTGATATCTTCCCGGACATACAGCACGGGCAGGCGGTCTGCCTTGGTCGTCGCCTGCTTCATCAACATCGTTCTGAGCTTTGTGCTGGCCTTGGCACCAAACATCACAGTCTACATTATATTAAAGGCGATTATTGAGATGATCCAAATCACGTACTACATTGCTGGCATTGTATTAGGTGAGTCAACCGAGAAAATACTAATAATTTACTTACTGTCCAACTTCCTATTAAAAGTGTCATATAAATATCTTCATTCTTTCATCTCTTTTTCGTCTGTATTTCCTGCATCCTATGAATTAAGCTCCTTCAGAAGGAAAGGAAAACAAAAGAACAATTCTTTTGGAAGCTTCTTCTGTCTCTCGTTTGATGAATAGTGCTTTGTGAGACTATAATTCATTCATTTTGCGTTGCCTTTGGCCTAACTCCTCAGCAGTAAAGAAAAGGTAAATTATCGTGATTGTAAAAGGAGGGACTTAATGTTATCTTACTGATCTTTACTACATATTTTCCTCAGTCCTCCCATAGTCTCCCCCTTAGACTTGCAATATCTTATTAAGTGACCACCGATTGAGAATCAGTGCGTACGAAATTTTGAGGAAGCTTTAAACTGGATCTTCTGCACTGTTGACAGCTATGGAGATCTGTGCCCCTAGCCAGCGCAACTACATGGGCGCCCTCTATTTACTGCCGTGGTCTTTCGGCTGCATGCTGATGCCGTTGGTGGCTTACTTGGTGCGGCCGTGGCGCTGGCTGACGGCCGTGTACGCCGCGCTTTTCTTCATCACTCTCATCTACATTTGGTATGGATATGATATGGATGTTGTTATCGCGTTTCGTGTAGTCCGTTGTTCCAGTGAGTGTCAAAATTAATGCTCACCCTTGGCAAACTCTTTATCAATTTATCTCTGACACTGTGAGGCACCGGGACTGCAGTGGTTGTACAGATGTTAGTGAACCTGCAGCAGTCCCCTCTAGGCCAGGTGTTCACTCCCCTCCACCTGTTTTGGTCAGGAGAGGGATAACCACGCTGTTAGAATTATCACTTTAATTGGCACTCCGGCACAGGTTGGAGAAGACTTCACCAACAGTAGCCCGAGATAACTGGTGGGATCATCGGTGAGGTAAATGCAGGGTGGACAGCACGGGTTAATTGCGGTTAAGATTTACTTTATGCACCTTTCCATACCTCGTCTCCTATTCAACCAACTGTTCTTCTCTTGTCAAATATGACTTCTCCTACCTTCAAATCTTCCGGAAACATTTTAATTTGATCAAAATCAAGTAAAAAATTACGTCAGAGCCTTCTCCCCCTTCCTCCGTAAAAGACACACAGAGAAACGGGTGGCCCCTCAATGAAACATAAAAAAGGACCGATGAAATCAATGCCATTTGTCTCATGATCCGTTCCGGACAATCAGATCAGAGTCGCCAGAGACTCCTGGAAGACCGGGCGCGCCAGTTTGAGTAATGGCTTGTGAGCAGTGCGAAAGAAATATTAAATCTCTCGGAAAAATATTTTTAAACGATTACCAGGCATTAAAGGTATTCCGAGAACGCTGTGTGCATCCAATACCCATTATCTGCTTCATTTGTGGTTGATGCTGCAATTTTAACACATCAAGAGGTATTTTTTATTGCTCAACAGTTCATAAGAGCGCACGGGAACAAAAGAAATCTGTGTTAATTCAACTTGAGTGAGAGAAAAAGGACTTTCCTCTATTAAACACACTTCAAACATAGTGGGTTTCTACTATTCACTGCCTTGTTCTTGTGGAAGGCAAGAACACAGCGTAATGCCCAGGACTGGTTGGGCCTGAGCAGTAAATTTTGTGTGCAGTGGCGTAGTTAAGCCTGGGCTTTCGGGGCTATAGCCCCGAATGTTTTATGAATAGCCCCGAATCTCAGAGTTTTTTTTAATTTTTATGAATAGCCCCAGCCAGGCCAATACAAAATGTTGATTCTTGTTAAGCTGTTAGTACTAGAAATTAGATTTCGTAGATCTCATACGGAGATCATAAGGTTTGTTCCCGTCCGGTTCACGTTCCTATCATGTATTCACGGCTACTCGCCAGTCGGCCATCAGTCAGGCAGTGATGCCAAGCGCCAGCCAAGGTGCGTATCCCGGCCCGCGCACACGTGTGAGTAAGTGCTGGTTGATTGGTGCTAGCGAGCAAGACCTGAGTCTGCGGCGTTTTTTTATTATTGTTTTTACGTGTTCGCTTATAGCGCCGGTAGGGTTTCTTCAGGGGCCTGGTGGCCGGCCCAAGCCCGTCATGGCGCAGGCAATTTTTATAGTGGCGCCATTTATTCTTGGCTCATGCTGCCCCCCGGAACTCATTCTTGATTCACTTGAACGGTTTCTTCTAGAGTCCGTTTTGATGGGTGGTCTTCAGGACAGCATGTGGGTAGTCTCAAGCCACTCGCCGGTGACTGAAAAATCCCCTGATTCGAACCCGCGTCGTCCAGCACGCGGTGAATGCAGGGCCCGCACGCTAACTACTCAGCCACCGCCTACCTAAAATGAATATAAACAGCTTTTTTCAAGAAGAAATGGGTGAATGGTTCTCAAATTTTTTTGTCACACAAAGCATACTAACTTCTTAAAAAAAATATGGTTGTTATGCATACTGTAATGATGGGAAATGTGCACACTACACTGAATTGCTCCAGCATTCAGCAGTTCGAAGTGGATCGAGGGACCATAATTTTTCTGATTTCCAAAGGATCCAGTTATTATTTAACGAATTTCAAGAGGTAATTTGTTGATATTTTGCTGTAGACAAAACATTGTGCTCATTATATTTTTACGTGTCAATTACGCGAGATCGAACTTCGTTGATATAAAAATAAGTTAGAAGCGTTACAGTAAAAGAAGCTTTTAATGCGTCTTTAACCCTGTATTAAATAAACTTGCACTCTGCAGGAACTGATGACATGGCAAGAATAAAAACCAGCATCTAAATTTATAAAATGTAGTAGTAAAGTAGTAGGCCGCTAAGATGAAACCTAACTGGCCACATTATTTACGTTCGTGATACGGTTGCCTTGGCTGTGACAACGGGATAAACAATACCTCTATTGTAAGGCTAAAGGCTGAAAGTTTTTTATTCTTCTTGTTTTAGGCGAGTAGAGCAAAAAATAAATCGATCGTTCCGTTGCCGCTGGAGTGTGAACAGCTATTTTTTCTTCGGACTTGACTTGTGGTTACCATTAATATTAATATTATTTATAAAAATAAATTGTTTAACCTTCCTATTAAAAAAATGGTATTATATTGAACGTGTTGGCGGTCTAATTTCCAGACACGTATTTTTTTCCGCGCTAAAAACAAGAGAGTTAAGTGTAAGAGTGCTGAGTTGTAGTTTTCAATCTCCTTGGTAACATAGTAAATTTAATAAAAAAAACTAGATGAATTTGTAGTGCTCCGTGCTGGGCTTCCCACGGTCAATCATCGTTGTCCAAACTCGTGACGTCACCTGTGGGTGGAGCTTAAGCAAAGCTCAGCAGAACAGATACCATTTTCCACCCGCAGATAGGAGCTCTAACACTAGTTAAAAAAATATTCACACGGGAGAAATAACGAAGGGAGAAAGACATGTCTCATGGAACAGGTGGAGAATAAAGAAAATATACACATTTTATCCTCCAGCGGTCTCCTAAGCTCCATCCAGAGATGACGTCACAATTTGAAACAGCGATGATTGGCTGTGGGAAGCCAGGCACCGTGTGAATTATATTTTGAACTGTTTAGGATAAACCTACTACAATATTATTATGTGTGCTTCCATAATATACGCATGTATATTTCGCTAGCCTTGTTTTGGAAAATTAAAACAGTTTATTCTAACGAGGTCTCCTAAGCTCCGCCCACAGGAGCGAAACAAACTTCGCCACGGGTACCAACCAATTAACGCATCAATATAAAATTTTCTGCTATATATAGTGTATGTCACTGTATCAAGCACTGTTTACATAAATATTAGCCACACAATATTTTCCATTATAGAAATGTGCCAGCAATGCATTAATGTTTCGGTTTTCAACGTTTGTTTGATTTACAGTTGTACCGAAAGTACACGGAAAGATAGCTTCCGAAGGGGAAGAGAAGCGAGCGTTTGCTAATACCTCCTAACGGAAACACACTCTTTATGCGACGCTTCGACGAAGAGGGAAGAGACTGTCTGATAATCCCGCCGTAAATGTTCACTCCACTCGTCGTCAATTTTCTCGGGGCTAGCAGTGCACTCGATAAATCTGTACTTTATTTTGTTCACGGCACTGTTATTGAGAGCGGTCCGAGTGTCTATTATGGATAATACTTCCACAAACACACTCCTCTTTTCGAGGAGTTCGTCTATCACGTCCCTACGGTCTTGAATTACTGCCTTGGTGGACGCAAGTTCCTCCCTCAGTCTACCCACCATCAGGGCCCTGGTGCAGCCCTTCCTGAGGAGGAGGATCGCGCTCCTCCGGGTCAGGGTGGGGCTGGGCAGGGTCGCTGAGGGAGGTTTCTTCCTGGTTCTGGGTGAGGGTCTCTCTCTCTCTCTCTCTCTCTCTCTCTCTCTCTCTCTCTCTCTCTCTCTCTCTCTCTCTCTCTCATGATATATATATATATATATATATATATATATATATATATATATATATATATATATATATATATATATATATATATATATATATATATATATATATACCTCTCTCTCTCTCTCTCTCTCTCTCTCTCTCTCTCTCTCTCTCTCTCTCTCTCTCTCTCAGAGGTGCTATGCATCTTTGGGCTAGTAAATATACCAGTATATTTAGATATAATAAAAAAAAAGAGAAAGAGAAGAGAGGAGTAGGAGAGGATGGGCCTGAGAGCGCTAGTGTGCCGGAATGTCGAAGTTTGTTGAGTGACATCTTGAAAAGTGTTTCGGCTACTGTTTTTGCCACTGGTACCACAGGTGAGTACATTTCGCAAATATGCGGCCGGGGAACGCGGCGTCATGCGAAGTGGACCATTTTTTCCGTTGTTTTATTATCATTTTTATGGATATTGAGACATTTCACTGTTGTTTGTTTTTACTATTTCTAGTTTTATTTTGTCACTTTTTGTTTTATAGTTTTATAGTTATTGCTCTTATCTGACTATATTCACCCTAACCCTGCCCTGGGTGGGTGTTGCAGTTTTGTATTCTAATCTCCGTGGGTTAAAGAGGAATCTGAGAAAGCCATCTGTTCAGGCCTTTAATTAATTGTGGATTCTCTGTTGCTCAAAAACACTTGTCTAATTTTAGACATTCCTAATAGTTATCCATACCGGGTTTAATAACCTTTTCCTCATTCCCAGGGCCCAGGGCATGTGGATTTACCTCGTTCTTGCGTAAAGAGGTGCTGGGTACCTGCAAGCTGAATCCAATGCCATAGTAAAGTTTTGAATTCAATAATATAATTATACACTTTCTCTTTTATTTAAATTCTAATTTGGATGACTCCATTTATGACTGTCTATTGCTATTTATGGCGACGATACAAGAGACTGAGAGGAAATCCTCTTTTATTTTCAGTGGTGATTTCAATGCCCACCATGTTGGTTGGCTGAATTCTGTCCCCCACCGATCGTCATGGCCAAGCTGCCCATGCTTACTCCTGCCTAACAAGTTGTTTACAGTCAGACGGTTGTGAACAATATGTCAGTGTTCCTACCCATGCTTTTGGCAACTGCTTATAATTATATTATTCACTGATATTCATTGACTTGTTGATGTTAGTGTCGGGCCTCCCATTAGTTCCTCTAGTTACAGAAGATGCCTGATACAAGCCTACCGGCCTCATGTAGAATCCTTATGCTCTTAAATATTGCAGTTCAGTTTAATTCATCCGTGCCAAATGTCTGTTTGTCACGTAAAGTTTACTTGAAATCTCGAGTTAATTGTAACCAAGTTAATAATGACATTCCAGCTACTGTTTGAAGAGATATATATCGTGCTGAGTGACCTGTATTGGTTCTTACTTCCATAATCACGGATAATGTAGATCGAAGCGTTCTATGTAAGACTGTTAATACTCGTTACAATTTCAAGGCATGGTTTACTGCAGAATGTAGAGAGGCTCTTTGGAATGAACAAACTTCTTATTAGGTCTGCTCTTCCACGCCTTCAGGTGCTAGTTGGGAAAGCTACTGCCATGGTCGTAGAACTGCGGAGCAGGATTAAAGGGCAATAGAGGTAAATTGTACTAATCATTTGAAAGATACCCTCATTGGTACATCACAAGGTCATAACTGGTAGGTTTCGTTGAAGTCTGCTCCGTTTGGTCATGACTCAAATTTCTCCCATCACTAAACCAGATGGGATATTTGCATTTCCACAGAAAATTGAAGTTTTTCCAACTTTTTTTTTTCAAGCAAACAGAGAAATGTGGAGGCTGTTCTACCTCATACTTATTTTCCCTAACCTTCCCTCAACATCTGCACTTAAATCTTCGGAGTTTCACAAGTTGTTGATTGACTTTAACTCCTATGGTGGCATGGAACCTCAAAGTCTCTTTCCAATTTTTTCCCAGTTATCTTTTTGCATTTATATAAGAAAAGGAAATTCTCCTCCTTACTGGCATATTGCGAACGTTACGCCTTGCCCTAAAGGATCGTCAGCTATATCCTTGCCAAAAGTACAAAAAAAAGGACAAAAAGTTCATTACTCTAGCCCTATCAATAGTGCTTGAGTGACTACAGGATAAACGTCTCTCCTGATTCTTGAATTTGAATTTGTTACCAGATACCCAATTTGGTTTTGAAGAAAATAGCCTGTGATGCGCTCTTGACATTGATGCATCAAGTTCAAGTTTCTTTGGTTGCTGGTCGAATACAAGGCTTGTTTCTCTTGATTTCTCCTTTACATTCGATTTAGTTAACCATAAAGGATTAATGTTTAAACCTTTATCAGTAAGTATCGATGGCTCTTTTTACAATATTATATCTGATTTTATCTGACAGGCACCAACGCATAGACACTGATGAATATTTTATTATATTTATTCAAGTCAAGTCCGGTGTTCATCAGGGCAGTGTTATCGGTCAGCTTCTATAAATTTTCTATACTATTGATATGTGGCATGCACTTCCTTTCATTTAATGGCCTATAGTATCCCTATACCGATGATACTCCTTTAGTTTTATTCCTGAGCTTCAAAACTGTTCCCTTGTGGCAACTCAATTGAATGCGGATCTTGATTTAATTTTTCCCTGGTGTCAGCGTGGGGACATGAAATTAAATCCTGCAAAGACTGGTCTTGGGGAGGCGGTGGCTGAATGGATAGCGAGACGGCCCCACGTTCAGGAGGACGCGAGTTCAATCCCCGACCTGTGCCACCAAGCTGGGATTTTTCAGCCGCCGCCGAGTGGCTTAAAACTACCCACATGCTGTCCAGAAGACCACCTATCAACCAGGACTCTAGATTCTAGGATTAAAGATGAGCTCCGGGAGGGCAGCATGAGCCAATGCAAGATGGCGCCACTATAAACACTCGCCTGCGCCAGAACGGGCTGGGCAGACCAGCAGGCCCCACCGGGAAGAGGTCTTGGACCGACCATCAGGATCCACCGGGAAGAAGCCTACCGGCGCAATAGGCCATGACGTAAAAAAAAAAAAAAATGCATCATCTTTAGTCACTCAAGAACCGCTAATCCACTTCATCCCGATATTTTAATAACAACGAAGTCATCCACTCTCGCAAGTCCTTTGACTAACTTGGAGTAACATTAGATTCCAAGTTGTGAAAACCACTCTAGGAAAGCTGCTTTAATAATTTCATAGAAGGCTGATCTGTTAAGGAAATGCAATGATATTTTTAATGATGATAATAATCTGATTTTCTTTTTCTTCTTTTGCCGTAGATTTAGTACAGTCGTCCAGTTTGGATGTCGGAAACCCCATCTCATCTCACTTTATGATCTTGATTTCACCTTAATAGGGTCTACTCACCCAGCTTAACATGCCACTTTGTCATCGTCGAATGGTTGATCATGTGATCACATATTTTTCTAGATTGTTGATAATAAGGACCACAGATTGCTACTGGCTCATTTTCAGTCTATTGACCATACACGTCATGGTTTACATTTCAATGGGCCTGCTCTGCACCCAATTATTTGCGGAAGTAACCAATTTTCCCATGCACTTCTTGAGCATTTGATTTAAAATCGGAATGTACTTCTAGATGAGACTGTTTCCTTGTTAACACTGATAAGTTTAAAGCAAATTCAACACCCGCCTGTAACTCATTAGGTATTGTTTAATCGCTGCCTGCCTCTATTTATTGTTCTCCTTAGTTCATTGTCACTGTCTCTTTATTTTTTTAAATCGATGTATACGTATATATATATATATATATATATATATATATATATATATATATATATATATATATAGATATATATATATATATATATATATATATATATATATATTACCCTGTGGCCAGAAATACGTCTAGAGAATATGTCATGATGTTATCAGTAGGAATGATGTCACGAAACTGTTGTTATCTTGTGAGCGCTCTAATGTCAGGAAAGATTCCTGTTTTTCTTTCTTTATTGACTCAAACTCTGGGAAAATATCTTGTACAGGCCTAACTGTATGCGTGTTGCGTGCTAAGGGTTCCTGAAGTGTTAACTGTTCCCCTGGCCAGGCTGCCCGAGTCCCCGCGCTGGTTGATCCACCACGGCCGCCACTCCGAGGCCCTGCGGGTCCTCCGCTGGGCGGCGCGTGTCAACCGTAGAACGCTTCCCTCAGACGAGCGACTCCTTGCCACCATGCAAACCATCATGAGGAGGGTGTGTGCTCGTGTGTGTGTGTGTGTGTGTGTGTGTGTGTGTGTGTGTGTGTGTGTTAAGCACCGCAAACATTCATGATTTAAATATTTTCATTGTTTCTCTGTAGTTTACAACTTGTTGCCGTAGGGCCTATACTATGGGGCTCACTCTAAGCCTAGGGCCTACTGTAGAGTGTGTCGTCAGCAGTGCTGGGGGACGGGGTCCAAGCTGAGATAGGTATTCAGTTGTTGTTTGGTCCTTAAGGAAAGACGCCGCGCCCCCGATGGGTCTCCTACTACGACCACCACCACCAGCTTTCTGCGCCGCGGCAGCCGCTACCTATTTGCAGTGTTGTTGACCCCCGGCCTGCGGTTGAAGGCTCTCGTGATGTTCTACATATGGGCAGTTGCGGGGGCGTCTTACTTCGGCCTGAGCCACAACGCCAGGATTCTTAGGTAGGCTTGAGACAGGGCTTCATGCTGTAGAGTAGCTCAGAGATAAGAGCAGCATGAATCACATTCTAATAATGTGGTGCCAGTGCCTTTCTCACGTTGGTATTTACCAGAAACCTGAACTATCAAAAGTAATTATAGTATTAACGTTTAATGAATGTATCCATTATGACGCACTGTCACCACTTGTGTGTATATGTTGGCAGCGCTAACGTGTACCTGCACACGTTCCTGGCGGGGCTGGTGGAGGTGCCAGCGGTGTTCCTCCTGTGGCCAGCCATTACCTACCTGGGCCGCAGGAAAACCCTTGCCTTCCTGTTGATAGTGTGCAGTGTGTCCATGACTTTCATGACGCTGTCCATGGTGACGCGTCTAGCAGGTGGGTGGCGGGGGCAGGTGGAGGACATAATTATGAGGTAGGATGCTTAAACCTTAGTAATTCAGATGAAAGGTGCCACGGCTTGGTCCTCACAGCAACGACGGGCAGCAGCACGAACAGCGGTTCTCGTGCGCGCTGCGACATTGTGTACCGATTGTCACGGCCTCGAAGGAATATTTACAATACTAACAAGATTCTTAAGTTTTCATGTTAAATACTATGAATGAATTGCTTCAATGTACTAAAACGTATCCAAACTGCTACTTTCTTATTTTCACTATTTCCTCGTCCTCCTTCCTTCCTCTCAGTTTCGAACTTCGTTAAGCTGCTTTTATCGCTCATCGGCAAGATGACCATGACAGCTTCGTACCACCTGGCGTGGGTGTACACGCTGGAGTTGTTCTCCACTTCCAACAGGGCCCGTGTGGTGGGCGAGGCCAGCATCCTGTGCAGGCTGTCCACCGTGTCCGTGCCCTACATCAACGACCTGCTGGTGGGCTCACCTCATGATGTCGTGTTTGTTGAACTCTTTATATAAGCAGATATTCGCCACGGCTAGATTCTTACAGCCATATTTAAAGTCAATTTGAAGAAGTCGTAGTCTATGCTATAATTAGTCTTGTTTAATCCCATTCTCCATCTAATCCTAAACGTGGCCACCTAATCCACGCTGGTGAAACCTAGAAGTCTGCCGAACTTGTTATACACATAGACCGTGTCCTGCCGCGCCTCACCGAACACAACTGTAATATTATTTCATGCTGTTCTTGTGTTGCTGATGCTACAGGGTGAAGTGCTGCCCTGGGCACCCGGGGTCCTATGCAGCCTGGCAGCCCTCGTCGGTGCGGGCCTGGTGGTCTTGCTCCCAGAGACCACTAACAGTAAGATCACGCAGCGAGACGACTGCCGCCACGACCACCAAGACGACTACCCTCTCCAGGAAGCACTTAATAGCAAGGCGGTGGCATAGGACACTGAGACGCAGACGGAATCCATTGAATACTGCTTGAAGAAGATATGACTGTTGACTACAAACATTTCAGTAACTTTTATTAATTATTCGCAACGCCCGTCACTGCTTAGGCATATTATTAAATTTTTTTTCCGTAAGTCTGGTTTGATTTACTTGGCATTATTGGGGATATAATTTGTAACATAGTGTGGATTTATTCCATATTATGGCTGCTCAACATAAAACACAAATATCGATGGATGTGGTGTAATGCTAAAACAATTACACTTCATTACAATAAACGTTATTATTGTAGATAAAAATGTAGTTGATCATTCTCGTTGTTTTATTAATTGGTAAACGAGAGAAATAAATGACCGATGCAAGGTTCTCTCATAAAAAAAATCATTCTTGCTTGAAAGCCCTGCAAAATCAAGCAGAATTGGATATTTTTTTATTTTATTTATATTACCATATTTGCTGAGTACCTGCTCTGTGTGTATCATTCTCGTCTTCGTCGAAATTTATCAAAACAATAGGGCGTCAAGCAACTCGACAACCCCCCCCCCCCCCCCCCCCCCCCAACACTAGAACTGACAGGTGTTTGTGTCTCTGTGAGGTCCCTGGCTTCCGCTTCCAAAATGTTACACTCCACCCTGGTTGTTGATTGGTGTGAACCAAGACCTTGGGTGGACACATGCCGCTACCAGGAAAGTGGGTTGGTCAAAGGTGATGAAGTTCAAAGCCAGAGGTTGAGGGCTGAGTGTAAAACTCGCAGCGGAAGCCAATGTACCCCACGGAGATCAAACAATGGATGCTACGATTTCTGTCCAGTTGCTTGACGCCCTAATGTTTTTTTATCAATTTCGTCGAAGGCGAGACAGCCTACATTCTCCTGTTCTTCATCCGAGGCCAGCACATAATAGCAACCTACACCTTAAAGACGGCGGGGAAAAACACAATTGGCAACATCTCCTGCACCCCACTGCACCAGCAACACTCATCACCTCACCCCGTCACCCCATAGCAGTGGGAATGTGCCATCTCTGCGAAGAGACGGGGATAGATATGGACCAGAGTGACAGGATTGTCCGGCCGATTGTCGCACCATGGGATATGCCACACCACACCACCATCATCATCACGACCTGACTCCCCTGCACAACAAGCACCATCAGTCCTGTGGCGGCACGGCAGAGTTTCCTGGAGCCGACCAGGGGCTACTCCAACCACCTCCACCTGTACACCGTCGGCCCTAAGATGAAGAAACTTGTGGGTGGGAGTGTTTGATCGCGTGAATGTTCCCTGAAGTTCCGCTTGCCTTCCTATACATCGCTATTTTCTGCGGAACTTTTTGCAACTGATAAGGCCATAGGCTATGCACTTAGCTCCAATCATAATCTAATCACAATTTTCACCGACTGTATGTCCTCCCTTCAGGGTATAGAATCTGGGTATACGGATACTGATGAAATCCAGGGCAACTTCATCAATAAGTTACATACTTTTCGTAAATCTTTCTCGCTGATATTGGTGCCCGGACATTGCCACATCTACGGCAATGAACGGGCTAACATTTTGTCAAAATCGTCCATGAAGCTCGACGAAACGTGTAACCTCCCTCAAAATCTGTAGTCATGTCTCACCCTCGGAAACTCATCAGAAAATCTTCTGTGGCAATGCCAATGAATAACCCAAAAACTTATCACTGTCAACCCCACCTTCCAGTCGTCCGTCGCGACGAGAGGAAGTGGTTTTCGGACGCTTCAGGGCAGGTTCCACTCTCCTCACCCACTTCAGATGATGCAGGAACTGAACCTTCCCCCCTGCAATCGAATGCTTCCTATTGGTCACATCCTTTTGAACTCTGGAGAGTACGAAGAGGCGCGTCGGCCTCTCGTGGATTACTGCGAGAGGATGGGCGTGCCCCTCGTCCTCTCCTCCTTTTTTTTTTTTTTTTTTTACATGCCAGCCTATAGCGCCGGTAGGCTTCTTGAGGGGCCTGGATGGTAGTCGACCCCAGCCCGTCATGGCGCAGGCAAGTTTTTTTTATTTTTATAGTGGAGCCATCTTTTCTTGGCTCATGCTGCCCCCCGGAGCACGTTTTTGATTCACTGGGATGGTTTCCTCTAGAGTCCGGGTTGATGGGTGGTCTTCTGGGTAGTCTTAAGCCACTCGGCGGTGACTGAGAAATTATAGGTGGTAGCGGCGGATTCGAACCGGCGTCGTCCATCACGCGGTGAATGAGGGGCCCGCACGCTAACCACTCAGCCACCGCTTACCCAACGATCATCCCAATGTAATCGGTAAGCTCATGACTTTCCCCAAGGAGAGGAACTTGATCAGTGAGTTATGATTTAATTCATGTCATTTGGTGGTGGTAAAAGTTCCTTAGCGTATGATTGGGTATGACTGAAAGTAATGGATGCTTGTATGAATGGTGTACATGTTATGTACCAATATTGTACGTATACATATTAAGTACATGTATATACCCCTTCCCAAGTCCCTTTTCATACTAACATAGCTTTGCGATAGGCCCCAATACTAACAACGTGGGCATTGTATGCATGTATGTACGGTAGAATGAATGATGTGCTTGCTTTAGAATGCTAAATAAGAATGAAAAACTAAACAAACAAATAACTGAAAATATATAAAAATCAATGAACCATTAAACTGGCCTAATCGCCACATTCGGCTGATGCCCCCCTCCCCCCAAAATAATAAGCCCAGATTTCACTTCGGTCACCATTTGTACTTTCTTCAATACGTTGCGTCATGCCACGCTGCCTTTCATAATGTACTCCTCACTGCTGCCATACCGCTGCTGCTCTTCTCCCTCCTTCTGTGCTGAAGCCATTCCTTACAAAGAAGAGAGGGAGTCATTAGACTTCATTTCAAGTTTTTTTATTTTTATTCACCAGATGTACTTTGAGGGCACGAGTTTCGTTCTTTTATCTCTGACCTACTTATCGAGCCAACATGAAATAGATAGAGGTAAATTAGTGGGTATATGCTATAGCTGCGTGTGCCCTCGGTGCTTATCTCCAACACATTGTCCCTTGACCTGGTTGTGTGAGAAAAATACATTACTCGGGACACAGGGCCAATATCATATGAACTGGGCAGCTCCATTATCTAATTATAGTAACCATCAATCAATAACTGTTATGGACAGAAAGCACAACTGTTAGTATTATTTGCCCATAAGCAAAAATATATCAAGAGAGCGTGTCAAAGAGCCTAAAGGCACGCCAAGTTGTTTTCACTTTATCCTGTCTCTCGCCGTGGCCGTTGACGGAACAATGACGGCCCGGCACCATGAACCTTTCATATTATCCAGTTTCTCGCCGTGGTCACCAACGGTATAATGAGATAATCGGGCTATCCATAGGGTAAATGGGCTATTGCCATTTCTATATTTGTATTTCAGTGAAAAATACGATATTAGCGAGTCCATAACACCATGGGCTGGGCCAATTCGCCCTAAGACTTCCTGGCCAGACTTACCGTTGTTATGAAATACGTTACCAAGATACGTGAAACTTTCTGAGATTCAACGTCCTCGTCACACACATGAACAAACTGTTCTGTTTCATCTAGCAAGCCTCCAAGCACTTGTACCTTGGTCTTGGCCCAGGAGACCTGAAGTCCCAAGGGCTTTGCTTCCTCGTGCAGTGCCTCGAGAGCCATTATCAAAACCTCCAGCGACTCCACCATGCAGGATTACTGCATCATCGGCAAAATCAAGGTCAGTGACCCTGGTATTGCCAGTGAATGCTCCGCAGTGACTCTGGTCCTCAGCTCTGCCCAGTACCCAGTCCATACAAGTGTTGAAAAGCGATGGGGCAAGGACACAGCCCTGCCTCACTCCCGCATTCACGGGAAAGAAGCTGGACAAGCTACCCTCCACACACACACTTCACATATGCCTCGCGATGCACTGAATCAAATGTCTTTTTGAGATCGACATAGGCTGCAAGCATCCCCTGTCGAAGCTCACGTCGGTGCTCCACCAGTACGCGAAGCGCTAGGATACGGTCAGTTGTCGACTTACCAGGCGTGAACCCAGACAGTTCAAGTCTCTGCAGCCTCAGCAGCTGGCTACGAATTTGCATCAGCTATAGGGGGGCAAGCACCTTGCCTGGCACACTGAGCAGTGTAATACCACGGTAGTTGTTGCAGTCCTGGCGGTCCCTTTTCCATTTCTAGAGAGGGACGACCAACCCCCTCTTCGAGTCAGGAGGAATGGTACCGGACTGCCATACGACAGTCAAGACCGCATGCAACCCGTGAATCATGGCCTCACCTCCAGCTTTAAGCAGCTCCGCACTGATGTTACAGGTGTCAGGTGCCTTTCCACCCCTCAACTTACAGTTAGAGTCCCTTGATAGAGAGAGTACCGTCATAGGCGGCCCTGTGTATAAGGCTGCTGGGCGCCATTATTGGCCCCTCAAGCACCGCGCCAACTTTGAACTGAGGTATCAAAAACATATTTTTTCCTATTCTTGAAGCGGACACGGCTGCTTTTTAATGTAGGAATGCCTTGCTGCCTGGCTTGCGGCTGTAATAACAGGCCGGAGAGGGGATACAATGTTTATAAATTCCCTGCAAGTCCGCTGAGAAGACAGAGTTGTGCTAACAAAGTCAGTCTTCTTGGGAGGAAACGATCCCGTTGGTCAGGTTTATGCCATATATACAGTGTGTGTATTTTGAAATAATAATTGCCCTCCCTTGTACTCTCTACGGAGATTATTGAGAGAGAGATAATGCTACAAGAACTGAAACAATCGTTCACCTCACTGTCATCAGAGGTCCAGACATCGTTGCTGATGAGGGAAGCTGTCGCCCATAGGGCAACAGCTGTGATCTCTCCCACACGACTGTAGACTCATAATGGATATTTCACAGTCTCATAAATGTCAATCTCACGGACTGGACGTTTTACAAGATTTTGGATAAAAAGAATGAATGTTACTTCTGGTATGCCATACGTCTTGGTAAAACTCCAGAATCGCACCCAACTCACTCTATTATTTTCTATATATATTTATTAAGCATCACTCTGATACCGGTTTGAATAATTATTCCTCGTTTCTGAGATTTTAACACGCGGGGAAAGTTACTATTTTAGAGTGATAGGTCACAGCCGTTGTCACATGAACACTTGAGCTGGGCTCTGTTTTTCTAATTTTTTCAATTTTTTACCAATTCATCGTCCATAGCCACCTCACTCTCCCCGTACCGGCCTTCCCCGCCCCTCCTCGTTCCCGTCTTAACGACCCCAAAATTTCTTCTGATGAGTGTGAGGTCAGCCCCTGAGGACAGGTGACACACACACACACACACACACACACACACACACACACACACTCTCTCTCTCTCTCTCTCTCTCTCTCTCTCTCTCTCTCTCTCTCTCTCTCTCTCTCTCTCCTCAACGACGCAGTACGTGACACCCGGTCAAAAAACGACCCTCAGCCACGTCCCTCCAACCCGCCCGTGTAAATAGACGCCATGCATCGCAACAAACCCGTAACCCGTAACCGTGATCCCGTAAGTACCACCACCTCTATTACCAAGCCTCTAGATAACTTAAAAATCCTTAGTTTCAATGCACGTAGCCTAAGAAACAAATTTGATGAACTGAGATGTCTTGATCTAACAGAAAATTTTGACATAATTGTTATAACCGAAACATTTATCGACACCACAAACATTGATTTAAGTTCCGAATACAACATAGATGGCTACAGACTCTTCAACAAAGATCGTGTAAACCGTAGAGGCGGTGGCGTCGCCCTTTTTGTCAAAAGCTATTTGCAACCCACTGACAAAACACCAAGAGACAGTAACGTTGAACATTTGTGCGTGCGAGCAAACATTGCAAAAGTCAATTTAAATATATCTGTCACCTACAGACCTCCCGGGCAATCACTCGATGACGACCTTGAAATGCACAGCGTTTTAAGGTAGTCACTTAATAACAACGACTCACTGATATTAGGAGACTTTAACCTCCCCCATATCGACTGGCGACACTGTCAGGTACAGAAGGCGAGTCACATAGAATGATCGAATTTCTAGAAGAAAATTATCTAAGCCAAATGGTTTCTGAACCAACTCGACAAAATAACATACTCGACCTTGTTATAACGACCCAAGATAACCTAGTCAGTAATGTCACGGTAGGAGAACACCTCGGTTCTTGCGATCATAAATTAGAGCGCGTCGACATTAGAGCTCAAACATCAGTGACTGAAAATAAAGTAAGGGTGCCCAATTTCAAAAGAGCTAACTTCGTAGAAATCCGACAAAAACTAACAGAAATACAACTATCAGATGACGGCAATGTAGAGGAAGCCTGGCTAAGCTTTAAAAATCATTTACTCACTCAGCAGAACACATTCGTCCCCTTGTGCGAGAAGCGAAATAACACTAATAAAAGCCCACCTTGGTTTAATAGCGAAATCAAACACTCAGTCAAGGAGAGAAAATTGTCTTACAGGTTAAAGAAAGAACAAAGCACGCCCGAAAACATTAGACTTTATCATGATGCCAGGCGACGAATAAAAAGATTAGTATGTCAGGCAAAGCGCAGATATGAAGAAAATATTGCAGCCAACTGTAAGAATAATCCGAAATCTTTCTTCAGTTACATAAACAACAGAAAGGCGATCAGAAGTGGAATTGGACCTTTAACAAACAGCAACGGTGCACTAGTGACTGACAGCCAACACATTGCAAACCTCTTAAACAATTACTTTTCCTCGTTGTTTAATACTAACAGTCTTCCTCCCGCTACCACCAACACCAATACTAATGTAAATCTCGAGCATGCATTGCCTAATTTTGAAATAACAACCGATGAAGTCCTTAAAGCTCTCCATTCACTTAAAACAAATAAAAGTCCCGGACCCGATGAAGTATATCCTATACTGCTTAAAGAAACAAAGAGCGAAATACTCTCCTCCCTCACAACCGTATTCAACATGTCCTTGCGACAAGGCATCGTCCCTTCGGATTGGAAAAAGGCTAACGTGACACCGATTTTTAAGAAAGGAGACAAAAAAATACCAGGTAACTACCGACCCATTAGTCTAACTTCAATTGTAGGTAAGCTACTTGAGAGCATAATTAGAGACAAAATTATGAGTTACCTCGAAAGCCACTCATTAATTGGGGATTCACGACATGGCTTCCGTAACAAAAGATCCTACCTATCAAATCTATTGACCTTTTATAACGACCTCTTCTCAGTTTATGACGTAACCAAATCATTGGACGTAGTCTATCTTGATTTCCAGAAAGGGTTTGATAAAGTCCCACATCATAAATTACTTTATAAATTAAAGCAAATAGGTATTGACGGTCAAGTAAACCAATGGATCGCGAATTGGTTGAGCAACAGACAACAAGAGTGGTGATTGACGGATTTAACTCAGAGTGGGCGCCGGTCACTAGTGGCGTCCCTCAGGGCTCGGTTCTTGGCCCAGTGCTCTTCATTATTTACATCAACGACGTGGATGTTGGACTCAATAATCGCATTAGTAAATTTGCAGACGACACATAGATTGGTAACTCGGTTCTCACTGACGAAGACAGGCAAAGCCTCCAAGAGGATTTGCACAAAATTTCAGCTTGGTCGGATAGATGGGAGATGCCCTTTAACGTAGACAAGTGCCAGGTCCTTCAAGTTGGAACAAGAAATAAGAAGTTCGATTACGAAATGCGCGGCGTTAAACTCACAAGCGTTCAGTGCGTTAAATATAAGTTGGGGTAAGAGGACGTGTGTGTGTGTGTGTGTGTGTGTGGACGGGAGTCACATTGCAAGGCAAGCTCGGGCCAGGAGTTGAAGAGGGGGGCAAAATGAGAGGCGTGTGAGGGGCATATTTCACTAAGATGGTAAGCAGTATAATAGCAGGGGGAGAATAAATGCACTGGGGAAAATGGGGGTTGGATTCACTGGGGGATGGGAGGGCGTTATTCAATGCACGGCGTAGCGCTTACCTGGAGTTGAAGAGGGGGGCAGAATGAGGGCGTATGAAGGGTTGCTGGTTCTTTTATACGGGGCCGGGAGAGGCCAGAGACAGGGGGGTTGAGATTGCCGGAAAGGCTTACATGATTTCTTAAATTAATAAAAGGGGGAGGAAATTAACAACGTCCACTAATGTATTACAAAGTAATCCAGTTAGCATGGTTTTCAAGGTTATTCGTGGCAAAAATCTATTTTGGGTTCAATACTTACGGGGAGGTAAATTTACAAGGGACTGTATGGCATCTCGGTCAATGCGCGCGGCCGGAAGGGGAGGAAGCTTCTAGAAGGACTGGACTACGTGACTTGGAGAGGGAGAGGGGGGAACAAGGGTGAGGTGGCTGACGCCAAGCCAGGAATTTGGCAGGGAAGCGGGCGTGTCTGGCCGTGCGGCGGGTCAGGGAGTATGTCTGGCGGAGAGTAGGGGTAACCCCGGGGAGGGGGGATGGGCCTCTGGCGTGAGAAAATTAACGGCCACTGCGGGCCTCACTTAACACTTAACACTTTATAAAAATCTGGCACTACAAACCGACTCGGGAAAATGACATACTTGACCTTATCTTTTCAACAACAGCTGATCTAGTTAACGAAGTAAATTAAAGGTGGTCCAATTTTTAGTTCTAGCGATCACCGAATAATCACATTCAGCATCAAGATGAAAGAAAGTAAAGAAACTCCTAGTAAAGAAAAGGTGCCAGATTATCAGAGAGCGAATTTCGTAAGACTCCGATCAATTCTAAATAATTCTGACTGGACTGTAATTTCTATGGAAACAGATATTGATAAATCTTAGGAGGCCTTCACAACAATAGTGAACAATGCCATAAGCATATGTGTACCCTATCGTAACAAACGTTCAACTTTTAAGAAGAAACCCAAATGGTGGAATAACGAAATAAAAAATACCCGCTCTCTTGAAAAAAAGAAAAAAAAAAAAAGAAACGCGTATACAGTAAATATATATCAACCCAGAGTGAGGCTGACAAACTAAAGTTGGACAGAATTCGCCGCAAAACCAAGAAATTAATAAAACGAGGCAAGAAAAATCTTAATTGAAGAATATATAGTGGAAACAAGTAAATCTAATCGTAAAGAATTTTTTTGCTATGTAAATAATAAAAAAGTCACTCACTTGTTTGCTAATGAAAATGGTAACCACACGAACGATGAAAATGAAATAGCTACAATCCTAAATAACTTTTTCGCATCAGTATTTACCGACGAAGGTTGTTTATCACCTCAACCGCCGGAGGTTAGAAGGGCCGAAAAGATTTTAAATGGAGTGCACACCGTAGAAAGTGACATTTTACACACAATTGAAAATATTAAAGTAAGCAATTAAAGCTCCTGGTCCAGACAAAATTACCCCTAGGATTTTAAAAGAAATGAAACATAAAATTTGTAAACCGCTCTCTGTCTTATTCAATAAATATTTATAAATATTTAACAGCTGGAAAAGTTTCGGCCGTCGGATTGGAAACTTGCAAATGTCACGCCAATTTTCAAAACGGGGGACAAGTCTCATCCAGGAAACACTCGACCAATTAGCCTGACATCGATTGTTTGTAAGTTAATGGAGACTATAATTCGCGACAATATTGTGAAATTCTTCGAAAAAAATAATATAATAAATAACTCGCAACATGGCTTCCGTAGTAAACGTTCGTGTTTAACTAACCTACTTGATTTTTTTTCATTGTATTTTTTAGGTGTTCGATGAAAGCAGATCAGTAGATATCATATGTCTGGATTTTCAGAAGGCATTTGATAATGTCCCCCCCAAACGGTTGCTCAGTAAACTATTGGCGCACGGTATCTCGGGTAACATTCACAATAATTGGCTGTCACGGGGTAAAATAAAATTATACCAGGAGTGTGCTCACAAGGCGGTAGCTAGCCGACAATGGTTGATTCCCGCGGCACGCCAGGAGACACAACGGTGTACACACCCTGAAAAGGGAGTACTAACACGACTTACCTGCTCAAATCTCCCGTGGGGTTCTTATTTACTCTCCTTATGTGGCTGGAAGGCACATACGCACAGGCAAAAGGGTTACTGATAAAGCTCGTGTGCACTAACTTTATTAAACACACAAAACAAAGACGCAGACAGCTCACACACCAAAGCTGGCCTAAATCGTTACTCGTGCGAGCACAGTCTAACCTAACCTGGCTATACTAACAATTGGATACTTAATTCAGTGTGGAGACGAAGGATGAGGTGCCGTGCAGCCGGTCTTCCTGCTGGCTCCTCAAGGCGCGATGTCCTGCGATGTTTCGGCCTCCGCGGCAACTCGACGCACGAGAGCAAAAATCTAGCGGGCGCGTCCCGATAGGCAGAGCCCGGGATCACTCCAGCACTCCAGCAGGTCTACACGTGGCCACACAGCCACCTAGCACGTCCGCTGCCTCCTACGGAGACAGCATATCTCGACTGCCTTGCTCGACGTGCCCTTCAGGATGACACAGTGGACCCTGGCACTGACTATACGCTTAGCTATGTTAAGAATAGAATTAGGGATTATTTCCATAATAGCATTGCTACCCAACTCAGACACTGCTGTGACAATGGCAGCACCAGCAGCCTCCATTATGCAAGTGTCTCCCACCACTGTGTTTACCCCTATGGGCGACACAATGCACCTCAGGATGTGGTAGCAATGCGTCTTAGGCTAGGCTATAGGTACTATTGGGAGGTTAGTAACTCCCCTGTGTCTGCTGCACGTTGTGTGCCAGGCCGAGGGGTCACACACTGCAACACTGTCATGGAATGCCAGGGCCCTTTCATTGCTTTTTTTAAGCCACGGGACTGCCTTGACCTTAAATGTCGTTGATAATAGATCTACATTAAATATATAGGAAAATATTATGTACTTTTCATAACTCAAACCATCAATTCTTTTTTTAATTTTTCGTCTGGTATGCAAAACAAAGTGGTAAATTCCCTTAGTTCAGCCCAGTAGATCGCAATGTCTTTGGTCTATCTGACGATTGTAGCTCCGCCCACAGACTCAGTAAGCTCCGCCCACTGGCTTCACTCGCCTGTATGGGAACGGCGCGGAAGGGCGCCTCCTGTTTAATACCTCCATGCAAGGGTTGGTTCATCTTACCCTACGGTTCATCTTACCCCACTTTCCCCTATTTGTCTTCGTGTTGCTAATGATCTATTTTTATGTCATGTTTAAGCAAAGTGACTGATATGGTGTGTCTGTAATCAAGTCTAGCCCATTTTGCAGCTTTGTTTTGTATGGGTGTACTGACCTCGCCTTCACTCCCAGCCGGTGCTGCCGACACAAACTCCAACACAAAAACAACACCTGATAACAAGTACCACTGACGGGGCTCTAGAGGCTGAGGCCCCACAGCCTAACTAGCCCTATAAAACACCCAAAAAGAAGAACTCCGTTCCCTGAGTCCCGCCATATTCAGAAAACATTACAACGTTGTAAGGCCGAGGTACAACCTCCGACCCTTACACCCGAATTCAGGAAGCATCCGGGAGGTTGTAAAGGACAAGGCAAGTATAGAGAAGGTATCGTCATACAGGCGGGAGGAGATCACTCGTTGGCAACTCCTATAGCCTTCACGCTTCACGGCAACTCCTATAACCCATCCTCGTTGTCTGCCCAAACCGACGACTTCACACACCTCACTCTCACCCTGTTTCCTGACCCCAACATTCATTTTTACGAAAAACTGAGACCACCATCATCTTCCTGAGAAAATTCTGCATCACACGAGCATAAAATTGTAACCATAATGTAAAATTACACATCCGAAAATCAGAGTTAAATAAAGTAGGGAATACATATTTTCTTGCACTTATTTCCCTTCAACTCCTTAGTACTCAGCTGGTTTTCGACGCATCACTTTTTTAAGCACAGATCCTAAATCTGCATGCTTTTCTGCAGACGACGAGGATGGGGCGGGGCTTAATTAGGCTCGAGAAAGGGGCGGAGCTTATCGAGACGCCAGCCAATCATCGTCCAGGATGAGATGCCGTGAACATTTCTATTTATATTTTTTATTCAACGACAATTGCTTCATAGGATATATAACGAAAAATCCACATCTTATTTTATTTTATTGTAGGAGTTTATAACATACAAAACATCCGAGAGGTCCTAATAAAAAAGCTCATTTCAAAATTTGGTTCTTCACATTTTATGAGAGTGACGATACCTCTATACTTGCCTTGATGTTGGTGACTGAGTTTCTGACTAGAATTTCGACGAGTTTCCTGTGAAATGTAGCCGACTTTGAATCTCTCGAGAAGCTAGTGGTTGCGTGACCTTGTTCACACGGGCTGAGGTGAGATTCACAGATATGCGTGCTTATATAAATGATATATATAAAATATATTATATAAATTATATAAATAATAAAATATATATAAGGTCGCTACTTCGCGGATTTTCGCCTATCGCGGGGGTTCTGGAACCTAACCCCCGCGATAAATGAGGGATTACTGTATATATATATAAATATATATATATATATATATATATATATATATATATATATATATATATATATATATATATATATATATATATATATATATATATATATATATATATATATATATATATATATATATATATATATATATATATATATATATATATATATATATATATATATATATATATATATATATATATATATATATATATATATATATATATATATATATATATATATATATATATATATATATATATATATATATATATATATATATATATATATATATACTGTCCAAACCCCTTATGCAAGAGTTAACCAGCATCTTCACTCTTTTACCCCTTAAACTAGTAAACTCTGGAACAGCCTTTCTTCATCGGTATTTCCTCCTGCCTATGACTTGACCTCTTTCAAGAGGGGTGTATGAAGACACCACTCTACCCAAAATTGTCCTCTCTTTCGGCTACTCTTTACTTCGTCTTATTATAGGAGCAGTGGTTAGAGGGCTTTTTCTATGCTTTCTTTGTGTTGCCCTTGAGCTGCTTCCTTTGTTGTAAAAAAATATTGCGATCATACTGAATTTTTTTTCTTCGGTACCCAGTAATCAGTATGAGTTTGACCGCTGCTGCCACCAACATCAACGATGACAACAGCGATCATATCTGTTTGATTATACATACCGAAGCCTAAGAAATACGATGTTTTATTGTGGTACCGTGAAATGAATACGGTATTATTTCGAGATGAATTTTGTGCTATTGGGATGGAATGGAATGACAAACTGGTGAAATACGTATGTCAAGTGAAAATGGGCATTTTGAAAGTGATAATGGTCAACGGTTCGTGATGTGCTGTCCGTGCGTTACTATAAAAAAATAAAAAAAAACTTAACTCCCTTCACTGACTCCAGCTTTGTGATGTTTGGTGGCTGGAGTAGTTGTGATGTACCAAACACTCACAATTATATACTCTATAGAATTGCCATTTCCAACTTTCAACACTGCTCGGATATGAGGCACTGAGCGGCAGAGGGGCCACCAGTGCGCCAAAAATCGCCCTATTGAGCTAGAGGCGACATCTGAGTGCTTCATCTTCCAGGATATGAATCATTTGAAGGTAAACAATCGGTATGACCACGGGAGAGAAGGGTGAGCTTCACCTACTTTTTCCTCCCAAACTCTTTGGTTATCTTCAGATGTCAGTGAGCAGAGGGGCCAATAATCTAGCCAATGAAATTCCGTTTTCTATGCGTCTCTTTACAAATATGGGGAGGCGGTGGCTGAGTGGATAGCGTGACGGCGCCGCGTTCAGGAAGACGCGGGTTCGCGGCCCACCCGATGACACCAAGCTGGATTTTTCAGCCGCCGCCGAGTGGCCTAAGACTACTAGTAGGGTTCTTACTGGACGTTCGCTCCACCAGGCGTGATGCAAGTGTGGACATGGCCTACTCTTCTGTAATTTTGGCCGCTGATTTCAAAATCACCCGTCCAAGAATCCTTTTTTCTGCCAATGATGCGCTACTCGCCAATACATGTAGGCCCTATATGTATTTAATTTTTTGCAAAAAATGTTACAACTTTTGAACAGCAAGTCATACAATCTATATATTATTGGCATCATTTGAAAGCTGTTCACAGCCACTATCAATAAAAAAAAAATATTGTTCTATCGGAACATGTTAATGTAGCCAACATGTTTTATTTTCATTAAGTGGAAAAACTTGCAATTTTTAACGGAAAATCATACAACCTTGCAGGCTGCAACTCATCGCCTTGGTCCCCCCTTTTTTTTTAAGTTGCTTATATCCACAGCCTTATAGATTCAGGTCTTGCTCGCTATTACCAATCAACAAGCTCTCTCGCTCACCCGTGTGCGTAGGCCGGGATAAGCAGTTTGGATGGCGCCTGGAACCACTGCCTGACTGATGGCCGACTGGCGAGTGGCCGTGAGTACGTGATAGGAACGTGAACCCGACGGGAAGAAACCGTATGATCTCTGTACGAGATATATGAAATCTAATTTCTAGCACTAACAGTTTAACAAGAATCAGCATTTTATATTAGCCTGGCTGGGGCTATTCTTTTGAAGAAAAAAACACTTTGAGATCCGGGGCTATTCATAAAATATTCGGGGTTATAGCCCCGAAAGCCCAGGCCTAACTACGCCCCTGCTACCACTTTACAATAGTTTAGTCAGACTCCACTTGGAATAGGCGGCACAATTTTAGTCTCTCCACCATGTGAGGGATATACCGCTAAATTAGATGTTCAACTGAGGGCGACAAAGATGATCTCTTCTTTGCGCAACGAACCATGTGATGCTGGGCCCTTTTTTTTTTTTTTTTTGTATTTGATTGTATTTGATGACACGTTCTGAAAGAGAAATAATGTCCAAAACTTAAGTAAAAACAAAAAGATTCAGATTTGCACCATTTGTTTTCTTTTCCAACGTCGTAGCACGAGAATGGAAAACACCTAAGCATTCAGTGGTTCAGTGCAACACGATTGAATAAAGCCCCGTTCACACTGTGCCGACTCTGGGCCACGACAACCCAGCGACTTTTCCATTTGACAAGTTGGTTCCCACGCTCCAAGAAGGGGGGAAGGTTTTATTGGGGTTTTGGTGTCTTGCCGACTGTCTGGGACATTCGGCCAACTAGTTACCAGCATGTTGTGCTAACCCTCACGACTCCAGACTCCCGTCACGACGTCGGCGCAGCATTCGGCAAGTCTCAAGACCTTTTTCAAGACATGCTCGACCCTTTCACATCAACACCCAAGACCTCGTGTACCCTAGAGTCGTGGGTTGTCGTGGCCCAGAGTCGGCATGGTGTGAACGGGGCTTAAAACTCGTCAGGCCATCACCTCTACACCTCAGCAGGCCATCACCGTCTCATTTCACCCGAGCAGGCCTTCACCCCAACCGGGCCATAGCCTCACTGTACGTACATACCTAAGCATGAAATCATCTTACTTCATTTCACCAAGTTATCATCTCTCCTCATCTCAGCTGTCCATTTTCCCGCCATATCTCAACAACTATAATATTCACTTCATCACCTAAATTGACAAGACCATCACTTCATTTCACTTCAGCAGACCATCACCTCACCTCACCGCAGCAGACCTTCACCTCACCTCACCTCAGCAGGCCATCAATCACTTCACATCTCAGAATTCCACCCATCACCTCACCTCACCTCACCTCGTTAAGCCATCACCTCACGTCACCTCACCTCATCAGGCCTTCACCTCACCTCACCTCACCTCATCAGGCCATCACCTCGCCTCACCTTACCTCACCTCACAGGCCATCACCTCACCTCACCTCATCAGGCCATCACCTCACGTCACCTCACCTCATCAGGCCTTCACCTCACCTCACCTCACCTCATCAGGCCATCACCTCGCCTCACCTTACCTCACCTCATCAGGCCATCACCTCACCTCACCTCATCAGGCCATCACCTCACCTCATTAGGCCATCACCTCACCTCACCTCACCTCACAAGCCCATCACCTCACCTCACCTCACCTCACCTCACCTCATTAGGCCATCACCTCACCTCACCTCACCTCATCAGGCCATCACCTCACCTCACCTCATCAGGCCATCACCTCACCTCACCTCACCTCATCAGGCCATTACCTCGCCTCACCTCACCTCACCTCATCAGGCCATCACCTCACCTCACCTCACCTCATCAGGCCATCACCTCACCTCACCTCATCAGTTCATCACCTCACCTCACCTCACCTCATCAGGCCATCACCTCACCTCACCTCACCTCATCAGGCCATCACCTCACCTCACCTCACCTCATCAGGCCATCACCTCACCTCACCTCACCTCATCAGGCCATCACCTCACCTCACCTCATCAGTTCATCACCTCACCTCACCTCACCTCATCAGGCCATCACCACACCTCACCTCATCTTACCTCACCTCATCAGGCCATCACCTCACCTCACCTCATCAGGCCATCACCTCACCTCACCTCACCTCATCAGGCCATCACCTCACCTCATCTCATCAGGGCATCACCTCACCTCACCTCATCAGGCCATCACCTCACCTCACCTCACCTCATTAGGCCATCACCTCACCTCACCTCATCAGGCCATCACCTCACCTCACCAGGCCATCACCTCACCTCACCTCACCTCACCTCACCTCATCAGGCCATCACCTCACCTCACCTCACCACGCCATCACCTCACCTCACCTCACCTCATTAGGCCATCACCTCACCTCACCTCATCAGGCCATCACCTCACCTCACCTCACCTCATTAGGCCATCACTTCACCTCACCTCACCTCATCAGGCTATCACCTCACCTCACCTCACCTCATCAGGCCATCACCTCACTAGGCCATCACCTCACCTCACCTCACGTCACCTCACCTCAGCAGGCCATCACCTCACCTCACGTCATCAGGCCATCACCTCACCTCATCTCACCTCAGCAGGCCATCTCCTCACCTCATTAGGCCATCACCTCACCTCACCTCACCTCACCCCAGCAGGCCATCACCTCACCTCGCCTAAACCAGGGGAGTGTATTGGGAGTCGGGACCGGTTGGATATTTTTGCAAGTGACTAGGAGATGGCGCCACCAACGAGGGGCTACGAATCTTAGCGCATCTCCATCACGACCAAGGTGGTGGCGGCGAACCTCTGAAAGCCATGAACGGCCGAGGAAGCGTAGTGAAAGAGCCCTGAAACACCGCCCTCCCTCTGTCACTCCGACCAGCAATTAAACCGAAAAGGGAGGCGACAACGAAGCCAGAAAAGCTGAAGTGGAGCAGCGAAAGAACCGCGAAACACCACACTGTCCCTCACTCCGACCATTCGAAGAGGAAGGGACGTAACGGCGAAGCTCCCGAAAGAAAAGCCGAGGAAGCTCGACAAAAGAGCCACGAGTGGTCGCCCTCCTCCCGTGACTCCGACCATCTCACAGGGATGGGTGGAGGTGGTGGCAACGGCCCGGAAGCCACGAGTGAACACAGAGGAGCGGCGAAAGAGCCACTCATCGCCGCACTCCCTCCTCCCGTGACTCCGAACACCCGACAGGGGTGGGAGGAGGATCAGGCGATGCTATGAAAGCCAGGAACGGCCGAGGAGGAGCGGTGAAAAAGCCACGCATCGCCGCACCATGTCCTTCACTACGACCAACTGACAGAGGTGGGAGGAAGTAGCGATGCTCCGGAGGCCAGGAACGGCCCAGGAGGAGCGGCGAAAAGGTCACGCATCGCCGCACTGTGCCCTTCTCTCCGGTCAACCGACAGAGGGAGGAGGAAGTAGCGAAGCTCCGGAAGCCAGGAACGGCCGAGGAGGAACGTGGCGAAAAGGCCATGCATCGCCGTTGTGGATCCAATTCACTCCGGCCAACCGTCAGTGGTAGGAGGAAGTATAGCGAAGCTCCGGGAGCCAGGAACGGCCGAGGAGCGGCGAATAAACCACGCATCGCCGCACTGCATCCAACACTCCAGCCAACTGGCACAGCTGGGAGGAAGAGGCGAAGCCCCGGAAGCCAGGAACGGCCGAGGAGCGGCGAAAGCAATCCGAATCACCGCGCTGTATCCGTTACTCCGACCAGCCGAAAAGACGGGAGGTAGTACAGCGAGGGTCCAGCGAGGTAAAAGAGCCACGAATCGCCATCTCCCCTTTTGCCATCTATCTTCTATCGATATTTTAATGCTGATTGCTCTTCTGAACTTGCTAACTGCATGCCTCTCCTCTTCCCGCGGTCCAGCTGCACTCGACTTTCTACTTTAGCTCATCCCTATATATATATATATATATATATATATATATATATATATATATATATATATATATATAAATATATATATATATATATATATATATATATATATATATCTATATATATATATATATATATATATATATATATATATATATATATATATATATATATATATATATATATATATATATATATATATATATATATATATATATATATATATATATATATATATATAATCCTTGCCATGTCGCGGTTCTTATATCGGTCTCTCGCTGTATCATAGTTTTTAAATTGTAAGTATTTAGTTTCATATCGCGGATTTTTCGCTATATCGCGGGATTTTGCGGTATAGAGGTATTTTAATATGTTTATTAGTTTACTTATTTTGCAGTAAAAGAAGCATTTTCTATCATAAAAAATTGTAAACAGTATAAAGAGATTAAGAAAGTATTAATAAGAACATATTAAATGAATATTAAATTGAAATAAAATACGTAGCGCACAGCAGATGAATAGACAAAGACTCGCACGTATGTAAAACGCAGCTACGGCCGCTTCCGCTTGATCTAGTTTGCCCACGTGTGATCGTACACGGCACACTATTGGCTGATGGATGGGAGGCGACCAACCAGAGCAGTGTTCTGTATCCTGGGCGCTGATTGGCTCAGCGACCGTAGCATTTGTTGGTTCGTGAGCGGTTAGCTCGGAGACAAAGGGAGAGTGTGTTACAGCTTGCTACCGTTAAATGCTCAAGAAGTTGGCAGTGAGGACCCAGACAGAATGAGGCAATGACTACATTTGAACAAAATTAAAGTCCTAAATTTGCTCAAAATGATTACTCCAAGCTTATCTGGTTTCGCGGAACTCTTTGCAGTATTGGAATAAACACATGGAGAGCTACTGAACCGAACAGCCGATACGATCTTCTTCTTGTGACCACAACTTACCGACCACACGAGTAACCGACATGTTGGTCAAGGCAAGTATAGAGAAGGTATCGTCATACTGGCGGGAGGAAATCACTCGTTGGCAACTCCTAAAACCTTCACGCTTCACGGCAACTCCTATAGCCCATCCTCGTTGTCTGCCCAAACCGACGACTTCACACACCTCATTCTCACCCTGTTTCCTGACCCCAACATTCATTTTTACGAAAAAAAGACCACCATCATCTTCCTGAGAAAATTCTGCATCACACGAGCATAAAATTGTAACCATAATGTAAAATTACACATACGAAAATCAGAGTTAAATGAAGTAGGGAATACATATTTTCTTGCACTTATTTCCCTTCAACTCCTTAGTACTCAGCTGGTTTTCGTTGCATCACTTTTTTAAGCACAGATCCTAAATCTGTATGCTTTTCTGCTTCTGATGATGTAAGGTACGTCCCGAGGTAAAAATATACATAGGGTTAAAATCGCCTCCGAACATAAGCCGAGCCGTGACGGGGTTCATTCGCATCGGCTTTTGTTTACTCAAGTCAGGCTCGCCGCCCACCTCAAGCCAAGTCTCTTTGCCTCAAGCCGTGGCCTTGGGGCTGTGCGTGAGCGGCGAGTCTAAAGCTGCTCCCACACTAGGACTTTTCAAGCGCGTCATCACGCTACTCGATCGCCTCAACTCCCATATATGGTAAAATGGGCGGAGCTACGCGGGACTCACCGAGAACCTAGCCGAGGGGCATTTGGCGGGACTGGCGAGTCCCGCGCTCAGTTGTTTCCATACAGTGAAGATGGCCTAGAGGAGTTTACAATCTATACGGCATAACCTCAGAGGGCCAACGGTCCGCTCACAAGGGGATACGAGAGAAACACTGCATGTTAATAGCCTAGATTGCCCTAGAACTTACAATTTACACGACATGACCTTGGAGGACCTACGGTTCGCTCACAAGAGCTACGAGAGAACGATTACATGTTGAACATTAATTGGGGTAGGAGGGAGTTTGGGTGGTGTGTGCGAGTGTGTGTGTGTGTGTGTGTGGACGAGACGATTGTGTCGCCGGGTCGTCACCAGCAGGTTGAAATGATCGAGGGCGGCTTGTGGGCAAACGCGTAAGTACTCGCCCTAAGATATTAATCAGTATGGTAAGCCGGGGACAGGGGGAGGATGCACTGGGGAGAAGGGGAGGAATGCTTCACTGGGATGGGTGTTGGAGGGCGTTAAATCACTGGGCAACGGAAAGCTGCTTACCTGTAGGTTGAAATGAGGGTGGGTTATGGGCCACTTCATCGCTCTGCGCTCTCTTTTATACCGGGGACAGGGAGAGAAGAGAGGGATAAAGGGATTCCCTGTATTACCCCGAGGGAAGGAACCGTACAACGTCCACTGACGTCTGACTCAGACGGTCGCCTCGCCCGTTTGGGAGTTTCCCCCCCCTTCCCCCTCGAAAGTCCGACTCATGAAGCGCGTTACCAACCCCAGTGTGGGAGCAGCTTAAAGCTGCTCCCACACTAGGACTTTTCAAGCGCGTCATCACGCTACTCGATCGCCTCAACTCCCATATATGGTAAAATGGGCGGAGCTACGCGGGACTCACCGAGAACCTAGCCGAGGGGCATTTGGCGGGACTGGCGAGTCCCGCGCTCAGTTGTTTCCATACAGTGAAGATGGCCTAGAGGAGTTTACAATCTATACGGCATAACCTCAGAGGGCCAACGGTCCGCTCACAAGGGGATACGAGAGAAACACTGCATGTTAATAGCCTAGATTGCCCTAGAACTTACAATTTACACGACATGACCTTGGAGGACCTACGGTTCGCTCACAAGAGCTACGAGAGAACGATTACATGTTGAACATTAATTGGGGTAGGAGGGAGTTTGGGTGGTGTGTGCGAGTGTGTGTGTGTGTGTGTGTGTGTGGACGAGACGATTGTGTCGCCGGGTCGTCACCAGCAGGTTGAAATGATCGAGGGCGGCTTGTGGGCAAAAGGTATTACTCGCCCTAAGATATTAATCAGTATGGTAAGCCGGGGACAGGGGGGATGATGCACTGGGAGAAGGGGAGGAATGCTTCACTGGGATGGGTGTTGGAGGGCGTTAAATCACTGGGCAACGGAAAGCTGCTTACCTGTAGGTTGAAATGAGGGTGGGTTATGGGCCACTTCATCGCTCTGCGCTCTGCGCTCTGCAGCTTAAAGCTGCTCCCACACTGGGGTTGGTAACGCGCTTCATGAGTCGGACTTTCGAGGGGGAAGGGGGGGGAAACTCCCAAACGGGCGAGGCGACCGTCTGAGTCAGACGTCAGTGGACGTTGTACGGTTCCTTCCCTCAGGGTAATACAGAATCCTTTATCCCTCTCTCTCCCTGTCCCGGTATAAAAGAGAGCGCAGAGCGATGAAGTGGCCCATAACCCACCCTCATTTCAACCTACAGGTAAGCAGCTTTCCGTTGCCCAGTGATTTAACGCCTCAACACCCATCCCAGTGAAGCATTCCTCCCTTCTCCCAGTGCATCATCCCCCTGTCCCCGGCTTACCATACTGATTAATATCTTAGGGCGAGTAATTACCTTTTGCCCACAAGCCGCCCTCGATCATTTCAACCTGCTGGTGACGACCCGGCGACACAATCGTCTCGTCCACACACACACACACACACCACCCAAACTCCTCCTACCCCAATTAATGTTCAACATGTAATCGTTCTCTCGTACTCCGCCCATTTACCCATGGGAGTTGAGGAGGCGATCGAGTAGCGTGATGACGCGCTTGAAAAGTCCTAGTGTGGGAGCAGCTTGACTTGAGTAAACAAATGCCGATGCGCATGAACGCTGTCACGGCTCGGCTTATGTTCAGAGGCGATTTTGACCCTATGCGTATTTTTACCTCGGGACGTACCACATATCATCAGAAGCAGAAAAGCATGCAGATTTAGGATCTGTGCTTAAAAAAGTGATGCGTCGAAAACCAGCTGAGTACTAAGGAGTTGAAGGGAAATAAGTGCAAGAAAACATGTATTCCCTACTTCATTTAACTCTGATTTTCGTATGTGTAATTTTACATTATGGTTACAATTTTATCCTCGTGTGATACAGAATTTTCTCAGGAAGATGATGGTGGTCTCAGTTTTTCGTAAAAATAAATGCTGGGGTTAGGAAACAGGGTGAGAGTGAGGTTTGGGCAGACGACGAGGATGGGGCGGGGCTTAATTAGGCTCGAGGAAGGGGCGGAGCTTATCGAGACGCCAGCCAATCATCGTCCAGGATGAGATGCCGTGAACATTTCTATTTATATTTTTTATTCACCGACAATTGCTTCATAGGGTATATAAGGAAAAATCCACATCTTATTTTATTTTATTGTAGTAGTTTATAACATACAAAAACATCCGAGAGGTCCTAATAAAAAAGCTCATTTCAAAATTTGGTTCTTCACGTTCTATGAGTGACGATACCTCTATACTTGCCTTGGTAAAGGACCCAGCCAGCAAAAAATGTGGGCCCCATATGGGTTTGTGAGTGGGCGGAGTTGGGCCCATTTGGCCCATGTGGGCCCTTTGTGGGCAATATGTGGGGAATGTTTATAAGCATGGGTCTGATGTGGGACCCATTTGGGCAATGTGGGCCACCTTGGATCAGCTGTCAGGAGTGTTCTAAAACGTATTTTGTGAATTTTCTCTAATTTTAAAGGCCATGATAGTTTGGAAGCCTGAAAAGTTAAAATAAAACTTCATTATTAATCTGGATAGCACATTATTTTGTTGCAAAGCTGTTTAGTCCGGCCGAGGAAAAGGCGTAAACAATAAAGAGTGAGGAGATGACAGAAACGATGATTGTAGTGTTCCAGGTAGTGTAGTTTGTGTATTGTTCGTATGTTTTTGTTTTGTCTTTTACGGGAGCTGCCGTTTCAAAGGCCTGACTCAAAAGGAATCTTGAGACACCTGTAACATCAAGATCAGGATCAAGAATATTCAAAATGGAGCGGAGAGAGGACGGACTTGATTCACCTGATTTAACGACGATTTTGCGACTCTTCTGACCCTAGTTTTTGCTGTGAGTAAGCCTACTTACACTTGAAGATGTCTGTGAGCACCTGTGGCGTGTGTGAGAGTGGTGTGACCACCAGGTGGAGTGGAGAGGCGTGAACTTTGGTTTCCTGTGTTGGTATCAAGACCAACTCTAAACTTGGAAAACAGGAACCTTGTGTACCTGTGTGACGAGAGGATGAAACTGTTGAGCACGTGGTACTGGAATGTGAGAAGTATGATAGAAAGAAGGGAGATAATGAGAGTAGTTCTGTAAGAACTGGGGTGTACTTGTGAGAATGAAATGGTGGAAAGAGCAGGTAGAGAATGGATGGTGTTGCTGCTGGGACTATGTGGGGAGACGACTGAAAAGATGATTGTGGCAGTGAAGGAGTACTTGGAGAGAATGTGGTGTGCCATGTTTAGAGAATATATTGTGTATGCTGTGTATACCAACGATCAACAATCCATTGAAAACATTGATTATTTAAGCCCCTTAGGAAAAAGTGACCACTGTGTTGTCTCTTTCGACTATATTTACCAATGCAAGACCAAAACAAACCCTGAAAGGAAAAACCTAAATTACTTCAAAGGAAACTAGCTGGACTTCAAAGAGAAACTGAGCGAGAAAAATTGGGATTCATTATTACAACATCTTGATACAATGAAATTGCTTACACCATTCAGGAAATCTTACAGGAAGGAATAGAAGAATTTATACCTGAAAGGAAGAAAGTGGAAACCGAGAAAGACAAACAGCCTTGGTTCAACAACCTTGCCAAGAGAGCAGTCAGGAGGAAGCATTTTGCCTGGAAGCGTTACCTTGCAAACAAATGTCCGCGAACCTACCAAGACTACATCAGACAGAGAGACGCCTGCACCAAGACACTCAGGAAAGTGCGAAAAGACTATGAGCAAAAACTTATTGAAGAGGTGAAAACAAGCCCCAAAGCACTCTATAGATATGTGAATAGCAAAAAAAGGGTCAAAGAACATGTTGGCAGGCTATTGAAAAGC
The DNA here is from genome assembly GCF_024679095.1 of Eriocheir sinensis. Taxonomy (NCBI): domain Eukaryota; kingdom Metazoa; phylum Arthropoda; class Malacostraca; order Decapoda; family Varunidae; genus Eriocheir; species Eriocheir sinensis. Next base: position 15,983,597 of record NC_066518.1, read on the forward strand.
AGTAATGAACTCACTTCGGACAACCTAGACACAGCAAATGAGCTGAACATCTTTTTCAAATCTGTTTTCACAAAGGAGGATGACCAAATGGAACTTCTACTCAATGAATCTGCCCCCCTCCTGTATGAAGTAAACACACCACAACCACTCACTGCCAGCGTAGTTGGAAACACGATTGATGTAGACATAATCCACATACGTGAAGCCACAGTTAAAGCAAAGTTGAAAGCCCTTAATGAATACAAGACTCCAGGACCAGACAACCTTCACCCTGCTGAAAGAACTAGCAGAAGAGCTTTGCCACCCACTCACCATCTTGTACAATAAATCCATACAAACAGCCACTGTACCCAAATTGTGGAAAGAAGCCATAGTATCCCCAATCCACAAAAAGGGATCCAAGAGCCAAGCCAAAAATTACAGACCTATAAGCCTCACAAGTATTTTATGCAAAGTTATAGAAGAAATAGTAAGAGACACATTGATAACCAATTATGAAGAAAAACAAACCCTATGCGACAATCAATATGGCTTTCGAAAAGCAAGATCCTGCCTTACAAATTTATTAACTGCAATCACAGACTGGTCAGACTTGCACGACAACAACCACCCATTTAATATAATCTATTTTGGCTTTGAAAAAGCTTTTGACACTGTGCCACACAAGAGACTCATCTACAAGCTCCATCAAACTGGTGTTAAGGGACACATACTCGGCTGGATTGAAGACTTCCTCGCAAACAGAGTCCAGAAGGTGAGGGTGAATGGAGCCTTGTCCGCTCCAGCCAGGGTAACCAGCGGAGTACCCCAGGGCTCCGTACTGGGACCCTTGCTCTTCTTGATCTACATAAATGACCTCCCTGTCAACATTACTTCACAATGCAAACTCTTTGCAGATGACACAAAATTATATGGCAAAAGCAGCACAATTGCAGAAAAGAACACCATACAAGAAGACATCAACAAAGTGATGGAATGGTCCAAAACATGGCTGCTTAGATTCAACATCCCCAAATGTAAAGTGATGCACATTGGCCACCATAATAACAGACACCCTTACAAGATGGAAGACATCTACATAAATCAAATAACATAAGAAAAGGATCTGGGTGTTCTGTTCTCAGAAGATCTAAAATTTACGCATCACATTGAAAATATAACATCGAAAGCAAATAGCATGTTAGGCCTCCTCAAATGTACTTTCAAGCACTGGACAGAGGAAGGCTTTGTCAGTGTATACAGAACATACATACGCCCCCATCTGGAATACGCTGTGCAAGTGTGGAGTCCACAAGGTAGAGTAAACATCAATAGAATAGAAAAAGTACAAAGAAGAGCCACCAAAATTATCCCATCACTGAAGAACCTCCCTTATGAAGAGCGGCTGAGAAGACTTAATATTCCCAAGCTGGAGGATAGGAGAGAGAGAGGGGACATGATCGAAGTCTTCAAAATAATGAGTGGCATGGAAAACATTGACAAACACACACTTTTCCAAACCACAAACACAACACGAAGTGGCCACTCCAAACAAATATACAAACAGAGATGCAACAAAACGCAAACACAACACACTTTCACGCCCAGTCTCGTCTACACGGCCGTGCTGTGTAGACGTGCGTTGTCCTGTGCTCCGTCCGTGGATGCCCTGCCTTCCACGGAATAAACGGTGTCTAGAGGACATGGCTAACGACCATCCCTACTCGGCGGCTTCCGGGCAGTGTCCTGCCCCTGAGGAACGGCGCCTGTGGTCTGAGGAGACTGAAGAGATGGCCGACTCTGCCGAACTTGACCCTGGCCTTTGTTCGGAGGACCACGTGGCCAGCGCTAGCAAGCGGCTCAAGCCGGATAATCCTGGCTGCCTCTCCCCCACTGCCTCTCCTGTTAAAGCTGCCACCGCACCCATGGAGGGTGTGCAGTCTGGTAGCTCTGAAACTGTCCTGGTCGACGGTGAGGTGCCCCTGGAGGACACGCACCCAGCCGCGGCCCCGCGCCAACCCACCCGCCGCCGCCTAGACTTCCCCGCCGAGGCCGGGCTGACACCAGCCCAGCAATACACGTGGTTTGCATCTCTACTGAAGCAGCACGGTGAGTTGGAGCCGCTCTTCAAGGAGGGTAGGCTCCGACCTTATCTCACGGTCAGGGACGACGTCGCCTTCTACAAGCGGCTCCTCACTGAGGGGTTCCTCGACGTAGTTTTGGTCGAAAATGCAGCGGAGCGGCAGCACACTGTCATCATCCACAATGTGCCGCTCTACATGAATGCCAACCTCATTGAGACCCCAGACAACTTTCTGTGGTTAAAGCGCAGGTATACGGGCACGGCCCCTCGCCCGCAGCTTCTTGGAGCAGTGGTTGGCCACGTCCCGACAGAGGTGCACCTCCTCGGGGTGGGTCGTAAGGCTGTGGAGCCCTACACGGCGGAGCCCGACATCTGTCGCCACTGTTGCCGGTGGGGCCATCAGGAGTGGCGCTGCAGATCGGCCCCTCGGTGCCGGTATTGTGCAGGCACGCACAAATCAGCTCTGTGCCTCCAAAAGATCCAGGCGGGCACACCGTCCCCCGTAAGTGCTGCAACTGTGGTGGTGAGCATAACGCCCACTACCACTCCTGCCCGATGAAGCCTAAACCATCTCGGGTCGCGGCGCCTGACCACCACCCTCAGCAAGGCCGCCCTAGGGTTGTGTTCCGCCCTGCTCCTCTCCCTCAGTCCTCGGCCTGGGCCCGGGGGGCTCCCACAACGTCCGAGTTTCCGCCCCTGCCGGGCTCGTCCGCCCCTGCTGCCCCAGCCTCACCCACTGCCACCCCTGTGCCTCTCCAGGCTCCTGCTCCGGCACCCCAGCCACAGCCTACCGTCCCCCTGTGCCGGCTGCCAGTCCCCCGCTGTCGATGGGTCGACCCCTGTCCTCCATCAAATCCTCGCTGCAGTCACCCAGCTGCAGGAGACGCTGGCTGCAACGATCTCCAGGGTGGCGGCCTTGGAGCAGCGAGTCTCCACGCCCCCGCCTGTGCGTGAGCTCTCCTCCATCCCGGCCCCTGCTCCAGCTTCAGCCCCGTGCCCTGCCCTGCCGTCTGCTGGTGAGGCCATGGACGCCGATAGTGGGGCCAGTGTGGTTCCCCCTGCGGGCCAGATGCAGAACACCCCTGCAACCCCACCGGCTGTGGTGACTGCAGCTGCCGAGGGAACGGCCGAACCTCGCCATGGCCAGACGGGTCCTTCACCTTCACCCGCTGATCCTCCACTGCAGTGGGAGGCCACACTCCAGGTGCTGCTGGCGCAGTTTGCTTCCCTGACTCAGCAGGTGGCTGAGCTCCATCATCGGATCACCCCACTCCTTGACCGGCAACCACCCCCTCCTGACCAGTGAGTGTGTCCGCCTCTTAACTTGGAATGTCAACGGGCTACATGCCCGCTTCACTGACCTTCACTCCTATGTCATCACTCATAGGCCAGATATCGTTGCTCTTCAGGAGGTTGGGCCACGGGTGTCGGACCTGAGGGGGTATGATTTATATGTCTTAGATGGCGCAGCAGGCAGTACCCGGGGGATGGCTACGTATGTCAGACAGGGGACGGCGATAGTTTTTGAGGACATGGGTATTAATGAGGGCATTGAATATATCACTGTTTCTTTACTCCATATGGGTGAAACCCTATTTTTTGTTAACACGTATGTTCTTGCGGGGGCTTTAAATCTTGCTAACTTTCCTGATTATGTTCATGAGGAGCCGACTGTTCTTGTGGGGGATCTTAACTCACGCCACCGAGATCTTGATAGTCACCGCACCAATAATGTCAATGGTGTCCGCTGGAAGGCCTTCCTTGATGCCTCCGAGACGGCTGTCCTCACGGGGGATAATGTGCCCACACATGTTCAGGGGGGCAGGTTAGACTATGTCACTCTTTTTAACATGCCAGCTTTTACTGCCCAGGCCCTTATTTCCAGGTGTTTGCTGAGTGACCACTTTGCCCTGGAGACGACCATCCCGATCCAGCCTGCCCCTGCTGTGTCCCGGAAGCGGTTGGCTGTCCCTGCTGCCCGGATGCCGCGCCTCGTTGCCGAAGTCGGGGTGTGGTACCATACTGTGAAGAGATCCTTTACCGACGCCGCCTCGCTGTACCACGGCCTGCTGGACACCGTCGAGAGTTTTGTTGCAGCTGGCAGGGCCCCTCCAAGGCCCGCCAAGCGCCGCCTGCAGACCTACGCCTCGGACCCGGCTGTCTCCAACTGTCAGCGGACCCTTGCCTCGTACCAGCGGCGCTGGCAGCAGGACCCCGCCGATCGGGCTGCCCGCGATGCCATGGTCGCTGTGGCGCGCCACCTCACTGAACTCAGACAAGAGGCCCGGTCACGACACTGGGTCGCCTTCCTTGCCAGCGTGCGCAAGACCCGCTCCCTGCGGGAGGTTTGGCACCATGTCAACAGGGTGAGAGGGAGGACCAAACGGCTGGTGAGTGACCCTGACCCTGCGGGCCGGGCCCAGGACCTGATGCGCCAGTGGCAGAGGGCCTCCTCCCTTGGTGGTCTCCCTGCACAACACCAGGCCGACCTTGCCCGCCACAGGGAGCGGCGGATGGCCCTCGTTCAGCACCACGTCACACTTCTGGATGACACATGTGTCCCCATTACCCACGATGAACTCCTTCTTTCCGTCAAACATGGCAAGTCGACAGCCCCGGGCCACGACGGGTTGACTTACGACATTCTTAATGCCTTACTCGTTGTGCAAGGCGACAACCCCTGCTTGACCTGTTCAACATGTCGTTTGCCGCTGGTTGCCTCCCCCCTCCGTGGAAAGCTGCATTGATCGGTCCCATCCCCAAGGGTGATGGCACCTTTCGCCCTATCTCCTTGACGAGCTGTGTGTGTAAACTGTTAGAGCGGGTGATCTTGAACAGACTTCTCTATAAGCTGGGGGACCGGCTCTCCCCAAACTTACATGGGTTTATGAAGGGCCGTTCCACAAGTGACTGTTTTCTTAAGTGCCTTAGTAATCCAGACGTGAATTGTCGCGCTTTTGTGGACTTAAAAGGGGCCTTTGATAGGGCCAACAAGGATGTCATAATGGAGGAACTCACTCTGCAGGGTGTCCGTGGAAGACTCTTAAGCTGGATCAGGGACTATTTGTATGGTAGGAGGGCGCAAGTGGTCTTCCAGGGTGCTACCTCCACGGAGGAAGTGTTTGAGCTGGGCACACCGCAAGGGTGTCCTCAGACCCATTCTTTTCAACAGTTTAATGGACAAAATTGCTCGGTGGCCCTTTCCGGGCAATACTCAGGTCATTATCTATGCAGATGACATCCTTGTGCAATGCAGCAGTCCTGCTCTTCTCAGTTTAGCTTTGGAGCAGCTGTCAGCGCTGTGTGAACAAATGGGCCTTGTCATCAATGAAACTAAGACGAAATTTCAAGCCAGTGGGAAGAGAGTTTATCATAAGCCCAGCATTAATGGCACTCCTTTAGCTAGAGTTCCTACATACGAGTACTTAGGCGCCCCTGTCAGCTTCCAGAAATCTGTGCAGAGCGTCAATCATGTTCAGAACATCTGCCTTCCTAGGTTAGCTCCTCTTAAGGTTTTGGCTAACAGGGGCCTTGGAGTCGGCATCCCTGTCCTCAGGATGTTTTACCTTTCTGTCGTCAGGTCCCTCATTGATTATGCTGCGCCTGTTTTGGTACAGTTTAGTGCGGCGCAGCTTCTCGCCTTGGAACTTCTTCAACCTGAGGCCATGCGCCTCATTCTGGGGTGCCGCAGAACTGCAAAACTAGAGGTCATGAGGGCAGAACTGAATCTGCCTCGTGTTGAGGACAGAATCTGGGAAATTACTTGTCGCACCGTCAGCCGCCTGCTTCGTGCTGGTGCAGTGCCCTTCACCAGGCACTGGTAACTCTGCACCGTGACTCCAGGGCTCCTGTTACCTCCTACCTTAGGAAAATTTATCTCATGTTAGCAGAGACGGGTGTGTTAGAAGCGTGCTTAGGCCTAGTTTACTCCCCGGCCCAACCTGCCTGGCCTCCCTATCGTGTCAGTGTAGACGTTGAACAACTACCTTTCCCTAAACGTGATTGGCTTCCCATGTCCTCCAGGATCACTTCATGGTCAAACTGTCCAAGTACCCCCGTGTTCGGGCTGTCCATGTGTACTGTGATGGCTCCGTAGATGGCAGCAGGTCGGGCTGTGGCGTGTTTATCCGGGATTACGCTTCCCCCACCCAGTACACTGACATTGAGGTTACCAGGCGGCTGCCGGGGTACCTGTCCTCGACCCGGCTGAGCTGTATGCCATCCTTGAGGCTCTCCACACTGTAGCAGCTTTGCACGAAAATGTCTACTTGTTTGTCGATAGCCAGGCTGCATTGCATGAACTTGTGTCCTCCTCCCTGCCGACTGTGATCTTGTAGCTAAGTGCCTGACTGCCGTCCGTGCCCTTGAGGCCGCAGGTGCCACGGTCCACTTCACCTGGGTGCCCTCTCATGTGGGCATCCAGCTCAATGAGAAGGCAGACTGCCTTGCTCGACGAGCCCTTCAGGATGACACAGTGGACCCTGGCACTGACTATACGCTTAGCTATGTTAAGACTAGACTTAGGCATTATTCACGTGATAGCATTGCTACCCAACTCAGACACTGCTGTGACAATGGCAGCGCCAGCAGCCTCCACTATGTTAGTGTCTCCCAGCGCTGTGTTTACCCCTATGGGCGACACAGTGCCCCTCAGGATGTGGTAGCAATGCGCTTTAGGCTAGGCTATAGGTACTACTGGGAGGTTAGTAACTCCCCTGGTGTCTGCTGCACGCTCTGTGCCAGGCCGAGGGGCCACACACTGCATCACTATGTCATGGAATGCCCTCTCATTGCTAAGTTTAAGCCACGGGACTGCCTTGACCTGCCCCAGACAATTTGTTGGCTCCTGAACCATGATGTCCTCCCTGCTATCCTCAAGGAACACCCTCAGTTTGCCCCAAGGTGGTGATGCCGTGTGTGGCAGCCTGAACTACTGCCGTGCTATACAAGGCTGTGATCTCTGCAGTATTTTACTTTAAGGACTAGTATTACTCTATCTCTGTATTCATTCCCATCTAGTGCTTGGGCAATGTTCTCCGTCCCCACATTTTATTGTCTTATTGTCCAGGGGGAGGTACTGCCCCCTCCCTTGTTGTGCTTTCCTTCCTACCATTGTATCTTTTTAATTTCATGGTGCTACCTACACATGTATTAATAGTTGTATAATCACACTCTGTCCTGCCTGGGGGTTGGGATGGCATGTTCCTCCCTTCTCCCTTGTTGTTTACCTGCAACAATAAACTATCAATCAATCAATCACTTTCACGCACAGAGTTATAAATACATGGAACTCACTACCAGAACACGTAGTAAATGCTACATCCACATCATTCAAAAACAAATATGACAAACACAAAACACAGATGAATATGAAGGCGGGCAACAGGATCAATGTAGATCATATGTAAATCCCGTGGATTTTATTGGTAAGTCTTATTGGTAAGTCTATTGTTCGTATGTATTTTTCGGTATTATTATCACATTGGTCAGAATATGATTTTGGGGTTGAAACTACTTTTTTCTGATAGATTTCGATGTGCTGATTATAAATCTGACATTTTTTTTTGCTACGGGTATTGTTTCGGCTGAGGAGAAACTGGATCCGGTAAATAACCATGGCCATGTACAGGGGTGTATTCCCAATTTTCCCAGTTGGCTTTTAACTGGCTTCTGCGGTGTTGGTATGCCGGCGGGTACGTTACAATAGGTCTCAAGCAGGCCTACCCTGCGACCAGTTTGTCACTCCGTGACGTCACACCAAGGCATTTTGGGGCCGAGACTAATGCCCCTAGCTTGCCCCCTGCTCGCCCTAGATTGTGGGAGCGAGCTCATTCTCACGAGCGACATCGCCCCTTTCAGGTGAGGAAAGAACTGTTCACGGTGTTCAACTCACTTTGGCTATAATACTATAACTGAGACTGGATTCTCACGAGCGACATCGCCCCTTTCAGGTGAGGAAAGAACTGTTCACGGAGTTCAACTCACTTTGGCTATAATACTATAACTGAGACTGGATTCTCACGAGCGACATCGCCCCTTTCAGGTGCGCCAAAGGCAAGCCTGACAGATGGGAGGCTGGGCGTCGCCCAGACCAAGGCCAACATGCAGCTATAGGCCAATCTCTCTGGTAAACTCAATAGGAAAAATCTTTAGTGCTGTGTTGAATGAAAGGTTGTGTAAATGGATTGAGAGTGCCAGGGTGCTGGGTGAGGAGCAGAACGGATTCCGAGTGGACAGGCGAGCAGAAGATAATATGTTTGTTGTAAATGAGCTGATTGAAAGGAAATAGAGAGGAGGAAACTGTACTTAGGCTTCCTAGATATAGAGAAAGCTTATGACAGGGTGAATAGAGATGTGTTATGCAGAGTGCTTGAAAAAGTTGGGCTGAGTGATAAGATTGTTAACATAATTAGAAGTATGTATGTAGGTACAAGAGCAAAGTATAGACTAGGTGATCTAGAGACAGGTTGGGTGAAGAGTGAAAGAGGAGTGAGACAAGGCTGTATATTATCACCAACATTATTTAGTCTTTTCACAGAGGAATTAGCAGTCAGAATGAGGAGAATGAATGCAGGAGTGAGAATTGGAGAGGATAAAGTATGTGTGTTGTTGTATGCGGATGATGTGGTGGTTATGAGTGAGTCTGCTGAAGAACTACAGAGTCTCCTAGATGTGGTAGGGGGTTATGGAAGGGATTTTGGGGTTAGGTTCAGTAGTGAGAAGAGCAAAGTAATGATAGTGAATAGGTCAGAGGATGAGAGAGAAACAACTTGGAGACTGGAAGGGATGAGTTGGAACAGACGGAAGAATACAAGTATCTAGGGGTGTGGATGGAGGTAAATGGATGCGGCAGGGCCAAGAATGTAAAGATAAGTATGGCAAACCAGTGGGTAGGCCGTTTAGGGAGTGCAGCGAGGATGAGAGCGAGCAAGTATGATGTCATCCGTGAGGTTTGGAAGAGTGTGGCTGTCCCGAGCATTATGTATGGAATGGATGTGATGACATGGAATGACAGTGAGATAGAAAAATTGGAAGTGGGGCAGAATAGGGTAGCAAGAATGGCACTGAATGCACCAAGGTATGCAGCAGTAGAGGCTCTTAGGGGGGACATGGGATGGAGCACGTTTAGGAAAGACTAGTAAAGGCAACCTTGAGATATAAAGTGAGACTGGAACAAATGGAGGATGCAAGATTAGCAAGGAAAGTATACTTGTGGAGTATAAGAGATGGCAAATGGGCGAATAAATGTGGGCGAATGATAGACAAGAATGTTATGCTAAGTAGGTGGGTGTACCGACCCTTTGAAGATAGACAGAATGTGTTTGAATGGAGAATAACAAACAGAAATGGAGGGGTTTGAGTGGGATGTAAGAAAGTGGAAGAATGTGATAGATATGGCAGTTAAAGATGAGGGATTGAGCAAGTGGAAGAATGAGATGGAAAGAAAGGAAACTCTCGACTGGTATAGGGAGAAAGAGGCCCCAAAGTGTGAGGTGTGGTATGAGGGAAGCCTGGGAGGTGATCTTCTTTTCCGTGCTAGAGCGCAGTGTCTGGATGTGAATGCAAGGAACTATAGATGGTCTGAGTCCCGCAGCAAAGTATGCCAGATGTGTGACAGGGGTGTGGACGAGACTGTGCAGCATGTAGTGCTGGAATGCAAGAAGTATGACAGGGAGAGAACGAAGATGATGCATGTGTTTTTGAGCGAGATGGGACGTGATGTAAACGGGAGGACTGGAAGGGAGTGGATGGTGCTGCTGCTGGGGCTCAGTGGAGAGACGAGTGGACGAGTGATTGAGGCAGTGAAAGAGTTCTTGGAGGGCATGTGGCGTGAAAGATGTAGGGAATGATATCTTGCCCCGAGAACATTGACTTCCCGCATGTTTTGTTTTCTTTTCACAGGAGCTGCCGATATAAAGGCCTGGCTGGGGAGAAATCCCGAGCCACCTGTGACATCAAGATCAAGATCAAGATCATAAACACTTTTGAGGGCACCGATGTATGCACAGGAAGCAGCACTCAGGGGGGAGATAGGAAGCTCCAGTGTTAAAAACAGGATAAGGGAGGGACAGTGGAAGTACTTAAGGTATGTTCTTGTGGAAGGAAACGAATTGGTGAGAAGGGTGGGAGAGGAGATGATAGAGAAGAGACAAAGTAGGTGGGTGAAAGGTTTGTTTACATAGATTTACATAGAAAATCAGACCACACAGACCCCATGGTCCAGACTTGGTGGTCTGTCCTTAAACCTAAGTGATTTTACATTAATCAGAAGACTCCAAAACGTTGCATTTCTACTCTAGTTGATATTAAGTTGAAGGAAGTGACGGTCGAGCTTATTTTTGAAGGAGTCAATCGTGTTACACTGGACCACTGATGATGGGAGCTTATTCCATTCTCGCACTACAACGTTGGTGAAGAAAAATTTGGTGCAGTCTGAATTTACTTGTCTACATCTGAGTTTTACGCCATTGTTCCTCGTGCGCAAAGTGTCATCGATCATAAACAATGTTGATCTGTCTACATTCGTGAAACCATTAAGTATTTTAAAACATTCGATCAGTTTTCCTCGGAGGCGACGTTTCTCAAGAGAGAACATGTTAAGGGTAGAAAGCCTTTCTTCGTAGGATTTGTTGCGCAAGGAAGGGATAATTTTCGTTGCCCGACGCTGAACACCTTCTAATTTAGCAATATCCTTTGCATGGTGAGGAGACCAAAACTGTACCGCATATTCCAAGTGGGGTCTGACTAAACTGTTGTATAGAGGGAGTATTACATCTTTATTCTTAAATAAAAAGTTTATTTTAATGAAGCCCAACATTCTGTTCGCTTTATTTGCTGCATCGATGCATTGCTGTGAGAATTTGAGGTTTGACGCGATTTTGACCCCCAAGTCCTTGACGCATTGAACGCTTTTGAGTTTAACGCCGCGCATTTCGTAATCAAACTTTTTATTCCTCGTTCCAACTTGAAGGACCTGGCACTTGTCTACGTTAAAGGGCATCTCCCATCTATCCGACCAAGCTGAAATTTTGTGCAAATCCTCTTGGAGGCTTTGCCTGTATTCGTCAGTGAGAACCGAGTTACCAATCTTTGTGTCGTCTGCAAATTTACTAATGCGGTTATTGAGTCCAACATCCACGTCGTTGATGTAAATAATGAAGAGCACTGGGCCAAGAACCGAGCCCTGAGGACGCCACTAGTGACAGGCGCCCACTCTGAGTTAAATCCGTCAATCACTACTCTTTGTTGTCTGTTGCTCAACCAATTCGCGATCCATTGGTTTACCTGACCGTCAATACCTATTTGTTTTAATTTGTAAAGTAATTTATGATGCGGGACTTTATCAAACGCTTTCTGGAAATCAAGATAGACTACGTCCAGTGATTTGGTTACGTCATAAACAGTGAAGAGGTCGTTATAAAAGGTTAATAGATTTGATAGGCAGGATCTTTTGTTTCGGAAGCCATGTTGTGAGTCCCCAATTAATGAGTGGCTTTCAAGGTAACTCACAATTTTGTCTCTAATTATGCCCTCAAGTAGCTTACCTACAACCGAAGTTAGACTAATGGGCCTGTAATTACCTGGTACTTTTTTGTCTCCTTTCTTAAAAATCGGTGTCACGTTAGCCTTTTCCAATCTGAAGGGACAATGCCTTGTCGCAAGGACATATTGAATACGGTTGTGAGGGAGGAGAGTATTTCGCTCTTTGTTTCTTTCAGCAGAGTTGGATATACTTTATCAGGTCCAGGACTTTTATTTGTTTTAAGTGATTTGAGGGCTTTAAGGACTTCATCGGGTTTTATTTCAAAGTTAGACAATGCATGCTCAGGATTTACATTAATACTGGTGTTGGTGGTGGTGGTGGGAGGACTGTTATTATTAAACACCGAGGAAAAGTAATTATTTAATAGGTTTGCAACGTGTTGGCTGTCAGTCACTAGTGCACCGTCGCTGTTTATTAAAGGTCCAATTCCACTTCTGATCGCCTTTCTGTTGTTTATGTAACTGAAGAAGGATTTCGGATTATTTTACAGTTGGCTGCAATATTTTCTTCATATCTACGCTTTGCCTGATGCACTAATCTTTTTACTCGTCGCCTTGCATCATTGTAAAGTCTAATGTTTTCGGGCGTGCTTTGGTCTTTCTTTAACCTGTAAGACAATTTTCTCTCCTTGACTGAGTGTTTAATTTCGCTATTAAACCAAGGTGGACGTTTATTAGTGTTAATTCGCTTCTCGCACAAGGGGACAAATGTGTCCTGCTGAGTGAGTAAGTGATTTTTAAAGTTTAGCCAGGCGTCCTCTGCATTGCCGTCATCTGATAGTTGCATATCTATTAGTTTTCGTCGGATTTCTACGAAGTTGGCTCTTTTGAAATTGGGCACCTTAACTTTATTTTCAGTCACCGATGTTTGAGCTCTAATGTCAACGCGCACTAGTTTATGATCGCAGGAACCGAGGTGTTCTCCTACCGTGACATTACTGACTAGGTTATCTTGGGTCGCTATAACAAGGTCAAGTATGTTATTTTGTCGAGTTGGTTCAGAAACCATTTGGCTTAGATAATTTTCCTCTAGAAATTCGATCATTCTATGGGACTCACCTTCTGTACCCGACAGTGTCGCCCAGTCGATATGGGGGAGGTTAAAGTCTCCTAGTATCAGTGAGTCGCTGTTATTAAGTGACTGCCTTAAGACGCTGTACATTTCAAGATCGCCATCAAGTGATTGCCCCGGAGGCCTGTAAGTGACAGATATATTTAAATTGACTTTTGCAATGTTTACTCGCACGCACAAATGTTCAACGTTACTGTTTCTTGGTGTTTTGTCAGTAGGTTGCAAGTAGCTTTTGACAAAAAGGGCGACACCACCCCCTCTACGGTTTACACGATCATTGTTGAAGAATCTGTAGCCATCTATGTTGTATTCGGAACTTAAATCAATATTAGTGGTGTCGATAAATGTTTCGGTTATAGCAATTACGTCAAAGTTTTCTGTCAGAGCAAGACATCGCAGTTCATCAAATTTGTTTCTTAGGCTACGCGCATTGAAACTAAGGACTCTTAGGTTATCTTGAAGCTTGGTAATAGAGTTACTGGAGGGTTCAATGTTACGAGTCTGTTGCGGTGTGAGGTGTCTATTTACACGGGCGGGATGGAAGGACGTGGCTGAGAGTCGTTTTTTGTTGTTCGGGCGTTACGTACGGCGTTGTTGAGGAGCCTTCCAAATCTGGCTGCCCCGATTGAATTGAGAGCAACAGAGGGACTGAGTGTGAGTGTGAGGAATGAGACAAAGGAGAGTATAAAGCAGAGAATGAGAGAGGTGGTTACAAGAGAGTGGAAGAGGCAAATGAATGAGAAAGCAAGCCTTAAGATATATAGAAAATGGAGACAGGAGTTGGGAGGACAAGAGGAGGTATACACCAACAACCAAGCCTCAGAAGTGCTATTCAGATGCAGGACAAACAACATGCAACTAAAAGACAGAAACAGACACCGGCAAGAGGAAACCAAGTGTGACATGTGAAGCTGAACACTAAGACCTGCGACACTTCCTGCTCTGGTGCCCGGCCTATGCAGAGGAAAGAATAAAGTGCGTGAGGCTGCAACAGCCTTACGAGGAAGAAGAGGACGACACCATTGGAAAAATTTTATTTGAAAATGAACACACCGAACAAACGAAAACAACAGTACACAAGTTTTGGACAATAAGAGAAAAAAGAATGAAAGAAAAAGGAAAACAATAGACCCAGACAGTAGACACATCAGGGAGTGCCGTTACAAAGGCAAAACTCCCGACCGACTACTACTACTACTACTTTGAAGCTGCGTTGTGGGGGATTGCCTGTGGCAGGGTGTGTGAAGAGAGGAAGGAAGGAGAAGGCCTAAAGGGTGGTATGTGTGTCGTTCTCAGGGGTAACAATGGATAAGCGCAAACACTCACTAGTTTTAGATAGGACTTAATTAAGGTGTGGAATGGTGGAGTCTGTGTTTCCCCGTGTGGGTGGAAACAATTATTATGTCGGTGCTACTTATTGCCAGGTGAGCATGTTAGTTTACGGTGTTAATGTTAACCCGTGTTCACGGTATTGATAAGTGTAATTAGTGATGTAAGATACATAAGCTAACCTCTAATCAGTGGACCCTGTCCTATGACCCTTAGTTCACCATCAGAATCTCTAAACAATAATTACCTCAAGTAACTTTCTTAAAGTCGCATTACCTATATTACTTGGACAGGTGATGATCCTGTGTACGATAATGGTGCCTTATAAGACTGGGTGAATAAACTACTAATTTTACTCTGTGGTTTAAATGATCAATAATTAATTCTACTTTGAGGTATAATGAACCTACATAATTTATTAAAAGAGTGCCCATGAACGGCACGACAATGACGTCATGAATGCGTCGCCCAATCAGCTGCCTCTCTGAGCTACAACCTTCCCTCTCTGAGTTACACCCTCCCCGCAACCTCCTTTCTGAATGCAGGTGCAGCGCAGGTTGTCCGGAGGGTGTAAGTCTCCAGGTTGTAAGGAGTTACACCCTTGGGCTTACAACCTGCTTTCTGAATATGGCCCAGCTGGGGCCTGGATGTGCCCATCTTCGACGCTGCTGGTGTCCACCCCTCAAGATGGGAGTCACCTGCTCCCCCCTCAAGAAGGCGAGGGACATCACCACGCCAGGGCTCAGGTGACTGACTAGGTCGCTGCGGCCCGTACCAAAAACAACAACACTTATTATATATACCCATAAACTCCAAGGGACTCCAGCATTGACTGTAGTAACATTCTCTGCCAGGGCTTTAACTGTAGTGCCAGTATGATCTGCCAGGGGTTTAACTGTAGTGCCATAGTGCCAAGGTAGTGCCAGTGTGTTAAGGCAGTGCCACAGGACTAAGTGTTTGACTGAGGTGCCACAGGTTTGACGCGTAATTCTTTACCAAGAAGTCCGCCTCCCCCTCCGCCACTCCAGCCCCCCCTACCCCTCAACACAAGCGTGGGGACCTGTGGGGAAAGGCAAAATCACTGAAAAATGGGCTTCCAAGATTACCCTAGAAAAATCCCTAAATTAGGGAAAAATCCCTAGTCAAAAGTAAGGAAAGTCTCTAACACATACTTTTGTAATCTATTCCAATATAACCTTGCAGCCGCCGCAGCCGGTCTGTTGACGAGTGTTGGGTGTGTCATTGAACATAGATGCCCAGTGTAGTGGCTGCCCCCGCCACCCCACTCCGTCCTGTGTTGCATACCTGCGCAATTTTCGACGGCCCACACCGCATGTTGAATATATTCAAACTACTCCAAGTTGAGAGGGGCTGCGCCCCTCTCAATTCCCCCCTTCTAACGGTCCCCCTGTGCTAAGGGGTAATTGTGGAGATTGACTCGATCCGCGCCTCCAAAATACGATATTACGCCTCCATATTATAGATAAGGGACGAAATACATGTCCCTCAACCATAATATGAAGGTGCAAGTTTAATGAAGAGATTTTCTATTCTCTTTTTCTATTACTCTGTCGGTCCCACACGTCCTCTGCGTGTATCGAAAACACACGAGAAATTAATCACAACAAGGAGAGGGTATTCCTCAGCTGCCTGGGATTAAACCTGCGACTAGCGTGATGGGAGAGCCACTCCTTACCGAGTCGGCCAAAGAGGTACCCCATTCGCTGAATGGGTTATAGGAGGCTCACTCATCGGGCCGTCGCCGCACTACACGGCTTTCCCCCCTAAGTAGATTAATTTCTGTGTGTTGAGACCTTTAAACAGTGACCCATTTTGGTGCACCATTTCACAATGTCCCCGTAGAGACATACCTCCAACGCTTCCCGTTTTCTATCAACCTCGGAGAGCATGGGCCATCCTACCTGTTACCCCTTCGGGGAAACTCAACAGAACTGCAGGATAGGATGCTCACCGCTATGCCACCAGTTTAATGAAGAGATTTTCTATTCTCTTTTTTTCTATTCTTTTTTTTTCTATTCTCTTTTTTCTATTACTCTCTCGGTCCCACACGTCCTCTGCGTGTATCGAAACACTCGAGAAATTAATCACAACAAGGAGAGGGTATTCCCCGGCTGCCTGGGATTGAACCCGCGACCAGCGTGACGGGAGAGCCACTCCTTACCGAGTCGGCCAAAGAGGTACCCCATTCGCTGAATGGGTTATGGGAGGCTCACTCATCAGGCCGTTGCCGCACTACACAAGTACTTAAAAGTAAAGATAAAGGCCTAATCCCCTATCTCTAATGATGTTGGGAGACCCGTGGGAAATCAGGTTTATTGGGTGGGGGAGCATATTTAAACTACTCCAACTGAACTTTACATAACGTAATCTCTAACGGGGGGGCTTCGCCCCCGTCGACCCCCCTCCTAACCAGGAGTGGCACAACCCCCCTTGGACCTCCTACACATGTATGATGCGCTCAGGGGCGTAGCCAGGGGGCACAGAGTGCGTGCCCCCTTCAGGAACTCCTTTTTTGTGGGTTTGTTGGAAGTTCTCGCGAATGACATGCCGTGCATGGCTGTGACTGCCCAAATAGTGTAGATGAGTGATTCTTAACCTGGGGGTTGTTTGGGGTTTCTCGAGGGGTCGCGGAGGGTTTGGGAGAAAATAATTTATTTCATGTATGTGAAGCGGCCAGCTGCTGAAAACATCAACAACAATCAGTCAGTCAGTCAGATCATAGCTTCGGGGGTTGGGGGCGGGGGGTCTGTATGTGCTTTGCTCCTGGCTGTGACTCCCAAGGTGCAGCAGTTGCACCAAGGTTTTGAGTCATGAAAGTATGAGGCCAAGCAAACTGAAGGTTCATTTTGAGTCTTACCATAGCCAACTGGTGGACAAAAGCTTGGACTACTTCAAGCGAAAAGAAGCTGCTCTGAAGGCCAGTCACAGTGATTCCACTGGTCAGTTCGCTCATCAGAACAAAGCAGCGCGCTGGAGGCTTCATACAGAATTGCTTTAAAAAAGCGCGCAGACCAAGAAGCCTCATACCATTGGTGAAAATCTGATTAAGCCTTGCATTCTGGAAACAACGAAGGTGATTCATGTAGAACAGCAGGCACACAAGTTGAGGGCAATTTCCCTTTTGAATGATACAGTCAAAAGTAGGATCTCGGACATGAGTGAGGATATTCTCCTGCAATTGGTGAGTGCTGTGAAGAGTAGTCCTGTTTATTCCTTGCAACTGGATGAGTCGACAAATGTTGCCTCATGTTCCCAACTTATTGTTTATATTCGCTACCTTGACAAGGGAGGTATGAAGGATGAGTACTTGTACTCTGAGCCAGTGCCCACAACAACTCGTGGAGAAGATATTTTCAAAATCCTAGAAGCCTTTCTCCTTATTAAACATGGGCTGAGTTGGGAAGCACTTGTCGGTCCGTGTACAGATGGGGCTCCTTCCATGATTCATGAAGAATGTCGCTCTGCATGTCTCCTTCACTCATTGCATGATTCATCTTTATGCTTTGGCGATGAAGACTATCCCACCTGTACTTCAAGAAGTGCTCACAGACATTGTGAAGATTGTGAACCATATCCGAGGGAGCGCAACAACTTCAAGGATTTTCAAAGTGCTTTGTGAAGAAATGGGCTCTGACGTCTCTGTTCTCCTGTTTCACATGGAGGTACACTGGCTCTCACGTGGCAAAGTTCTGAATCGCATGCTGCAACTTCGAGAGGAAATAATGATGCTGTTGCAAGAAGGTCATACCTCGAAAGAAAATCTTCACGAAATTATGCAAGATGACTGTTTCGTAACAAAGGTTGCCTACTTGGCTGATTTCTTCACTGAAGTGAATTCCCTGAATATTTCACTCCAAGGAAACCTTGCAATGCTGCACACAGTTCGTGACAAAGTGGCAGTATTCAAGTGTATGATTCAACTTTACGTGAAAATAGTTCAGGACAGTGACACAACTTTCTTCCCTCATATGACAACTATCCTAGATTCTATGGCAGAAGCTGAATGCAGTTTCCGTGTGGAGATCTCAGCTCATCTTCTGCCAGTGAATGACGCCATCAAAAGTTGCTTTCTAGGACTGGATGACCGCTGTACTGATGCGTGGATCTCCAGACCCTTCTCAGTGAAGGACAGTGCCATCTGTGATACTGATGTTGCTGCAAAGGTAGAATTTCTTCAAATTTGTGAGGACACTCAGTTGAAAGTCGATTTTTCTGAACAAGAGCTTCCGACATTTTGGGCGACACTGAATGACGACTATCCTCTTCTTTCGGTGCGTGCACTGACCATACTGGACCTCGACCTATCACTGCAAGGCTGGATTCTCATCAATGATGGCACTGAAAACGAAGGCACGCAGTAGACTTGTGACTGACTGCGACATGAGGCGTTGCCTGTTGAGCACTGCTCCTCGCTTTGATGTACTTATGGCTGCAAAACAATGACGTCAATCCTCCAACTGATTGAATAAGTAGGTTTTATTTTATGTGCATTAGTTCCATGGATTTTGAAATAGCACTTGTAGGGGATCTGTGGCATTTTTCAAGGTCTTTTATTTGTAATATTTTCTATAAATCAGGATCTTCATATAGTTTTGATTTACCTTACCTTTACACAAAGGTCACCATTACAAAATTTATTATAGGGGTCACAGCAATACCCTGGAGAGTCTCAGGGGGTCATACGATGAAAAAGGTAAAGAACCACTGGTGTAAATCCTTATCAGTATTGAGACAGACTGGTAAAGATTGTGCCCCCCCCTAACTGAAATCCTGGCTACGCCCCTGGATGCGCTGGTAAAACTAGAGAAGTGCAACAGTATGTGAGACCTTGGAAAGGTTATTATTCTCGTGGGGGCAATATTGGAGGCACGTAGTGAATCTCCACATTTACCTTTTTCCTAACTTGGGGAAATTTCCCCGTGTTGCTAGCAACCTGCCATGAGAGGAAACAAATATTTGAAAACACAACCCCAATCAAGGCTATCATTCCAGATATTTTTAAAAATAAATGTTTAATTAACAATTACATATGGTACAATACTGACGGTTAACCTGTCCACTTCTGCTAAGTTGATGCTAGATCATTGTTACTGAGTGCTTTGTGGTGCAAAATAAACTGATTTGTGACAGCTGTCATCCAACCCTGACACTCCTGCTGTCAAATGACCCAGGAGTGACCTACCGATTGCTACGTATCATTATGGCCTCCATTTTTTTTTTTTTTTTTTTTTTTTTTTTGTGATGCTTGTCACAGCTTGATGCGGCCATGAGGCACCAATGAAGTGCATCCCATGTGACACACCCGTGTCACTGTTCGAATATGGTGGATTAAAAAAATAGGTTTAGGAAACTTTCCTCAAAGTTTCTGGACTAGGGTTTGTTCCTGATTTTAGGGAAATTTTGGAGGCCCCTATTTCAGTCAGTTTGCCTTCTCACACCCAAAACCCAGATTCCCCATAGGTTCCCAGGCTCTCAATACAGGTAACTCTCGATTTACGCGAGTGTTGCGTTCTTGAAGAGGTCGCGTAATTAAAAAACAATGTAAATCAAACAAGAGGTAGGTTTCAGACGAAAAATAAATACCGAAATTTTCGGCGTATAGCGCGCATTTTTTCACATAAAAAATGCCTGAAAGTTTAGCCCTGCGCGTTATACGCTGAATGTACAAATTTTTTGTGATTTTTTTCTTCTTTGGGATGTTTTTAAGGGTCTGTTTTTCGTCCTATCCAATAACAACGACAAACTTACCTTTATTATTGTTTATAATCCTTCATAGTCCGTAGCTGTCCTATAATATGTTACCATAGAATACAGGGCGATCTAATAACTACTATACAAAGATTAAATCAGTGGAAGAGCGTCCATGCCTTGCTGTTATCCCGTTTTTCCGTCGGGCGCCATTTGTATGATCTTGATACTGATGTCACAGGTGGCTTAAGATTGTATGACTAAGGAGCAGTACAAGCTACATAAAAAATCATATTGGAAAAAAATGTCCATGTGTTCATTATTAATTATTAATATTAGTGAGAAGTTTTGTACGAGGAGCTATTTCACGCAATCCCAACCCGGCCGCCATTTGCATTGTTTACAAACCACACAGCCACACCCACACAACAAACAGCTGCATGCCGCGTGTCACCAGAACCGAGATATCCACTCGGGCACTCATTCTCAGCCTCTCTCGTGTGAGGAAGAAATGAGGGACACCATGAGGGGCTGGCTAGTATTGGTACCGGTACCGAGCAGTCTGGTACCAGTACTGTACCGTATTGCTGGTACCGTTAGTACCGGTACTGGTACCAGTACCTGCCCACCCCTATTGTTGAGCAGCGTGGCAGCGTGGGTACTGTATTGTTGTTCAAGTAGCGCGCGGGAAGAACTGACCTCAGCTGTGTGGCCGTGTGAGTCCAGTTGTGTGAGACATCTGGTGGCCACTCCATAAAATATCGCGTATAAGTGAAAAAAACGCCTAAATTAAACATTTATTTGGATTTTGGACCCCGCGTTATTTAAAAAACGCGTAAACCAAACTCGCGTAAATCGAGAGTTACCTGTATAACGCTTTCTAGGCTGTTGAGTGTTAAGTGTACAGTGCATCCCATGTGACACGCCCGTGTCCCTGTTCGAATATAGGGAGCTTCGTGGTGCAGTGGTTAGCACACTCGGCTCACAACTGAGAGAGCCCAGGTTCGATTCCCGGGCGGAGTGGAAAAATTTGGGTGGCTTTTCCGATACCCTACGCCCCTGTCCACCCAGCAGTGAATGGGTACCAGGTATTAATCGGGGGTTGTGTCCTGTCTCCTGGGATCTGTTCCCTTCTCCTATAATTCCTTCCCCTTCTGTCTATCTCTGGTATTTTTTATGACCACAGATGTTGCGCCGACTAAACGAAACTTTTCAACTTTTCCCTGTTCGAATATGGTGGTATTGAAGGGACTCGGTGTTGGGTTATTTGATGACGCAATGTGGCGCAAGGTGCCTCCTGAAGGATACAAATAAAGAGGCTAAATAGTCAGTTAACACTTACCAAGAAGTGAAGTAGAATGATATTTTGAGGAGACTAAAGAAGAGTTAAGTGTCAATGTATCCATCCATCATGACGCCCCGAGGAAGACCACCAGAAAGCTTCCTACGTGGCAGGCTGGCAGCACGATACACCCCGCGTAGTAATACTTCATGAGTATAGTCGTTTAAAATTATAAAATACAAATACTTGTGCCATGATTATAGAGAAAAAAATAACGTAGAACTCGTAAAGACCGTTTTTTGTCCGAAATCGTAATGATCCATGCGCGTTCTGTATATTACTAACTTACGAATTAGTTTATATGGTGTACTGCAAGGCAGCTATGAGGCTCAGTCTATCTATAGAGGCCCTCGTGAAACAATAACAATAGACTTAGAAAATCGAAGCCACCCAACGCAGCACATTCTCGGAGCTATTACAGCCATGTCAGACTTATCCCCCAAAAGATTTTCAGATATATGGCAAGGCCACAGTGTGTCCTACAATATGCAAATTTCGTTATTGCACGTGACACGGACAAATTAGTAAGAATAACCACTTTTTCTTTTTCAGGGGCTTGTGGTGTGACTATGGAGACTCAGTGAAGCCAGCCAGTGCAATGTGCCACGGGAGTGCCATAGTGCGAGTGGGATGTGCCAGGGCAGACAGAGGCTTGAAGAGGGCTGGTGGACACCTCCCCCTCCCTCTCTGACTCTTCAAGGGATGCCTTGGACTCATCAGTGAAAAGTATGTAGACGTTTGAATAATTTTAGCAATCTAACTACTGCTTCTAATACACCAGAAAAATAGCATGTGGAGTGAATAGGATACTTAATTTCCTTCACATTTGTTAAGAGAGGTGGCTACGGGGTATTTTTCGACGAATATATTTTAAATTTGACAAATGCGTTTTTTTCGCTCAGTGTGTCCAGGATATCTTAAACTGCCATGTGGTCGTTTGTTTTCATAGAATTAAATCCCCTCCCCCCTGGAAGTCATTTTTAAATGTCCCGCGCGGTTGCGTCATAGCATGACTCGCGCACGAACACATGCGGTATCATTCAATGCTTGTATACGTAGCTCTTCACTCCAAAGTTTGGATCAAGTGCCAGAAAATCGAGTTTTACGGCCGCTTGAGGGTTATGTTCCTGGTCCAACATTCAGCACTGGAACACAACTTTGGTATACCGATGGAAACATCATACTACGTATCCTCGGGTTTGAAGCAGGATTGCAAGAATCCCTTCAGTGGCTAGACTGGGAAAGATCAAGGCATGCAGCACCCAAGACAAAGAAAAGAGAAGAAGGATGAGACATACCAGCCTGGAGGATTCTAGATAAAATCTGGCTACAATGAGGAAGGTGGCGCCTTCTGACATCCTCACCTGCGAGTGAGTAATACTTTCTTAGAAAGGGGGACCAGATTCCTTATTATTCTGAGGTAAGTCAACAATTAAAAAAGGTATATACAATCATCTGTGAAAATTTCAGGCCAATCAAATAAATACAAATGGTAGGACTGGGATGAAATGGAAAAAAATCTTTAGGAGCCAATTCTCAAAAAGTAGTTTTTTACACTTAAAAAATTTCACAAAATTGGTAAAAAGTCTGACCGACTTTTGTTAGGTATCATTTGAAACTACAGCTAAAGGACAATTTTTGCCTGCTATAAAATTTCAAAAAATGTCCAAAGAAAACAGGACACAGAGTGGAGAAAATTATGTGACAAATTTTTTTTTTTTTTTTTTCGAAGACAAAACAAAAAATCTAAAATTTTCTAGCTGGGAAATGTAGATAGGTAAACAAAGTTTCTATGGTATTTTTTTTCAAGGTGATTAACTGAAAAATAAAGTCTGTGAAAGAAGAAAAATAAAAATACGCTTTGTTTGAGTCTCTCCTAAACTTCACCCGAATTTAATGAAATTCACAGAATATTATACCTTTACACCTACAAACAACATACTAAAACTTCAAAGCTATTGGACGAACCGTATACGCAGGAGGACCCCCTGTAGCCGCCCTCCTTAAGGTTTTAGTTACCGATTCATACCTTTTTACTGCGTCACTGACTTAAATATGTGGGGATGCCTTGAAAATTTCTAAGTCCAGTGTTGTTGTGTCATGAGGGCTTCCTTAGCAGACTGAGCCTCATAGCTGCCTTACACCACACACCAGAAAACTAGCTCCTAAGTCAGTAATATCCAGAATGCGCATGAATCATTACGATTTCGGACATAAAACGGTCTTTAAGAGTTCTATGTTATTTTCTTCTTTATATTAAAGCAAATAATGGCACAAGTATCTGTATTTTATAATTTTAAAGGACTACATTCCTGAAATATTATTATGCGGCGGTGTATCAGGGGTGACACCTATAGACGGGTTCAGAAGCTCAGTTTTTCTCAAGCCGCCATGATGGGATGGATGGACAGACACTTTAGACTTCTTTAGTGTCCTCAAAATATAATTCTACTTCACCTCTCAGTAAGTGTTAACTGAGTATTTAACCTCTTTATTGGTATGCATGTAGTTTGACAAAAGGACCAATTACTTTCCATTTCTATACCAGATATATACCATATTCGAACAATGACACGGGTGTGTGTCGTGCGCTTGGTGAGTCGCGGTCACATCAAGCTGTGACAAGCACGTGTCAGAAACCCACCGGATACTGTTCAACGCGCGCTACTCAGAGTTTGAGTAAAATAGAGGCCAGGGTGATAGGTAGCAATCGGTAGGTCACTCCCGGGTCAGTTGACAGTAGGAGCGTCTGTGCTGGATCACAGCTGTCACAAATTGATTTTATCTTGTACCCCAAAGTACTTGGTAACAATGATCTAGCATCAACTTACCAGAAGTGGACGGGTTAACCGTCAGTATTGTACCATATGTAATTATGAAACTTGACATTTCCCTAGAGTTGCTCTACTTCTAGGGTCTTTTTCCCTTTGTTATAATGTAGGGTGTTCCAGGGGGGGGCATAGCCCCTCTTGGTTAGGAGGGGGGTCGAGGGGGGCAAAGCCTCACATTAGAGGGTAGGTTATGTAAAATTCGGTTGGGGTAGTTTAAATATATTCGACATGACATTTCCCTAGAGTTGCTCTACTTCTAGGGTCCTTTTCCCTAGGAGGTTATAATGTGGGGGTGGTCCAGGGGGGGCACAGGCCCCCTTGGTAAGGAGGAGGCGAAGCCCCCCTGTTAGAGGTTAGGTTACGTAAAGTTCGGATGGGGTAGTTTAAATATATTCGACATGAAGTGTGGGCTGTTGAAAATTACGCAGCGCGGGACGGATTTGGGCGGTGGTGGTGGGGAGGTGGGGGGGGGGGTGACACGCCCGACACTCGTCAACAGACCGGCTGTAGTGGCTGTTAGGTTAAGTTATAATAGATTACAAAAGTATACGTTAGGGACTTTCCTTACCTTAGAGACCAGGGACTTTTCCTTATTTTAGGGATTATTTTTAGAGAAATTTTGGAAGCCCATGTTTCAGTGATATTGTGTTCCTCCTCCAGTGCCTTCTACACAAGGTTAAATCAAGTAGTTGGCCCAAACTGCCTGAAGCTAGCAGTTCAAATAGAACCAAGGTTCTGCTCCGCTGGCAATAGGTTCGGGACACCAAAGCCCGTTGAGTTTAACCTCGGAGGCAGGTGTTGATTAATTATCTGAATAAAATCTCGAAAAAGCATAAACTCGTAGACAATTAAATACTGCTGGGGGTGGCCAACTACTTGAATCACCCCAAATATTTTGAGGATGGAGTCCATCTAAAGAGGGAAGGCCTGCTGAGATACCGAATGGCAATCATGGGAGGAATAAAGTACGCTCTCAGCCACCACAAGTAATTTGGATTCGGTGTGACGGCTTGGGTCTCATTCAGTTGAATGTGCTGGGTTGTTGCATTGAATCCTAAGGACTGCTCTAGCTGAGAGCATGCTTTGTTATATTCCCCTGAACATAACCGGGTTTTATATAATTTTAGTTCCTGTGCAGTGTATAATTTGAGGAATTTTAGTAGGTGATTTTAAAGTTAAAATTTATTGGTAAACATAGTTTAATAAATCTTTTATCATATCAGGATCTGGTAAGGAAAAACTGAATGAGGAGGTTGACCCCCAAAAGTTGATCAGTTCATTACACAGAAAAAGGGGCGTTCACAAATGCAAGGTCACAATTAACATCAAGAAGTTAAATGAATTGAATGAAGCTACTCAGTTGACACCTTCTTTCTGTACAAACCAGTTAAAGGAAATGGAAGCTGAAATAGCCCAAGTCAAGAATTATGATGAAGAAATTAATAATCGAATCCTCGATTCTAATGGAACAATATGATTTAAGTATTATTGATGAAGATTACTTTGATAAAGAACTAGATTCCCAAGTAGAATATTCTTTGCAAACCAGCATGGACTTGGATCAGTATTACTTAATTCCACAAAGAGACTTTGCTAGTAATATTTCATCTAATAAATTCCTGGATGTAATGACAAACTTGAACTGAAGTGAAGAAAACCTCTCCCTCTTCAATGTGGAACCTTTTCAGGAAAAGAAAAGGATAAGTTTGCTTTTAACCCGGTAGCAGCAACGGGCCAAATTTGTGGCTTTACCGTGTAACAGTGACGGGCCAAATTTGTGCCATGATATTGTCATGCCCTGGGATTTTATTTTTCTGTTTTTCTATTTTCCTACACGTCCTCTGCGTGTATCGAAACACACAAGAAATTAATCAAGACAAAGTGAGGGTATTTGCCGGCTGCCTGGGATTGAACCCGTGACCAGCGTGACGGGAGAGCCACTCCTTTACCGAGTCGGCCAAAGAGGCACCCCACTGGCTAAGTGGGTTATGGGAGGCTCGTTCATCAGGCATAGTCGCCGCACTACAATATAACCCCCCCAAAATAGATGATGCATAAACTGATCACAAATGCTTTGATATATATTATGAAATGGTTAGTGTGAGTGATGATTTTTTTCATTTTTCTCGCTTAAAGGGACCATTAAGAAACATGATCTCCGCTGCTACCAGGTTAAAACTTTTCTAATCCAATTTAATAATGTTATTGGTTCCAGAAAAAGAAAAAAAATTAATGGACTCTGCTAAACAATCCTACCTGTATGGGTATATAAAGGATTATGCTCATTCAGTAGTCAAACACTTGACTATCTCTGATGCTAACTACCATTTGGCCATTCAAATGCTTAGCAAGAGTTTCTTGATGTGAAATACATCATAGATGAAACTTACAAAAACATTTTTAAAGGCAGCACCTTCTGGGGAATTTGACTCTGATTATGTATCGGTTAAAGTATATATGAATGAAATGAGGTCTTACCTACATGAGTTAAAGGCTCATGATGTTGACCTTCTTGAAGAAGGAACAGCTGGACATTCCTTAATCAGTCATGTAGTTTTAACAAGCTACCAGTGGCTTTAAAAAGAGAGTTAGTACATAGGTTGTCTGATAATTATCGCACCATAACTGACATCTTTTCTAACTATAATGAAGCACTAAAGACCTTAATTAATACTGCACCGGTTAAGAAGAGGACCTTTGACAAACCTATCAATAAGCCTCCAAGTAAATATACATCATCAGTAAGTACATCTAGTAAAAATAAAGATGATAAAGAAAGTAAGAGCACAATGCAAAATTTTAAATCCTTCAATAAGGCTAAAATATCAACTTGTAAGTTGTGTGATACAACAGAACATTTTCTGGGTAAATTCTCTAAGTTCAACAGCTATGAAGATAAAGTAGAAAGACTCAGAGACTTGTCCTTATGTATAATGTGCACCGGTTCAGGACATAATGAATCTGTTTGTTACGGCAAACAAAATAAGTTGAAGTTTGCATGTCAGCTGTGCAAAAGGAGAGAACACAACTCCTTTGCATCCTTCGCTAAATAATTCAGACCCCAAACCAAAGACCAGTATAAGTTTGTGTCTTGCTCAGAGGAGCCTTGATTCATCTAAATTACTTCCTACTATGACATTGAATTTAAAAGAAAGTGGTAAGATATGTAGGAAATTAAGATGTTTAATAGACACAGGAAGCCAAAGGTCTTACATTTCTGAAACAGCTGCTAGAGATCTATGTCAGGATGTCAATGGATTACATGCCTTGGAATGTGAAGTAGGCACTTACCTAGGCCAAGAGACAAATGAATTCAAGCAAATGTCCACAGTGATAAAACTAGATAAAGGGTTAGTTTTTGTCCCTTTGTTAGTAGATATAAATTTAAATATAACCTTTGAAGTCCCAGGAATGAATGAAGTCATTCATAATTTCAAACTTAACAACATTGGCCTTTTGGATGAGACCTTTGAAAAAGGAAACCATGAAACAATAACAGTGGATGTGCTGTTGGGAATTGATATTTTCCAGTACATGTCTTCAGTAACTTGGAAGGAAGTACTAGGTGGTTCCTGTCTAGTCTTAAATAACAAAGTTGCCCCTATGGGAACAGTATTTAACTTTTTGAATAACAACCAGAGTAAATCTTTAATAAAATCCTTGAAAAAGAGCAATGAAGAGATACTAAGCCCTCAAACTAAGACAATGATCAACCTAGTAATTGATCCTCAAAAATCATACTTTAACACGTTAGAGCATACAGTCAAACCTCGATTTATGAGTTTAATTTGTTCCGGATTTTTGCCCGCACACAAAAACATTCGTAAACCAAAACGAATTTCCCCATTGAAATTAATGTAAGTCCCATTAATGCATCCAATATCTCAAAACAATATATATAAAAATCATTTTACATGTTATATTATACAGAATTAAAGTAATTTTACTAACAAATAGCAATGATGAATCATATAAAACATAAATCTATATGTTATGGTTGTTACGGAGACTCTCACACCTTAACTACGCATTTAGGCGTATGTAGGCCTCGCACTGGGGTTTAGGAGCCGCAGTTTCCCTATTCTTGAGGCACCGGAACTACGTTCAAACACCAACGTGAAGCTTACCCGACGTATCGTCTGAGATTAAGGGTGAACGGGAGTCGGTGATGTCCAGGATGGCATAAAGCTGCCGAGGCTCGCAACCCCATTCCTGTTTCGAGCACAGTATCTGCTGTTCCTGCTTTCTTCTTTGCAGCACCATCCTTTTTAACCATCTTTCTGGGGGATATTGTTCAAGCACAAAGAATGCATACTGTAGTGCTGAAAACACAAAGGTCGCACATCAAAGCACAAATGCAATCATACACGTGTGCATGCATGCTATTTCTGCGAGTTTACAACGCGGACTGAGACTAGAGCCATCATCTGTTCTGGTGTGTCAGATTTTCAAGAATTCCTCCCAATTCTTGGCAAGAATCAGGGGTCCCGTGCAAGCCGTGGCGGGGCTGGGTATGGCCACTGTCTTGCTGGCCGCACCTCCATAGGCCTATGGTTATGACCATTTCCTGAGCTTCCTATGGATAACCCTGCCAGGTGAGGGTGGACATAGAGTTCATTATGTTACTGTTGTGTTACTGTTGAACCGCAGACCATTTTAAAGCATCACTGTAGGACAGCGGTTCTCAAACTGTTGGTCGCGACCCAAAGCTGGGTCGCAAAGTTGGGTCGCGAGATAAATTTTGATGGGTCGCAGGGACATAGAAAAAATCTTATGCTTTCAATGTACGGTATTTCATTTACTTAACTGAAATAGCAGTTGTAATTTTTACAATGGCAAGCACCTGTCTCACACCCTCACCAGTGATGCCACTCGTGTATTTCCACATAGATTTGTGTTTTTCTGCCTCAGCCTAGGTGTCTACTTTTTTTTGTTTGACAAACAACCATTAATCAATGTTTTCTTTTTTTTTTTGGATCAAATGTTATAAATATATACAGTATTAGATTTTTTTTTTTTTATTAATTTCTTGGCACTCCAGTCAGAAATTACTTGTGTAATGCTTGCTCATCCTCTCCCCACATCCTCCCTTCCCCTTGCCCCCTACTAGTGGTGGACAGGAGTTTTTTTTTTAAAGGAAGGAAGCTACTCTGAAAAGACAAAGGTTCGATGCTCCTGAAAATGCAGCAGTAGTAGCTTTGAAGCAAGCCACGTTGGCATAATACAAGGTTGTATGGAGAATTTCAAAGAAGAAAGCATCCCACACTGTTGGAGAAGATCTCGTCAAACCTGCAGCCATTGACATGGTAAAAACTATGTGGAGAAGACTTGGAAAGAAAACTGGAAATTATCGGATCACTGTCAAATGACATGGTACACTGGAGGATCATGGACCTTCACTTGATATCAAACAGCAAGTGATAGATCACATCAAGGCCAAAGGAAGACTTAGCTTGCAGCTAGATGACTCAACAGACATAAGTGTTAATGCCCAACCGTTGGTTTATGTTAGGTATGAAGGGCCAGCAGATATAGAAAGGTTTCTCTTTTGTCATGCATTGCCAACAACCGCTACAGGAGATGTTTTCAAATGGTTAACCATTTCTTGAAAGAGGAAGAACTTTCGTGGACAGAATGCTTCAGCATTTGTTCTGATGGCGCACCAGTGATGCTTGGAGTGCGAAAAGGCTTCACAGCACGTGTGAAGCAAGTTAATCCCATGGTGAATGTTTTTCATTGCCTACTACATACATCGTGAAAATCTGGTTGGTCGACACCTGTCACCTGGAGTGAACAAAGTAATGAACGAAGCAGTTCAAATTAACTACATTGAAGCTAGTGCATTGAATACTTGGTTGTTTGAGCAATTATGTGCAGATTTCGATTCTGAACACAAGCATCTGCTCTTCCACTCAAACATCAGGTGGTTCTTAAGAGAAAGCACACTGCCTCACAACTGAGAGAGCCTGGGTTTGATTCTCGGGCGGAGTGGAAAAATTTAGGCTGACTTTTTCTAATACCCTCACGCCCTGTCCACCCAGCAGTGAATGGGTACCAGTATTAACCTGCCCAGCCTGCTGACGGATCTGAGCGTATGGTATTTGTGTAACTCAGCCCGCTGATGGCTCTCAGCCATCGGAAGTTCTCAATTTTTCTCCATACATAATTGTCTTAGGCTTGCAACATTCACACACATTATGAGTCGAGATACGGGCAAGTTTACACTATTTGGCAACTTACCTACCAGTCCTCACTTGTCACTCACAGTAGGAAATAATTGTGCACCGCCGTTCAGCCTTTGTGCTGGGTGCGTAAATATGACTGACTGCCCACGCTACCATGCCAAGGGAAGATATACTAGCCTACTATGTCAGCTTATCTATACCTTTTTAATCACGCAATGGGAGTTAGATACAAAATAAAAATAGCGCAGGTGGATGATACGGCAAGAAGGCCATCGCCACCTGCACTCAGACAACCAACACGCCGCAGAGCCTTGCCCAAAGTTTCACATAATGTTGAATTTATGTTGCTAAAACAACTGATGCTCTATTCAGGAACATCCTAACACAACACTCATGTATTATACGCCTAAACCACTGCCTGATGTGTGATGCTGGGACACCCGCAGCCACATCTCCCTCCCGCCACCAGCTGGATGACTACAGAGCATAACCCCCTATTGAGTACTAAATGGCTATTGTGAGTGATTTTATGTACTTTGGGTGTTATAATTTTGGTTTCCAGATTTCGAGAAAAAAAATATTCGAAAAATTTGGCCGGGTCTGGGTGTTACCGCATCATACAACTTTGGCGGGGCTCAACGGGTTAATCGGGGGTTGTGTCCCATCTCCTGGGATCTGTTCCCTTCTCCTATAATTCCTTCCCCTTCTGTCTCTCTCCGGCATATGACCACAGATGTTGCGCCGACTAAACAAAACTTTCCAACTTTTTCTCAAGAGGAAAAGTACTACGATGACTAGTTGATCTTCGGGATGGGTTGGAAATTTTCCTGACTGAAAAGAAATGTGGTTTAGTGAACAAACTGTTGAAAAAGATATGGCTCCTACAAGTGGGGTATCTCACTGACATTTTTGGTGCACTCAACGGTCTAAATATCAGTATGCAAGGCCGTAACCAGACGATTGTTGGAGTTGCAGAAAATATGTCTTCTTTCCAATACAAACTAAAACTGTGGCTAGGCAACATAGGAAATTTGTAGCTCCAGCTGTGGCAGAATTTCTAGAAACATGGGAGGAGGCAACATCTCACGACAATGCCAAAAGTTTTATTGTACCACACTTGACTGAACTGATGGCAGAGTTTGTCAGGCGAATCCCAGAAGAGCACATTCGAACCCAATCATGGGTGAGAAATCCTTTCAATGTGAATGTCAAAGATCTGCCAGATGTTCCAGGACTACCAGAGCAACTTATTGAGGTTCAAAATGAAAAGTTGTTGATTGAAGGACCTTTTCAAGGAAGTATCTTTCTGAGTTTTGGATTTAGGTAAAGAAAGAGAAGCCTATTGTAGGAGGTGAGGCGGTAAAAGTGTTGCTCCCATTTGTTACAACCTACCATGTTTTTTCGACTCTGACTCATATTAAAATCAAGTCGAGAAACAAGCTTAACCCCGAGCACAACATGAGATGCAGCCTTAGCACACTGATCCCATGATTTGACACGTTGGTGAATGAGAATCAGCACCATGGATCCCATTAGTTTAGTTAAGATGAGAAAAAAGAAGAACTCGCTTAATTTCTTTTCAAAATAAAGTTTATATACCACTGTACATTTTCTTTTCTTTACTTTACTATGGGTCGCAAAGGGTTTAAATGTACCAAATAGGGTCGCTCATGAATAAGTTTCAGAACTGCTTCTGTAGGATAAGTAAGAACTTCCCGGTATGAAAGTATCATTGTCATTGTTAGAAACAAGAAAGTGAAACTATGCCATTTGTCAATATTTTGTAGAGAAAAGGACGTTTAAAGAACTCCGTCAGATGCAATGATGCCAAGTAGCTACTGAAATAGTACTTCAATGAACTGTAGATCTCGTAACTTTGTGACTAAATTAATGTGTTGTCCTTCATGAGTGACAAAATGAGAAATAGTGATGGTTCATCTGATCATATGGACAAAAAAAAGAGCTCTGGTGGATCACGGAGGAGGTGTGAAAAAACTGTCTCAAGAATGGGGGTCGCTTCAAGAAGGCAGATATCAGATGACGCCTTTAGGATTGCAAACTTGCCACACTTTCCTTAAATACCTAATTCATTTGAACAACCCTTAATTCCTAACAAAACATCAGATAAGTACTGCCTTTACTTCCCAAAATAATAAAGAAATACATGTACTTAATTTAAATAAATGTATTCTGATTACTATGGTCAATTATTGAGAAGTACGGATACTTGTGTAAGTTCCTAAGTAAATTAAAGGGTTATGATTCTAAAGGAAAGCCAATGAATTACTGGATAAAAATTGCTGCCAAGCAAAATGTTTTGTCATGGAAATTGCCTTTTTGAATGAGTGTCGGCAGTAATGCTAAAGTTCCTCCTTAGTAATGAATCTAAACTTATTCCTCGATGAGAAGGGGATACTGAGACCTAGAGGCAGGTAGCAAATTAATTTTACTTCAATTTTGATGTGCATAACTCTATAATGCTCCCTAAAGAGCATAGGTTTACATCATTATTAATAGACTACTGCCACTTGAAAGTACATCATTTGGGCATAGGCACTACTCTAAATTACCTAAGGGAACAAGGATATTGGATCCCTAAAGGTAGGCCAGCAGTTAAGTCTGAGTTGAGTAATCACAATAAATATGTACAAAAGTATAATGCATTAGCCTTTAAGTATCCTAAATTTACTAATATGCCTAAGCACCACATGGACCTGGTAAAGCCCTTTATGCACGTAGGTGTAGACTACACAGGGCACTTTTGGGTTAAAGAGGAAAACAGTGACAAGACAGTAAAAATGTTTATATTGGTATTTACTTGTCTCAACATAAGAGCAGTCCATTGAACTTCTCCCTGATATGTCCTCTAAGAACTTTGTTTTGGCTTTCCAAATATTTTGAAATAGGTACTCCATACCACAGTACAGGTAACTCTCGATTTACGCGAGTATTGTGTCCTTGAAGAGGTCGCGTAAATCAAAAACAATGTAAATCAAACAAGAGGGTAGGTTTGTACCTTTACTGCCCACTGTATCACTCTGACTCCTCTCCTGTCGGTTCCTCCTCTGATGCCCTTCCCTCGTGGGCAGCAGCGAGGTGTTGTTGT
This sequence comes from Eriocheir sinensis, assembly GCF_024679095.1. Taxonomy (NCBI): domain Eukaryota; kingdom Metazoa; phylum Arthropoda; class Malacostraca; order Decapoda; family Varunidae; genus Eriocheir; species Eriocheir sinensis. Next base: position 16,016,776 of record NC_066518.1, read on the forward strand.
TGAGCAGCGTGGCAGGGGTACTGTATGTATTGTTGTTCAAGTGGCGACGGAAGAACTGAGCTCAGCTGTGTGGCCTGTGAAACCATGAATCCAGTTGCGTGAGACATCTGGTGGCCACTCCATAAAATATTGCATATAAGTGAAAAAACGTGTAAATTAAACATTTATTTGGATTTTGGACCCCACGTTATTTCGAGAGCTACCTGTACTTATATAGTGACAATGCCAAGTCATTATTGAAAGGTGGTACTTTACTAGAAAACTCTCTACGGTCCGAGGAGTTTCAATCCGAGCTAGAGAAATGTAATATTAAACATATTATAATTCCATTATACTCAGATTGGGTTGGTTCTGCCTGGGAAAGACTAATCAGAGTAATGAAAAGCAGCCCTTACAAGGCAATAAAATGATCCAAGTCGACATATTTTGAACTATTAACAATATTCAAGTTGCAATAAATTCAAGGCCTTTGATTTATAGATCTAGCTCTGATAGTTTAGAGTTCATTACACCTAATTCCTTCTTAAAATTACATAGCAATTCCTCGCTAATACTTAGAGAAGATGCTAGTGATGTCTGGACTGACGATCAAAGCCAACCTTCACTAGAAAAGACCTTAGAAATACAGGAAGAAATAATAGAAAATTTTAAGGTGTGGTATGAGAGCTATTTGCTAAGCCTCAGAGAGCACAGTAGAAATTTATATCAGAGTGGATGGGAAAATAGAATTAAAGTAGGAGACAGTATTAATTAAGGCCCTTAACAAACCTAGACCCTTTTGGATGATGGGCAAGGTTTTATAATTAATTGCTGGTTATGATGGCAAAATAAAGACTCAAACTTAAGCAAGGTAATGGGTCTATTCAATACCATTCTATTTGCAATCTTTACCTGTTAGAACTTTCAGTGACTCACCCTATAAGGGGCACAGAAAACAGGGGTGCAGAGGCCAACAGTAATAGTAAACAGGAATCTGATCAATCTGTAAGGCCTAAAAGGAAGGCTACAGAAAAATTCCAACGGATGCTTAGGGAAAATCTTGATGATTTATAAAGTTGCTCTCCTCATGAATACTTGAATGTTACTAACTCCAACTAAAGGGTAGGGGCTGGTCTGTCTGGAAGAGGCAGGCAGCGTCCTCAACCCCGAGCTGCTTCTGTCCTTTTTCTCCTCTTAAATAAGTCTTCTTTACTTTAAAATGCTACACTCTCTATATACTATATTCAGAGTGAGGATGTCTAGGTTAAGTTTACATGCTACACTTTTGACAAACTAAAGTCAGAGTGAGAACTTTATAAATGCTACACTCTTGACCTATTACCATCAGAGTGAGGATCTAAGATTAAAATGCTACACCTTCCTTTAAAATAAAAGGTGAGGATTAGCTAAATAAAATGCCTCACTTTCCTTAAACCCCCAGGGTGCCAGCGCCGTGTATTTACGGCAGCGGTTAGGCGCATGCTGTGTGCCAGCGCTGTTTATCTATATGCAATTTAGAAAATTCGTGGCCTTATTTTGACTGGAGAAGCTTTTTCATACTTTGTCAGGACACTTTTCACCCTTTGACCCCTCCTAGTCAGTGATCTTCACCCCCCCCCCACCAAGCCTCTAGGGAGCCTGAGGGTATGGGTCCCTTTCCTGACCTGATCGCCGTGCTGGGAGGATGTCTCGCCAAGCAAAGTATATTTTGTAACATCCAACTTTGCTCAGGTTTCTTGATGAAGCCCCAAGTGACTTCACGGATAGTGATTTGAATGACTTTGAGTCTGATAGTGACCTTGATAAAGATTATATATAGTGATTGTGGTAGCTCGAGTGGTGAAGAAAGTGAGGTGCCGACGCCTTGCCACTCACATTATGCCCAAGCAAGGAGGGTTTTTGAACCCTCTGCTGCCTCTCAGGCCAAAATGCCGAACTTTGATAGACGAGCTCCCTGGGACGAGTAAGTCTACAGGATGTAACATTCCAAATATTGGAAACTTCCGTCGCCTAGAAATCATGGAAATTTTAAGGAGTAATAAAATGTATCAATTATGTGTTGTCTAATCATTATGAACACTTTTCCACAAAAAACAAAGAATCCAAATTTGCTTGTCACCAGGGGAAGGTTTTTGCAGAAAATGTGTGGAACCCAGGGGGTTAAAATAAAAGGTGAGGATTAATTTAAATACAACTCGATAAAATGACTTGGGAGAAGGTACTTTACACTACAATAAAAGTGAGCCAGGTATCATTAGCAAAACTTAATTACAGTACCCTCTCGAGTTTCAAGGTTAGTCCTAAATTCTACCATCCCGACTTTACAGATTATCACTCCAAGGCTGCTTTGACATGTACGGGTCATGTCTACTTACCATCGGCGTCATGCACGCTACCTTTAAAGGAAGTATCACACTGGACGTTTTCCTCCAAACATTGTGGCTATGGCAAGAGAGAGAGAGAGAGAGAGAGAGAGAGAGAGAGAGAGAGAGAGAGAGAGAGAGAGAGAGAGAGAGAGAGAGAGGGGGGGGGGGGAGAATGGGAAGAGAAAACAGGTCATTTTGAAGCCTCAGTTGAAGGCGGCTGCCTTACGACAGTTCTGAAAACACGCTTATGATTCGGTGGGAGTCCAATGACGTCATCGCCGATGCCCACCCTATCAGCGGCTTCACTGCCTTAAGGCGATGTCACAGGCTGTTTTGTCCAGGTTGGGGCTACGGCACGCCTGCGCCCAACCGGGAGCGAGTTCACGGTTATCCGTAAGCTGGTGTCACGCAGGACTTTAAAACGACCCATTCTCTCTTCCTGTTTTCTTCCTTTTTCCAAGGTACGTATTTTGAGATAACAAGGGAGTAAAGGAGGAAAAAAAGTGAGCTTTGGGGGGCAGCATGATCCAATTATAATGGCACCACAATAAACAGTTGCCTGGGCCATGACAGGCTCAGGGCCGACCATCAGGCCCAGATGGATAGCCTACCGGCCCCATAGCCCACATGTAAAAAAATAAAATAAAATAAAATCAACAGGACGGAACAGATAAACGCTTTTTCAGTGTTTTCAATACCTCGAGTTTCGTGATCCTTGAGTTTAGCGCTAAACCTTCAGAACGTAGTGAGCGCGAAACTCGAGAGGGTACTGGAGTCCTAATCTAGATCTCAGATTTTGAACAATTCTTTAAATGATTCATATTCCTCAAATTGTTCATTGCAATTTTAAAATTGCAACCTTCTGTGGGGAGTGTGTTAGGAATTAAGGGTTGTCCAGGAGGTGAAGGTAATCCGGGAGCAAAGCGGAGCATCCGAAATTAGCAGTTGCTGTTCAAATTCTCCTCAAACCAGGAAAGAATGTTCTAGAATGTCCCGTAAGAGAAAACGGCTCTGGCCCACCACGCGCGTCTGTCATCTCTTAGACGCCAACGTGGCAAGACCTCAATGCTTGAACAGTCTGCTGCAGTACAAGCGTGTGAGCAACATGGCCGGCTGCTATACAATACACTACTACTACTACAGGCAGACACACTTCAGATCAACCTATTCTGAAAACCCTCCAACCATAAGTATTGCCAGTATCTCGTACCTTGGGGGCATTGGAAAGGGGTATTTGGGGTACATTTTGGGAGGAAGGATCTGGTTATGTCACAGGTGAGTCGGGTTGTGTGATTCTGGCCTTACCAGTGTGTGTTGCAAACAATAAATTTGCAACAGAATTGATAAATGTCAGTTTGGCTTTTGCCCTGGGAGATCAACAGCTGTAGCAAGATATACTATTAGATTACAAAATCGAGAATGAAAACAGTGGTGGGAACATCAGATGAGTTAGAAATTGGAGTGGGGGTTGACCAGGGATCTGCCCTTTGCCTGCTGTTGTTTATAACAGTAATGGAGGAGGCAACAAAGGAAGCAAGAGGAGAGGCACCATGGGAGCTGCTGTATGCAGATGACTTGGTAGTTAATGCAGAGACAGCAGAAGAAGTGAAAGAAAAGTTTAATAAATGGAAATAAGGAATGGAGGAGAGAGGTTTGAAAATTAATATGGCAAAAACAACGTATATGGTGTTTGGAAAAGAAGCAAGAGAAAAGGTTAAATTAGGAAAATATCCATGTGGATGGTGTGGGAAGGGAGTAGGTGTAAATTCAGTCTTGTGCCCATGTTGCAGGCAGTGGTGCCACCATAGATGCTCAGGCCTCAGAAATGTAAGAGGAGTGCAGAATCTTACATGCCCAGCTTATGTAAGGAGACAGCAAGGACAAGAAACTGAGAGGGATGAACTACAGGTAAATGGAGGAAAGCTGGATGGGGTAGAACATTTCTGTTATTTGGGAGATGTTCTGAACTGTGAGGCGGAGTGGAGAGGACAGTGAGAGCGAGAGTGGCGTCAGCGTGGCTAGCGTGGAGGAAGGTGGCTAGTTTGTTTGTGAATCGTAGCATTCCTCTAAAGAGCAGAGCAGGGGTGTACCAAGCGTGTATTAGATCAGTGATGTTGTATGGAGCAGAAACTAACTAGAAAATTGATGGACGTATTGAGAGCAAGTGATCGCAGAATGCTGAGGTATATGGCAAGGATCAGGTGGCAACTAAAAGACATGGAGTAGAGGACCTGGAAACAGTGCTCAGAAGGGAAAGACTGATGGCTTGGACATGTAAAGAGACCAGGGGAGGATGCAGTACTGGGAGTTTTGGAGAGACTGGAGGTGGAAGGAAGGAGATCAGCTGGTAGACCTTGGAAAATGTGGAGAAGGTGTACACAGGAAGACTTGGCATTGGTGGGATTGGATGAGCATCGGGCAGAAGACAGAGTAGAATGGAGGAGAGCCATAAAGCGTCTAACTGTTCAGGAAGAATGAAAACAGACGTTAAACAAAATGATGATGATGACTTGCATTGTTTTAGTGATTTCTAATGAGTTTAGTATCTGGTCATTTTGCCCACATGCCATTTTGCCACACCATGGAGTCATTTCACTCACACTGTGGAGTCATTTTGCCCACATTATGAAGTCATTTTGCACAAGGTTACCTGTGGTTCATTTACCTATCACTTGTTTACTGTGCGTTTCAATTTGGAAACTAACATCTAAATTAACATCTATCTACATAAGGCTAGTATCTGAAAAAAAGCTATGAAGGATCCAGCAGAAAAAGTATAGGGATTTGCAGGGTAGAATATTCGCTCTTTGGGCTTCTCTGTCTATCTTCTATTCTTCCTTCTCCTTCATCTCCTCCTCCTCCTCTTACCTTTTAACTGTCCCTAACTGTCCCTTTGTTTTTCAGGTTTTGAGGCGATGGACCAACTGTGCTTCACTCCACCTGGCTGCCCAATGTTACCACCTGCAGCCTCAACAGATGGTGCAGCAGAAGGGGCTTAGGATGGCGAGGAACAAGGCATATATTTAGTGGTATGTTGTATGTATATAGTCTGTGTGTGTGTGTGTGTGTGTGTTGCAATGTTCTTTTTCTTTCTCATCTTCCTTCTCCTCTTCCCCCTCCTCCTCCTATATGATTTTCAATGTTTTCTCCCTCCTCCTCCTCCTCCTCTTTTTCTTCCTCTTCCTCCTCCTCCTCCACTTCTTTCTCCTCCTCCTCCTCCTCCTCCTCTTTTACTTCCATTTTCTCTTTTTTCCCCTTTTATCTTCACATCTCTTCCTCCTCATCTTCCTATTCACCTCTTCATTTCTTCCTTCTATCCTCCTCCTCCTTTTCTTCCTCCTCCTAATCATTTCTATATGGGTTGACAGGTCCAGGAAGGCAGGGGAAGGCACCTCATAAGACCTCAAGAGAGATGATCAAGACTCCACCAGCAGCAGCATCAAGTCTGTCGAGCATTGTAGTTGAAACCTCAATGTCAGGGCACCCACGCCATCACAAGGGTCTGCCGCTGGTGGTGCTGTCGGACCCACCATGCAGCTGACCTTACCTTTACTCACAAGGGTCGGTATTGTTAAATGCTTCCTTCTTGCATGTCAGCTATTTCCAAAGGGCCGGAAAGTAGATCAGTCAGGTTGTCATGAGTGTTCAGGCTCAGGTAGGTTAGGTACAGCAGAAGGATTAAACTACCTCTAGAAATGCCCAAAACTCCCATGAAAGCCCTGTTAAATATATGTCTCTTGGGTTCAGGGTACAGAAGAAGGGTCACACCACCACCAGGGCCATCAAACTACCCCTTAAAATGCCCACAACTCCTATGAAAGCCCTGTTAAATGTGTGTTTCTTGGGTTCAGGCCACAGAAAAAGGGTCACACTACCACCAGGGCCATCAAACTACCCCTTAAAATGCACACAACTCTTATGAAAGCCTTGTTAAATACAGTAAACCCTCGATATAACAGACTAATTGGGGGGAATTTAGTCCCAGGCGCGATTGGTTCAAAAACTATTCTCGGTTCGTTCCCGTAGATTTCTGACCCCCTGACCCCTATACATTATTACCTTTCTCCATAGCTTCTCAGTTCCACCTCTCTTTCTTATCTTTAACAACTCCACCTCTTCTCTTCTCTTCTCTTC
>NC_066518.1:16030754-16118254 GCF_024679095.1 Eriocheir sinensis
AAGGAGGAGGAGTTGGAGGACTAAGAAGAGGTTAGAAGTGCCATGACACACACACACACACACACACACACACACACACACCGTTCCCGTGGCTCAATCGGTAGAACGCTGCACTGCGTGGCTTAACGGCCAAAGAGGCGGTGGTTCGAGCCCCGCTCAGGCCGGATTCTTTCGGTTGATAAGAAGTGGTTACTGTCCCCCTTTGAGCAAGGGGGATGGGGTGTGTGGTGTGTGAGGTCCTGGCAGTACCCAGAGATCGACGATAATGAGCACTTGCTCTCGTCGGGAGGGTACCTGCTGGTGAAACACACACACACACACACACACACACACACAAATAATGCTGAAATATCTGAATAAATAAATACATAACATTAATGATTTTACCGTTACAATCACAAGCAAGCACTTATCCATGGCCCTATTACAAGCTCTCTTGCTAAGAAAATAGACCTGGAATTGACCTCAAGGGAATGGTCAAGGGGAGGGAGTTTGAAGATACCCTAAACTTAACTTTCTATACATTTAGGTGAGGTCATTTTTTGTTGATATATACCATAAGGTAGAGTCCCTTGACAGAGAGAGTACCGACATAGGCGGCCCTGGGCATAAGGCTGCTGGGCGCCTTATTGGCCCGTCGAGCACCTTGCCGACTTTGAACCGAGTTATAAAAAAACAAATTTACCTATTTTGGATGCGGATGCTGCTGCTTTTTGATGTAGCAATGCCTTGTTGCCTGGCCTTCGGCTATAGCAACTGGCCACAGCGGGGATACAAAGTTTATTAATTTCCTGCAAGCCCGCTGCGAAGACAGAGTTGTGCTAATAGTTTTTCGTCTTGGGAGGAAGCCACCTCGTTGGTCAGGCTTATGCCACATATTCAGTGTGTGCCTTGGTGTCATAACCGCAATCCCTTTGTACTGTCTATGGAAATCATTGTGAGAGAGATTTAGCTACAAGGACTGAAGATATCATTCACCTTAGGTCCAGACATCCAAGCTGATGAGGGAAGCTGTCGCCCATATGGCCAAAAATATTGGATGTGATCTCTCGCAAAGGGCTCTAGCTGTTATAACAGATTTACAATGGATATGCAAGCAGGTAACGGAAAGGAAGCAGAGTGCCTTTGCGTTGCTGGAGTTTGGGTAGTGTGTCAGCCACGTGCCCTATGACACGTATATCAAGGCGAAGTTTATGACGTTCAGGAGGCAGCGTCCCTCCCTGCAGGCATGCAAGTGTCACTAGAGGAAGGGATTTGTAGGTAAGAGACAGACTTCCCCAACTGCTGCTTATAATGTTTGACAATGATAAATATTATTAAATCCATTCATCACAGCAGCGGCACTCAAAGAGAAGCACCCAGACTTATTGGAAGTCTCTCAGTACCCTCTGAGAGCCACCGCGCGCCGCCTCTCAAGGTCGTCAGCAACCCACCTTGACACGCGCCTATATCACAGGCTACGTAGATTACTGCAGAGTGCCTGTACAGAGACAGTGGCTGATCGTAAGGCCAATAATAATCTCCTGTCACCTTCTTACAACACATTCTAACAGCTGGTGACCAAATTATGGTTAAGTATGAGCTAGGATGTAATAGTGGGTTGTCAACACTTACTGGTGTAGACACAAAGTGCCTCTTATTTAATCTCCCTGAGCTCAGTGGCTGCTGGCTGTTAGGGGAAGGTGTGTAGGTCTGACACAAGTGTGCTCAGTTTCAGTGGACGACCGTATGACTGTGGAACAAAAATTCAAGAGAGCGTGTGCGAGTGTTTGAAAAGCGCGGCGAATAACGGGGCCAATAATGGAGTCCCAATCTTAGGTTGTCGATACTTTCTCTATCAAAGGACTCAGCCATAAAGTACTGGCTATCATGTGTTTGAACATACCTTAAACTTAACCGCACCTAACCTAACAAAACATTACTGTAAACAGGGAGACCAAGCCAATTGAGGCAGTGTTCCTTTCTGGAGGTGACTGTGACGATGGAGGTGCTGGTGGTGGTGGTGGTATTGCTGGTGAAGGTGGTGAATTCTGCAAGATATGGAAGATATCAGATTTCTTGCACTACATAAATATTTCAGCCCAAAGATACAGGCTGTGGGCTCCCTGTAAGACCTGCAATAACACTGTGTAATCAGAGGCGTTCCTAGAGTATTTGATACCCGGGGCGGAGCATAATTTTGCACCCCCCTCCCCAGGTGTATATATATATATATATATATATATATATATATATATATATATATATATATATATATATATATATATATATATATATGAATGAAATCAACGACCTTGTTAAAGCGCTGAACATCTTCAAGGAAGAAAATGACGACTTTGTCAGAGCGCTGGACATCTTCATGGAAGAAAATAACAACCTTGTTAAAGAGCTGGCCATCTCCAACGTTGAAAATGGAGGAAATGCCCATGAATCTGCTCTCGTCGTCTCCGAAGAAGTCGGTCCTGCAGATGACGAGCCCAGTCTTCAAACTTCACTCGTTCCCGTCGAGGAGGCCAGGGATACAGATGACTTGAATTACAGTATCCAGCTCGTTCCAGTTGACGGAATCTATGACACTGACGAGGACAATCTCCAATAATGACCACGATATGCCCTACTGAGCTCGTTCCTGTTGAGGAGGCCACCCCTCCCCCTCCCCATCCTTCCTCCACCCCATCCTTCCCCCCGGCGTAGCTCCCCTATCGTCGGCCTCCCCTTCCTCATCCTTCCCTCTCCCCATCCTTTCCCCCCGACGTAACTCCCCTATCGTCGGCCTTCCCATCCTCATCCTTCCCTCTCCCCATCCTTCCCCCCCCGGCGTAACTCCCCTATTGTCGGCCTCCCCATCCGCATCCTTCCCCCCGGCGTAACTCCCCTATCGTCGGCCTCCACCCCCCCACCCCCCTCCGGCTTACTCAACCCTGGCAGTTTCTCTCGGTCACCGGCGGTTCTTCGGGCCAAAGCTCTGGTTCAATTTCTCTTCGAGCCCGGAGCATCTTGCACCAAACCGCTCTGTATTTCTCACATTTCTTAAAACCTTTCTATCTATCACTAGATTTATCCTGAAGGTACTATAGTATTTCCATTTGAAACTGGCCGGTGGGGTGTAGGCCTATGCGGGTCAGCCCCGCCCCATGCACATATCTGCCACACACTCTCAAGACTTCTCGCTTCCTCTCATATGTCAGCTACTTAACACCTTTAAATGAATTCAATTAAATGATTGGATAATCTAATAAGGTCATGGTGTTGAGATTGTTTCGTTTTTAGGATAATAACAAAGATTTTGTATAAATACCGCGACACTGGACAACGTTGGAATACAACGTTGTCCAGTGTCGGGGTATTTATACAAAATGGAAATAGTATAGTATTTGAATGAGTGTGTGTGGGCGTTATGCGGTATTGAATAGCCTATAGTGCCGTGCGCGTTCCACTACCAGCAACTCTGACCTCGCCTTGTTTGTCCTTCACACACACACACATACACACACACACATAATATCTGGAAGCGTGTCACCTCTCTTCCCTTCCTCAGCAAGATCTTGATCCTCAGCTTCCGATGGCGAGACACCGTTTTATGGCACGTGTGTGTGTGTGTGTGTGTGTGTGTATGTGACGTCTCCCCTTCCTCTTCTTCCTCCTCCTCCTCCTCCTTCTGTTACTATACTACTACTACTACTACTACTACTACTACTATTACTACTACTGCTGCTGCTACTACTGCTGCTGCTGTTACTACTACTGCTACACACACACACACACACACACACACACACACACACACACACTGCCTTTGTTGGGGGCCAGGGGGGGCGTCTTCTTATATGACCCCAACACCCTTTCCCTTAGCTAAGTCACTGAATTTAGCCATTAGACTTGAGCCTGTATCATGGCACCCCCTTCAAGCTGTCACCCGGGGCGGACCGCCCCCCCCTTTACTACGCCACTGTGTATAATATATAATGCAGAAACACCCACTACACATCTTACCGGGTAGGTAAAAATCATGTTTCTTTATATATATATATATATATATATATATATATATATATATATATATATATATATATATATATATATATATATATATATATAAATATATGGCCTAAATCCGTTGTGTACCTGATTACGCGACACCCTCCCCGTACTACGCCCCCATCATGATATCACAATATGGCAGATATGCACAAATATTCGCGGGCATCCGTAGTGTGTGATGAGAACGCTGCCTGTCAAGCTTGGAAACACTGCCCTGCTACACCCCCTGACTACGTTCTGTTACCTGCCACCCACGTAGCCTTTGCCACCAATTAACTCTTTTTCATGCCATCAACTTACGCTACCAAGATGGCGGTAATTTTTTTTTTTTTCACATCTGAGGTCATGGCTCAAGGGCAACAAAAAGAATACAAAAAGAGGCCCGCTACTCGCCGCTCCCATAAAAGATAAAAGTAATAAGTGGCCAAAACAGAGGTCAGTTTAGGGTGGAGAGGTGCCTTGATACACTCTTCTTGAAAGAGGTCAAGTCATAGGCAGGAGGAAATACAGATGAAGGAAGGCTGTTCCAGAGTTTACCAGTGAAGGGGATGAAAGAATAGAGGTGTTGGTTAACTCTTGCATAAGGGGTTTGGATAGTATAGGGATGAGCATGAGTAGAAAGTCGTGTGCAGTGAGGCCGCGGGAGGGGGGGAGGGATGCAGTTAGCAAGTTCAGAAGAGCAGTCAGCATGAAAATATCGATAGAAAGAAAGAGAGGCAACCTGGCGGCGGAATTTTAGAAGACTATCAGTAAGAGGAGGAGAGCTGATGAGACGAAGAGCCTTAGACTCCACTCTGTCCAGGAGAGCTGTGTGAGTGGAGCCCCCCCACACGTGAGATGCGTACTCCATATGAGGGCGGAAAAGGCCCCTATAAATGGAAAGCATCTGTGCGGGGGAGAAGAACTGGCGGAGACGGTACAGAACGCCCAGCCTCGAGGAAGCTGATTTAGTAAGAGAAGAGATATGAAGTTTCCAGTTGAAATTTTGAGTTAAGGATAGACCGAGGATGTTTAGTGTTGAAGAAGGTGATTGCTGAGTGTTATCGAAGAATAGGGGATAGGTGTTTGGAAGATTGTGTCGAGTGGATAGGTGGAGAAACTGTTTTTGAGGCGCTGAAGGACACCAGGTTCTTGCCACAATCGGAAATAATAGTAAGGTCTGAGGCTAAGCGTTCTGCAGCCTCCAGCCTGGAATCGTTTAGTTCCTGTTGGGTGAGTCTTCTATTAAAAAAAAGTTGAGTAATGCAGAGTGGAGTCATCGGCGTAAGAATGGATAGGACAGTTCGTTTTGGAAAGATCATTGATGAACAACAGAAAGAAAGTGGGAGATAGGACAGAGCCCTGCGGGACACCACTGTTAATAGGTTTAGGGGAAGAACAGTGACCGTCTACCACAGCTGAAATAAAACGGTCAGAAAGGAAACTGGAGATAAAGGTACAGAGAGAAGGATGGAAACCGTAGGAAGGTAGTTTGGAAAGCAAAGATTTGTGCCAGACCCTATCAAAGGCTTTTGATATGTCCAGCGTAATAGCAAAGGTTTCACCGAAACGGCTAAGAGAGGACGACCAAGAGTCGGTTAGGAAGGTAAGATTACCAGTAGAACGCCCTTTGCGGAACCAATACTGGCGATCAGATAGAAGATAAGAAGTGGAAAGGTGCTTTTGAATCTTACGGTTAAGAACTGATTCAAAAGCTTTAGATAGACAAGAAAGTACAGCTATAGGACGGTAGTTTGAGGGATTGGAACGGTCACCCTTCTTAGGCACAGGCTGTACGAAGGCGTACTTCCAGCAGGAAGGAAAGGTAGATGTTGACAGGCAGAGATGAAAGAGTTTGACCATGCAGGGTGTCAGCACGGAAGCACAGTTTTTAAGGACAATAGCAGGCACTCCATCAGGTCCATAAGCCTTCTGAGGATTGAGGCTAGAGAGGGCATAGAAAACATCATTTTTAAGAATCTTAATAACAGGCATGAAGGAGTCAGAGGGGGGATGAGTAGGAGGAATATGCCCAGAATCGTTCAGGGTGGAGTTTTTAGAGAAGTTCGAGAGAAGAGTTCAGCCTTAGAGGCTGATGAGACGGCGGTGCTGGCGTCAGGGTTAAGGAGAGGAGGGAAAGATGAAGAAGTGAAGTTGGAGATGTTTTTGGCTAGATGCTAGAAGTCCCGGGAAGAATTAGAAAAAGCAAGGTTTTGGCATTTTCTATTAATGAAGGAGTTTTTGGTAAGTCGAAAAATAGATTTGGCACGATTCCGGGCAGGAGTGAAGAAAAGAGGAAGGCAAAGGCTGTACAGCCATTTGGAGAGTAATGAGCCTTGCCGAGTCCACTGTGAGGAGAAAGTGGAATCAGCGCGAGAGACTAAAGACTGAAAAGTTCTGGTGCACCTGTGACTGATGGCCGTTTTCGTCTGCACACACACACTCGCACACAGTGTGTGTATGTGTGTGTGTGTGTGTAATTCACCACCACCACGACCTGATCACGTGTTGGACACGTAATCGCCAGCATTACCCTCCCGACATGAGCAAGTGCTCTTTATCGTCGATCTATGGATACTGCCAGAACCTCACACACCACACAACCCATCCCCCTTGCTGAAAGGGGGACAGTAACCACTCCTAGTCAACGGAAAGAATCTGGCCTGAGCGGGCTCGAACCGCCGCCCTGTCATACCGTGTAGCCTGGCAGCGCAGCGTTCTAACCAGTTGCGCCACGGAAGAGTGTGTGTGTGTGTGTGTGTGTGTGTGTGTGTGTGTGTGTGTGTAGGCTACATATTACCTAGAGCTCAAGTCTGCTGTTGTTAAGTATATATAGCATATATTTTTACTGACAATTACCTAGAAAATATTTTAGATGAGACTTGCTGCCCTGAAGACTACCTTCAACCTGGACTCTTCACGACCTCTTGCAGACTCCTTACGCTCTTATGTTCTTACTAAAAGAGGATAAAAATTGAGCTAACCTAGCCTACCCTACCCTGACCTAACCTAGCCTAACCCAGACTCTAGATTCTAAAAGAAGATAAGAAATTAGCCCCGGGGAACACCATGAGCCAAGAATTATGCTACCACTATGAAACACTTGCCAGCTGTGTTGGAGGAAGCACATAGACACCTTTTTATATCACTACAAAGGTTCACTGTCTCAGGCTCCACGAACCCAGGGTAAGAACTCATAAGAGAGGAAAATTCTTGGACGCAAACGTAAAAAACAAGTGGAATAAACTACCCGAGTGTCACCCACAGCCCTTGCGTCAACACCTTTAACCGCTTGCCTGCGGATTTCCTACAAGAAGACCTCACTAAACTACAGGAATGGATAAAAAAGTGGCTGCTACAATTCAATGAAGAAAAATGTAAAGTCCTGCACCTTGGGAGGGGATATCCGGCACACCAATACCACATGGGAAACACTCCACTATCCACCACAGAGGCAGAGAAAGACCTGGGAGTATATTATGTTAAGAGGCTACCAGTGAAGGTGAAATCCGTGGCAATCACAGCGGAGGGGTTAACTATATAACAAAAAATATGAACATATCAAAATATATATATATATATATATATATATATATATACATATATATATATATATATATATATATATATATATATATATATATATATATATATATATATATATATATATATATATATATATATATATATATACGTAATATCCAGAGACAGGTATGCAACTAATGGTGCTTTGTTGATTGTATCTTTGCTATTCAACATGTGTGTGTGTGTGTGTGTGTAAGTCACCTCTTGGTCTGCTGCGGGTCTCTCTCGAGACAGCCAGCCGTTCCCCTACGGAGAAGCATAGCTTATAGTACCGATCTTTGGGTAGGACTGAGACCACTCACACACAACACACCGCGACAACGAGGTCACAACTCCTTGCCTGACGTCGCGTACCTACCCACTGCTAGGTGAACAGGGGCTACACGTGAAAGAAGAAAAACCCAACTTATCTTCACCCGGCCGGGGAATCGAACCCCGGTCCTTCTGGTTGTGAGGCAGACGCTCTATCGACTGAGCTACCGGGCCGTGTGTGTGTGTGTGTGTGTGTGCAATTTACATAAGAACATAAGAACGCAGGAGTCTACAAGAGGCCGGTAGGCCTGTGCGAGGCAGCTCCTTTGACCCTAAGCTCCCGTGTATCTAACCCCACCTAATATCGCTGTCCATGAATTTATCTAATCTATTTTTGAATGTGACAATTGTATTGGCACTCACCACATGACTGCTAAGCCTATTCCACTCATCCACCACCCTGTTAGTAAACCAATTTTTGCCTATGTCCCTGTTGAATCTGAATTTATCCAGTTTAAACCCATTACTTCGTGTCCTACCCGGTTCTCTTACCAACAAAACCTTTTGAATGTCTCCCTTATTAAAGCCCTTCATTCATTTATAAACCTCGATCATGTCTCCACGCACCCTTCGCCTTTCTAGAGAATGCAAGTTTAACTGTTTGAGTCTTTCCTCGTATGGCAAGTTTCTCAACCCCTGAATCATCTTAGTCATCCTCCTCTGCACCGATTCTAACATTCTGATATCCATTCTATAGTAAGGTGACCAGAACTGAACCGCATAGTCAAGATGAGGTCTAACTAATGCTAAATATAGTTTGAGGAAGACTTCGGGGCTTCTGTTGCTTACGCTCCTTGAAATAAATCCCAGTACCCTATTAGCTCGATTTCTAGCTTGAATGCATTGTGCCCTTGGACGGAGATCAGAGCTCACTAAGACCCCTAAATCCCTCTCGCACCCAGACCTGCTTATGAGAGTGTCATTGAAGCAATAGTTATGTGAGGGGTTGTTCCTATCTACACTCAGAATACTGCACTTCCCTACATTGAACTCCATCTGCCATTTATCCGCCCAGTCATACAATCTGTTGAGTTCACCTTGGAGAATACTAGCGTCCCGATCCGACTCAATTACTCTACCGATCTTGGTATCATCTGCAAATTTACTAACATCACTACTAACTCCTGTATCTAAGTCATTGATATAAATAATAAACAAAAGTGGACCTAATACCGAACCTTGTGGGACCCCACTCGTAACACATCCCCAGTCAGACCTTTTACCATTAATTTGCACTCTTTGCTTCCCATTGCTAAGCCACGCCGTTACCCAGTTCAAAACTTTACCCTCTACTCCGTGAGCCTGTAATTTAAGTAACAGTCGTTGGTGAGGAACTTTGTCAAACGCTTTACTAAAATCAAGATATATTACATCATAATTTTCATCTCTGTCAACCGCCTCAAATACTTTATTGTAGAAGGACAAGAGATTGGTGAGGCATGACCTACCTTTTGTGAAGCCATGCTGCGAGTCGTGAATTAAGCTATGTTTCTCTAAATGCTCCCGAATGTTCCTGGCTATTAGGGACTCCAGCATCTTGCCTATAACCGATGTTAAGCTAATTGGGCGATAGTTTGAAGCAACTGACCTGTCCCCCTTTTTAAAAATCGGCGTCACATTAGCTACTTTCCATAGGGTCGGCACATAGCCAGTATTTACCGACATCTTAAAGATGTCGGTTAGTGGGTCACTGAGTACATCACCTAATTCCTTTAATACCCTCGGAAATATCCCGTCAGGACCTGGCGACTTGTTCTTCTTAAGCTTATCTATCTCATCCTGAACTACTTGCCTGGTAATGATTATATCCCTCAATTTGTCGCCATCCCCGCCCTCGTACACCTGAACTCTTTCCGGTATAGTCGTTCAATCCTCCTGTGTGAATACTGAAAGGAAGTAGTCGTTCAACAATGTGCTCATATTTTCGTAATTTTCTACTAGCTCCCCTGTGTTTGTTTTCAGCGGTCCAATTTTCTCCCGTGTTTTTGTTCTATACATCTGAAAGAAGCCCTTAGGATTACTTTTCGCCTCATTTGCTACTTTGATCTCATAGTTCCTTTTTGCTATCCTGGTGTTTTTCTTAACTAATCTAGATAGTTCGACGTACCGGCCCCTGAGATGTGTTTCACCATTCTTTATTTTCTGATAAATTCCCTTCTTTAACCCAATCTCGTGTTTTAGTCCACGAGTCATCCACTTAGGATCATTGTTTTCTTTTCCAAGTGTTCGCTGTGGTATATGCTGTCCTTGCCCCTCTACTATTACTCTAACTAAGTTATTGTAAGACATTTCTACCTGGTTCTCCTGGCTCTCCTGATCACGGCCTGATCACGAGCTGGACTTGTCATTACCAGCAAGTACCTTCCCAATTAGAGCAAGCTTATTATAGGATATCCAAAAAACCTATCCTGTCAATCCTGTCACAGGGTTCCTTAAGGTCCAAGAAAACAGCAAACAACCTCCAAGTGGCACGCCAGCCCTCCGCGGGCGAGCAGCCGGGTGGCCCTTCTGCGGCGGCGAGGTTGACCCGCTTGGTCATCCTCGCTTTGGGCTCCCCCGCTGCAGTCAAGTCGACTGGTCGGTTGCTCGCCCGTGTACTGCTACAGGCTGCTACTGGGCGCCTGCCCGGGGGGCCCGTGCCTCCGTCGTTGCTCGGCGGTTGTTACCCGCGTCTGTGGCGGCGGCGGAGGCTTCCCCCACCCCCGTTACGAGTTGTTAAGTGATCGTTCCCTCTTACAGGGCCGCCTTTAGGCCTAAGGCCCTGTCCCCTATTAAGGGTTGAATCTTTAAAGAAACAACCTCCTATCCTTCTCTAGGTACTTTTTCATTGACATTTTCAGGGCAAAAAACATGTTTTCAACCCCCCTTGTTCATCACCTATACTTTCATTGGTTATTTTCATCATATTTTCATGTAAAACCCATCTATATACCTTTCATGCCATGATGAGTGAGGTATTCACTTATATAATTGTTACAATCATCCCTTCTTCCTTTTAATTTGCGCTGTGACACAATGACCTTGGCACCTCACCAGGCTCACATGCTTCATTACATATCCACTACTACATCCCCAGACTTCAGCATTTATATGTTATCAATGCCAGGAGCCTTTCCAATTATGTAGTATCAATTTCTCTATTGCCTACTCTATCTTACCTCTCTCCTATATTAGTTTTTGTTGCTACGCTTGTCACTTTTAGTCACCCTACCACACTCATTCAACACTTTTTTTTATTTATTACGTATTTCTTTCCTATTACTAGTTATGATCTCTTAGTGTACCTGTGGAGGGCGTGGGTGTGGGATCCCAGGGTGGCATATTGCTGACGACGGACTCGACTGCCAGGCCAGGCACTATCCTCACATGAGTACCAAAAGGTCACGAGCAGCGATGACAAATCTTGCGGGTGTAGAGTAGACGCACCACTTGGCCCAGCTGCTGTGCTGCAGGAACAGAGCCACCATTCTCCAGCAGGACAAACAGCCGGTCAAGTCTGGGGCAGAGAACAGACAGCACAGATATCCAGAGAACCAGTGAAAGCCTTAAAGATCATCAAGGGAATCTGCTCAATGAACACCACTCACTCCTTTTTAGTGCAACTGAGAAAGAAAGAAAGCAGAGCAAAGGAATAAGTGAAAACATTACAAGGGAAAAGAAAGGGGAAGAGGAAGAAAGTGTTAAATTTTGGGCAAGGGAATTAAGTATAGGGGAAAAGAAAAGAAAGGGAGAGTAATGGGAGATGGGAAGATGGCCCTTAAATTATATTTAAAGAGAGTGTATTTTCACCCTTTAAATATAAAACAATGGGAAGGGGGCAAAGAGAGTAGCCCGGAGGAACCCCTGGGTTTGGCGTTGAAGGGCGAGTGAGATAACGCACTCCCCGGCACATGCCATCTATAAAACCTACATACGCCCTCACCTGGAGTACGTAGTCCAGGTCTGGTCTCCTAAACATTCTGTAAAAACTCCACTTTGAACGATTCTGGGCATATTCCTCCTACTCATCCCCCCCCTGACTCCACTATGCCTGTTATTAAGATTCTTAAGAATGATGTTCTCTATGACCTCTCTGGCCTTAACTCTCAGAAGGCTTATGGGCCTGATGGAGTGCCTCCTATTGTCCTTAAGAACTGTGCTTCCGTGCTGACACCCTGTCTGGTCAAACTCTTTCGCCTCTGTCTATCAACATCTACCTTTCCTTCCTGCTGGAAGTACGCCTTCATACAACCTGTGCCTAAGAAGGGTGACCGTTTTAATCCCTCAAACTACCGCCCTATAGCTTTACTTTCCTGTCTATTTAAAGCTTTTGAATCAATCCATAACCGGAAGTTTCAAAAGCACCTATCCACTTCTGATCTTCTATCTGATCGCCAGTATGGGTTCCGCAAGGGGCGTTCTACTGGCGATCTTCTTGCTCTCTTAACTGACTCTTGGTCATCCTCTCTTAGCCCTTTCGGTGAAACTTTCTAAGTTGCGCTAGACATATCGAAAGCTTTCGATAGAGTCTGGCACAACTCTGCTCTTTCTAAACTGCCCTTATACGGATTCTATCCTTCTCTCTGTTCCTTCATCTCCAGTTTAGTTTCCGGCCGTTCTAGCTCTGCTGTGGTAGACGGTCACTGTCCTTCCCCTAAACCTATCAACAATGGTGTTCCACAGGGCTCTGTCCTATCACCCACTCTCTTCCGGTTATTCATCAATGATCTTCTTTCCATAACAAACTGTCCTATCCACTCATATGCCGACGACTCCACTTTGCATTATTCAACTTCTTTCAACAGAAGACCCTCTCAACAGGAATTGCGAGACCCCAGACTGGAGGCTGCAGAACGCTTAACGTCAGACCTTGCTATCATTTCCGATTGGGGTAAAAGAACCTTGTTTCCTTCATTGCTTCAAAACCCCAATTTCTCCACCTATCAACTCGACACAATCTTCCAAACACCTATTCCCTATTCTTCAACAACACTCAGTTGTCACCTTCTTCAGCACTAAACATCCTCGGCCTATCCTTAGCTCAAAATCTCAACAGAAAACTTTACATCTCTCTTACTAAATCAGGTTCCTCGAGGTTGGGCGGTCTGTATCGTCTCCGCCAGTTCTTCCCCGCATAAATGATTTCCATGGATAAGGGCTTTGTCCGCCCTCGTATGGAGTATGCATCTCACGTGTGGGGGGGGCTCTACTCTTGGACAACAGTCTCCTACCTCTTAAATTCCAAAGGCATGTTGCACCTCTTTCTATCTTCTATCAATATTTTCATGCTGACTGCTCTTCTGAACTTGTTAACTGCATGCCTTCTCCTTCCGCGGCCCAGCTGCACACGATTTTCTACAGAAGCTCATCCCTATACTGTCCAAATCCCTTAAGCAAGAGTTAACCATCATCTCCATTCTTTCATCCCCTTCACTGGTAAACTCTGGAACAGCCTTCCTTTGTCTGTATATCCTCCTGCCTATGACTTGACCTCTTTCAAGAAGAGTGTATCAAGACACCTCTCCATCCGAAACTGACCTCTCTTTTGGCCGCCCTATACTTTTTGCTTTGTGGGAGCAACAGTTAGCGGGCTTTTTTTCTACATTTTCTTTTTGTTGCCCTTGAGTTGCTCTCTGTGCTGTGAAAGAAAATGATAACAAAATTGAAAAAAGTGCAGGGAAGAGCAACAAACTAGTACCATCCATCAACCACCTCAGCTATGAAGGACGACTTAGGAGACTAAACTTGCCAAAGCCGGTGGGCAGAAGGAGAGGAGACATGATCCAAGTGTACAAAATTATTCGAGGATTAGAGAACATAAATATAAACAATTTCTTTTGATTATAATTATCAACCACAAACCTTAGGGAGCACCCAAAGCAGATTTTCAAGGAAAGATGCAACAAAATGCAGACCAAGAACTTATTTACTCATGGAGTTACTAATGACTGGAACAAGCTACCAGACCATGCTGTGAGTGCTCCTTCAGTGAACTTTTTCAAAAATAGGTATGACAGTCACATAAACGTACAACAGATGACAATGGAGGCGGGAAGCAGGACCCAGTTAGATCAGAGGAAACCCACGGAACTTATTGCTGAGTCTTATTGGTGAGTCAGCATAAATTCAACGCTTACATGGTCATTGGAGCTAATGGTGATGGAAAGTGGAGGCGAAGCAGGTGGAGTTGAAACTGGTGATGAAGACCCTTGGTGGTGGTGGTGGGGTGGGGGGGGGGGGATGCTGGGCCCATAATGCTGTCAGGAGATCAACACCACTGGAGATTAGATGCTGGTGTTGAGGGGTGGTGTTAACAGGTGGAGGTGACTGTAGCGTTGATTCATAAACATCATGACAAGAAAAAACTAGAATGGGGAGTGTACACTGTGAGAGATAAATACCACGCAATCATATGTTACCACTGTCAGAGATACGGCTATCTTGAGGCCAACTGCACTGCCAAGAACAATGGAGAAGCCCCAAAATGTTACAAGTGCGCTGGTGATCATAAATCAAAAGATTGCTCCATGGCTGAGAGGAAATGCATAAACTGTGTGAGGTACAAGAACCCTGAAATCAACCACTCAACGAATGACCAGTGCTGTGTAGTTCTTCAAACTGAAATTGAAAGAATTCGTAACATAACCGATCATGTCTATTAATTGGTGTTTGAGACTCGAAGATAAACTGTGTGTGATAAATGTTCAGTGAATTGGAAATAATCGTTGGACATTGAATTGTGATAATATAAAGAAAATATCAGATAAATGGAAAAGGAAACAATGGATATTTGTGATACTATAAAAAGGAAAGATATTGTAATTAGCACGAACCAAAACATGGCCAAGTGGCTATAATGATGCCATGTTTATTAAAGGGACATCAGTAAGTTATCCATGAAAGCAATTAAGACTCACTCACTCACTACGACGTTGTGAATAGGTGCATATCGAGGATTATTAGAGGCTAACATCATTATTACTGACGGCCCTGCGGAGCGCTGCGCTGACAGTACAGCGGGGCCTGAAACCTCATCAACGGTAAACGGTGTTGACTGGTGTTGAGAGCAGGGAGATAATCCTACTGGGCTGGTGGTGGGGGTGTTGATAGATGGAGGTGACTGGTGTTGATGGCAGTAGTGATGATATCTCCAAGCCTGAAATAATAATAATAATAATAATAATAATAATAATAATAATAATAATAATAATAATAATAATAATAATAATAATAATAATAATAATAATAATAATGATAATAACAAAAAAATACCTCGTCAGGCCTACCCTTCACCATATATCACAATCTCCTGCCTCTCCCTCACTATCCCCGTCCCTCATACTTACCATACAGAAGCACCATACCTTCCCCTATCACAATACAGTACGCCAAGTCACTATAAGCTCCCTGTATGGTGAAAATCGTCATTATATTAGCGAGTCACCATACTGGACAAACTAAGGTTGACTTTTTCACTATTTTCGCCTCTTCCTCACTATTCCCGTCCCTCACACTCATCACACAGAAGCACCATACCTTCCCCAATCACTATACAGCACAACAAGTCACTATATATTCCCTGTATCGTGAAAATCGTCATTATATTAGCGAGTCACCATACTGGACAAACTATATTATATCACTGAATCTATCTAATCTATTTTTGATTGTGACAGTTGTATTGGCAGTCAGTCACCACATGACTGCTCAGCCTGTTCCACTCATCTACCACTCTGTTAGTAAACCAATTTTTGCCTATGTCCCTATTGAATCTGAATTTATCCAGTTTAAACCCATTACTACGTGTCCTACCCGGTTCTCTTACCAATAAAACCTTATGAATATCCCCCTTATTAAAGCCCTTCATCCATTTATAAACCTCGATCATGTCTCCACGCACCCTTCGCCTTTCTAGAGAATGCAAGTTTAACTGTTTGAGTCTTTCCTCGTATGGCAAGTTTCGTAACCCTTGAATCATCTTAGTCATCTTCCTCTACACCGATTCTAACATATTGATATCCATTCTATAGTAAGGTGACCAAAACTGAACCGCATAATCAAGATGAGGTCTAACTAATGCTAAATATAGCTTGAGGAAGAACTCGGCGCTTCTGTTGCTTACGCTCCTTGAAATAAAACCCAGTACCCTGTTTGCTCGATTTCTAGCTTGAATGCATTGTGCCCTTGGACGGAGATCAGAGCTCACTAAGACCCCTAAATCCCTCTCGCACTCAGGCCTGCTTATGGGAGTGTCATTTAAGCAATAGTTATGTGAGGGGTTGTTCCTACCTACACTCAGAATACTACACTTCCCTGCATTGACTCTATCTGCCACATATCCGCCCAGTCATACAATCTGTTCAGTTCATCCTGGAGAATACTAGCGTCCTGATCCGACTCAATTACTCTACCGATCTTGGTATCATCGGCAAACTTACTGACATCACTACTAATTCCTGTATCTAAGTCATTGGTATAAATAATAAACAAAGGTGGACCTAATAGCGAACCTTGTGGGACCCCACTCGTAACACAGCCCCAGTCAGATCTTTTACCATTGATTTTCACTCCTTGCTTCATATTGCTAAGCCACGCCGTTACCCAGTTCAAAACTTTACCCTCTACTCCGTGAGCCTGTAATTTAAGCAACAGTCGGTGGTGAGGAACTTTCCCTCCCTCCACACTTACGGGGGAAGGAAAGGGAGGAAGAAAGGAGAGGAAAGGAGGAAGAAAGTAATAAAGGAGGAAAGGAAAGAAGGAAGGGAAGGAAAGAAGGTGATGAGAGCGAGAGAGAGAGAGAGAGAGAGAGAGAGAGAGAGAGAGAGAGAGAGAGAGAGAGAGAGAGAGAGAGAGAGAGAGAGAGAGAGAGAGAAAAGATCAACAGAAAGGAGGGAAGAAGGGGAGAGAGAAAGAGAAGGTAAAGAAGGAAGGAGGGAGGGAAGAGAAAAAAAGAGAAAGAAAAGAAAAAAGAAAATAAATAAAGAGAAAAAAGACAGAAAGAAGAAAAGATATAAAAAGAAACTTGCAGACATACACACAGACACACGAACACACACCCTCCCCCCCTTCCCTACTCCCCTCCTCCCCCTCCTACTACCCTTCTCCTCTGCCCCCAACTCCCATTGCCCCACACACCCTTACCCATCATCCCCCTCTAACCCCCAACCCCCCTTCCCTATTCCTCCCCTCCTCCTCATACTCCCCTTCTTCCCTCCCTCCTTTTCCTCTTCACCCCAACTCCCATTCCCCCACAGGAGAGAGAGAGAGAGAGAGAGAGAGGAGTTTGGAAGGAGAGGAAAAGGTGAGGAAAGAGGAGAGTGAGAGAGGGAGGGAAGTCTACGGAGATAATGAAATGTGGCGATACGACTCCCAAGACTTTTACAGCTTCCAATACGTAGATTCAACTTTAACGCAAGGTTTCCATAGAGACGCTAAATGTTTATTCTACACCATAATAAGATAGATAGACACGGAATAAGAAAAGACAAGAAAATTAGGAACACTTTTTTAGGGAACTTAGTTTTGGGACCTATCGCAAACAGCTGGGCGTTGAGGGACATTGTGGTGTTGTTGACTGTTGGTTAGGTGGACGAGTGACAGCCTTTTCCCTTACAGAGGTTATAACTTTCCCAGCTACTGTGTTATGTTGTGTTCCAAGGTTAAAGTTTTTCCCTTTACGGCGGGGGCCACTTTTTTCACTGTTGTTCCTTTCAGTCTCGGATAGTCAAGAATTTCGTTCAGAACAGACAGAACCTTTTCAGATGCGTCCTTCCCCATCACGAGGATCACCAGGGCAGTCTGTACACGTATCATTCGCTCTTCTATGGCGACGATGAACTTTCCTTCATATTTGCCGGTTTTGTCATTTTTTTCTTCCTTATTGCTCACAGTTACATTTTCGGTTCTGCCTTCTGCCTCTGTCTTACCTCCTCCGTCAGTAAGCTTTCCATGTTCAACCGTATTCGAAATATTGAGGTTCTCAGGAGAGATTTTGGTAAGCGATTCTTCGTCTATGACAGTTTTGTTTCCTGTTCCTTTACTGTCTTCATCTTTAGTAACATTTTGTACAACTGTTACTTCATTTTTTATCTCACCTCCTTCGTCAGTAATCTTTCTATGTTCAACCGTCTTCGAAATATTGAGGTTCTCAGGAGAGATTTTGGTAAGCGTTTCTTCCTCTATAACAGTTTTGTAGAACATATTTTTTGTGATTATATTTAGTATGCCAATGTGAATGAGCTAGCTATGTAGGAAATAATGACGGAAAGTGTGCACTACTTTATAGGTAGCCTACTATCGCCTTCAGTGCTACTGCTGTACATTGCTTGTTTTGAAGAGCTCGTTCTCCCTTGAAAACTGGCAGTATTATTATAGTACTTTGTTTCTTAGGTGATGTCATTGATTGTTAGAGGGCCGTCATTCAATTAAATTACGAATATTTTTTAATCATGAAATTAACTATATTATCTCAATCATATATATTTGGTACGTGTCATTGAGACAATGCATGATGTCATGAACAGCCAATCAGATGAAAGGGGGGCGGAACTTAGCCAGTATGGAGGAGGGGCTTCTAGGTGCAAATTGTCCAAGTTAATATGAACAGACTGTAGTTATCTATTTTATTACCATTGTAACGATTTCAAACAAAATTTTAAAACACCTTAAAATTGTTGATTAGTCCATATTTGTACCTACTATACTCTTACGTAAGCAGTTCCTCTGAAAGCTTTTTACAGCGTTTTGTAAGAACTTACGGCGAAGAAAACAGGAAGACATAGACTCACCAGGTGTAAACCTGGATTTCTGGGATCCTTCAGGTGATGACAATTACTTAAATTCTGCAGGTGATCACGAATTCGTAAGCTCTGCAGGTGATGACAATTTCTTAAACTCAGCAGGTGATCACGAATTCGTAAGCTCTGCAGGTGATCACATTTTCTAATCAGAAGCAGGCTCAAGGGCACCTTACTTGGTCACAAAGTAGTGTCATGATTTCCTCATTCCAAGAATAGACGAGTGGAATATTCCGTGGAATTCCTCTCCCGCGGAAGCATTATTCTTACTTTTCAACGGGTTAGTGCACAAAAGTGGGCGGAGCTTATTCAATTCATATTCGTTTATTGCTGCCAAAGCTGAACTATGTGTGGGATACATGACCCACTATTACTTAGTGCATGGTGTTAGGTTATTAATAAATAATAACCCATAGCCGTTAGGGCGTTAGTTTAAGTGTTACACAGAACGAGAGATGTCAGTTGTGGCGAGTGCTGGCATCTTGACCGCGGGCCGGGGCTGCTGAGTGACCGTGAGTCGGCGGCGCACCGTTCTCTTCTCCATGTGATCTCGTGCTGACCGGACGCTCCTTCTCCCTCTCCCGCCACGTGTGTTCATCGTGGTGGTCTTCCTACCATCTGCAGGCATCCACAAGTCAGGCGACTGTGTGCTTCAGGTCAGGGAAGCCCTTGGGAGGTACGAGAGGCGTGTTTGCTGTGTGGAGCTCCTTGGGAGGTTACGAGAAGAGGCTGGAGGACTCCAACGTTGGGCGGACGGACCACGTGGCATCAGTGTGCGGCTTCAGGCGCGCCCATCTACAGCTAAGTACAGTTCGTGCCTAGGGTAGTTTAAGCCATTTAGCTAGGTAGCTGTGTGCCTGGATTAATTTAATTATTCCTTATTTCCAGCGAGTTTTCCTTGTTGTTTTAAATAAACTTAAGAGCAGGTTCATCTGGTCTTTGCTTACCCTATGTAGTGTGACTGGTCAAAAACAAGTGACTTAAAGGGGGCTGTGAGTCTGAGAACTCAATTTTAAGATAATTTATTTTATATTTTTATTGCTGATAATTCATCGAGGTCTTCAGAAGTCCAGACCGTTTTCAAGAACCCCACATCAATTGGCGCCCGGAACAGTAACCTGACCTCACACTCCATAGGAGAAGTATTGGCTGTTAAGCTCGAAGTATTCATCTAGCAAGATGTCTATATCACAGTGGGAACAGGAAGCGGAAGAGATAGGGTTCAATGCTAAGGAGACCAGAGAGTACATACTCACAGAGAGAGAAAGAGAAAGAGAGCTACACCAGCTAGAATTACGGAAACTGGAAGTTGAGAGAGAGCGAGAAAAGGAGGCCCATGCAGTAAAATTGGCCGAGCTAGCAGCGAATAATGGGAATGGTGATAACTCTCATAATAATAAAGTAGTTTCCCCAAAGCTAAAGCTTAATTAATCATTTCAAGGAAGGTGACATGATTGAGATATTTAAAGCGCGGTTTGAGGAAGCCGCTAATTTAATGCAATATGATGTCACCAAGCGTGTGCAATTCATGAGTCTTTTTGAAGGCAAAGCTTTGGAGGTGAAGGCCAGGAACTACGCAGAACTTGTCATCAATATGCTGACTGCTTTCAGAAACCTCGGATGCAACATAAGCATCAAATTGCATTACTTATTTTCATATGTGGGTCAGTTTTCTGAGAATCTGGGATCAATGAGCGACGAGCAGAGGGAGAGATTCCATCAGGACATGAAAGAGATGGAGACCAGGTATCAGGGACGCTGGGATGCAGTCATGATGGCTGATTACTGTTGGACTCTGAAGAGAGACATCCCTACCGCTGAGCATTCTAGGAGTTCGAAGAAACGGAAGTTCATGCCCTGAATTTTGAACGATGAGGACCTAATATCTAATTTATATGTACTTAACTTTATCAATGTCTACTATTCAATGTACACTTATCCATTTTTGTAACATTTAATTAATGTTGTCTTAGAAAACGATTTTTTACCTTAAAAACCTATTTCGGATGAGAAATATTGAAAAAAATCAATCAAAAATGTCACAAAAATGTAATCGATTTAGTTATAAGATCGGATTTTTTTTAAAAATCGACTTATCACAAAAACCTGACCTGATCGAGAGAAAAGGATGTCATTTTCGGATTCAGCGGTGCAAATTTGTCTTAAGTCAGTTGAAAAAACTTAAACAACTCCGATTTTTTTTGTAACCCAGTGATCAAAGTATTCACATTGGTATTCGAATGCAAGGAAAAAATATTCGTATTCTGCGAATAATAATCTGACGAATACTTCAGAATTTATTATCAGAAATAACAGCCGTTCTTCCTTACAACTCTAGCTTCCTGGGCGGACGCGTGATCGCCTTGTACATGTTGTAACCCGCAATCCGGGCACACAAGGTAGACGACACACTGTTTGTATTAGTGACACTTGACTTAAAATTCTGGTACTTTTAGGAGTATTTAAAGGAGTTCGTAAATGGGGTGATGAAACGGTGTCGCCTTTCTTATATGTATTTTATTCTACCTTAATACTACTTAATATTACAGAGGGTAAAAATATTGTTTAAACCAGCAACTGGCTTACTAGACTCAATGAGTCTTCAGGTTTTCTTTCACTATTGGTTACTGACGTTAACACTGGTATAATATTGAGTAAAAACTCACACAATAAAGTATCATAGAAATATAATCCTAAGTAAAACTAAGATAATAGAACACAATAGATATGTTAGATACGCTTTCCTCTATGGTACCACATTACTCCATACTCACAGTAGCAACGATGAATGTTCTACCCATGTTGTCTAGGGAAGGACAACTGAGTGTCCAGCCACGAACAGAGTGCTGGTTAATCTGAGGTCAAGCCTGGAGAAAATGCTTCTTATATAGGCAGATATCGCGAGGGTAATACGTCAGGCGTGTGAGTCATACATCAAACTCACACCGAGCTCATACAATAATCTACCTAACCGACATGCTTAATTCACGCGGTGACGCAGCTTTGTTTTCATAACATTTTGTTCCGCGGCTGTTCGTGTTTTAGGCCGCGGTTATTGTGTTTATGCTTATAGAGATAAGCGGGTGCGTTAATGGGCAATTACAATTGTGTATAGGTTGGTAAATGAACAGTGGGGACAATCATGTGTTGGAGTCCGTGTTGTGTTTTAGCGGTCGATACCGCTGTTGTCATCGGAAAATATTGCCGGTGAAGATGATGATGACACGAGTGGTGTCGCGGCTCGCGGGCACCATACCCCCCGTTAAAATCACGCCACGTCCGCGTGGCACAAAGCGTTCCGCCCGGCGGACGACCATGGAGGGCCCAGACGGGGATGGCGGGATCGTGGGGGAGGAGTCCTGCGAGAGACGGGACCTGAAGAGACAGAAGAAGGCCACCCCACCGGCGATGAAGACGACGCCGAGGAGGAGCAGCCACCCCCACCAAGGGAGGAAGGGGTCGAAGGCGGGGACCGGAGACGGATTCCTGGAGCGCGTGAAGTGCTGGAGGAGGTCCAGCAGGGGGCCAGAGACGACCCGGGCGACGGCGGCGGGGAGGAAGGGGCCAAGGGAGTCTTGGCCAGGAGCGATGAGACGTCACGTCCGATGTGGAAGGGGCGCGATGAACCGTCAGCGGGCGTCACCGTCCATAGTAGCAGAGGCAGGGAGGCTGAAGGCGTCGGAGTGGGCACTACAGCCCATACCGAGGCTGAGGAGACCCGTCCCGTTGATGGTCTGCCTGTATTTGGAGACCGGGCTGTCCGGGCAGACCATGGTGACCACCTGGGGAGAATCGGTAGCGAAGACCCAGCCCGCTGGAGACGGGATGAAGACCGGGGAAGACTCTGAGGAGAGACTTAGAACACAGCGAGAGGGCGTCTGGGTGATCGAGAAGAGAGCGATCTCGCAGCGCTGGACAGAAGTCGAGTAGACAGGGGCGACAGGGGACATACATAGAGCAGGTGGTGTTTAGTACAGCGGTCCAAGGAGTCTAAGAGCATATAGTGAGTGCGGTCTTCAGAAACCGCAAGGTAAGTGGAAAGCGTGTCGGTGTGCAGAAAATATGGCGTGCCATCAAGATGAAAAGGCAACGCGTCCATTTTAAACACATCGAGCACGTCAGAGGATCCCCTTTCATGGGATTTGTAAGTAGAAGTGAAGGGTTCCTGAGGAAAGCGTACCTTTAGAAATAACCCTAGAGACATCTCTATACAATGCTAAATATTCATGTGCTGCAGGGAAAAGTAAGCCTGGGTAATGGGTGACGCATTGCTGAGCACACGAAATAGTACATCATTTGGAAGGAGGAGAGGGAAACCTGCGTTTGGGACAGCTGCTGAAGGCCAAGCTTGAGATTCAGAGTATCATGATTTAGGTCACTAAGTGCCAACTGAATGAGAAGGATAGTCTCCAAAATACGCATTTCCCTTCAATTTGCAAGGTTTTAGTGAGAACTGACGGATAATAGCTGAGGCCAAAGCCGAGGCGGACTCTAGACGGGAGATGGCAGAATGAATATGACGGAGGTCCCGAACTGTGGCGTTGAGGACTTCCTGATGGAGGTTAAGTTGACGTCTCTCTTCTGTGGACAGAGTGTAGAGCTGGGAGAGCTTCCGTGTATCACATCTATTTGGGCCTGAGTGGCCGTACCGAAAGGAGGTTTGCTACCGAGCCAAGGAAATCCACGGCTCCTCGCTTCTGGCGAGTCCGAAAGGCTTCCATCTCTACCACTCATAGCCGACAGGAAGCTGTTAAGATCTTTGAATAACTTCTCAAACTCAATGTGAAAAGAGTCTAGAGAGCGCCTGAGCAGACCAACAGTGGGGAACGATTGATTCATATGTTCAATCGACCATGAAACTTCCGCTGTTAGATTTGCCACGATGATGAGAGGACGTTGGATGTCGTCAGTCTTGATGACGACAGGGACAATATCGTACCGTCCTGTCAACAGCATCTTAAAGACTGGGGAGAAGACGAGGCCGGGACGAATGGGTTGCTCCAGGAGGATCAATGGAAGACAAGGAGAGGGCAACACCCAGGATCTGTAATTATAGGGGCATCAGTTCGTTGGTCGTTGGCGATACTCAAGAGGGCGGTCCATCACATTGGGGAGAGAAGGGGATACCGTATTGGAGCGTAATGAGCGACTGACACAGGGCTCTGAAGGAGCTGAGGGAACCAATGAGGGGACCTCTGAAGCATCTGAGGAGACAGGAGCCGGTGAGGAGAGCTCGGAAGGAGCTGGAAAGGACAATGGCAGCGGCTCCTCAGGGGAATAAGTCATGGGAGTGGGTCCACTTCTACTACTTGATCAGGGAGAGGGTATGCACGCCTGACATTAGGAGAGTCATGGAAGCCAGAGAGTCCTCGTGAACGACCTGAACATTATTTGTGTGAACTGTCTTGATCTTACCACCTCTAACATGACGCAGTCGTAAGACTACAGGGCTTATTTTTCTAGCACCTAAAGGTCCATTGAACAAGGGCTGGAGCTTCTTTGGTTCGCCCTTTGTACATACATGCCTTAAGTAGACCCGATCTCCTACTACCACCTGTTTGGGTTTGGATTTCCTAAACATTCTTTCTGACTCCTGCCATCCTATATCTATATTGGTCTGACATAGTTTATAGGTACGCTGCGCGACACTAGAATTAAATGATTTATAGCTGTCTACATCATAACAAGGTTGGAGTCTATTCTCAAGCACTTCAAATGGATCTTTTGGGTCCAGAGATAAAAGCAAGAAAAATGGTGAATCTTTCAGAACACGATGGTAGGCAGTGTTGTAGGCGTGTGTTGCAACCGGAAGCATTTGGTCCCAGATACCGCGATTGTCCTCGCACAAAGTTTTCAAGATATTTATTAAGGTGCCATTAGGCCTTTCTATCACACCGTTTGCAGACGGGTGATAAGGAGTTGTCCTTAGATGATCAATCTGTAACAACTGAGTCAACTCTCGTAAGAGTGTTGACGAACTCCTTTCCTTGATCCGTGACTAGAATCGGCGGGATGCTGTGTACACAGACTACGTTCTTGTAGAACGCAGCTGCCACTTCCTTGGCTGCCTTCGTACGAAGGGGGGTTGCTACCAAGAAGCGTGACAGGACGTCTATCACTATCAGTACATACCTATAGCCTTCGTCTGAAACAGACAAAGGTCCGACAATATCCATATGGACTCTGTCAAACGGTTGGCCAACCTCTGGATACCTCATAAGTGGAGCTGGCGGGATCCCTCTTCTTAAACCGACAACAGACAGGACAAGATCTGACATATTGCTCCACGTCCGCCTTCATTCCCGGCCAGTACGCAAACTTGCGACAGCGTGCCAACGTAACCTTAGTGCCTCCATGCCCTGCAGGTAGCATGGAATGCGCCAAAGCTAACGCGTTAGGAATGTAGCTTGGTGGAACGATAACCAGTCTTTTCTGCTTGTTGTATTCATCGCAAACATCGCGGTCTAGAATGCCGTTCTCTACACACACTTCACTAAGAGGCAGTTTTTTGAAGTGCCTCTTAGCTGCATTTAACGTTACATTGCTCCTCTCTGCAACCTTTCTCTCATCTCTCTCATGTACGTTACCACCGGTGGTTTGTTCAAAAGCATGCTTCAATTCTCTCAGTTCAGGATCGCGATCCTGGTGCTCCATGAGTCCAGCAAGACTCCAATGGAGAAACTTATCCTGTTTGTCATGTCCCTCCGGAGAGGCGACAGACGTGTCCTGTCCACCCGTAAGGGTGACAGACATAATTCGAGCATCCAATTCGCCTTCTATCACGTCACTCTCCTGATTCCTAATCCTTGACAAAAAATCTGCTACCATGTTGCTGGAGCCTGGGAGATAATCAATACTAAAGTCAAATTCTCCTAGAAGTGTCTGCCAGCGTGCAATCCTGCTGCTAGGTACTGTGCTTTTTAACAGCCAGGTCAGTGGTCTATGGTCCGACAGGATGTGTATCCTATAACCCAAGATAAGGGTCGGTTAGTACTGAGGCCATAGATGACTGCTAAAGCTTCTCTCTCTACCGCTGAGTAGTTACGTTCTGCTCCATTCAGGGTTCTACTAAAATATGCTATGGGACGTAAATTACCATTTTCATCCTTTTGTTGCAACACACCACCTATTGCCTTATCTGACGCATCTGTGGTGAGATTGAAGGGCTTCCGGAAATCCGGAAAGGCTAAAACAATGTCAGTCGTTAGACTGTTCTGCTAAATGCATGCAATGCCTCTTCATTCCACTCCAGATGTGTCTTATCGTTCTTGGTTACTTTCCTCCCTTTGAGTAAATTATTAAGTGGGGATGCTATCTTGGCAAAGTCTTTAATGAATTTCCTATAAAAGTTAACCAATCCCAGGAAACCTTGAAGTTCTTTGACTGTTTTCGGAGGAGTGAGTTGTTGCACCGCCTGTACCTTTGAGGGCTGAGGCTTCAAGCCAGAAGCACTAACAATGTGACCCAGATAATCTACTTGCTCTTTGAAAAGGAACACTTATCTAGTCTTAAGGACAGGTGAGCCTTCTGCAGTCTGTCCAAGACGGCATGGAGGTTCTTTAGGTGATGGTCCATGTCTTTCCCTTGTACTATCAAATCACCAAGGTATACATGTACAATTCTTCCTGTCAGACCTATGAGAACTTGATTCATGATCCGTTGATAGGCTGCAGGTGCTGTTTTAATCCAAAGGGACTGTAGTGAATTCATAGAGGCCATAAGGTGTCGTGAAGGCTGTCAAGTGTTTAGATTCCTCTGCCAATGGGACTTGGTGGTAGCCCTGGCGCAAATCAAGGGAGGTGAATACTTTACTTTCCCCTAACTGTTGCAAAATGAGGTTAATGTTAGGGAGTGGATGTTTGTCATCAATCAATTCATCGTTCAGAGCGCGGAAGTCGAGACAAAGTCTGACTCCACCATCCTTTTTAGCAACAGGGACTAGAGGTGCGCTGTAGGGTGACGCACTAGGGCGTATAATACCCTGGGCCTCAAGGTCCTTGAGCTGAATCTCTATTTCTTTATGATATTTTACTGGTATTGGGTATGGCTTTTATATATAGGCTTGTCATTTTTAGCCTTAAAGTGTGAACATAATAGGGGTAATAGTGAGTGGCTCGTTTTTAGAGCAAACACATCAGGATACTTGCGGGTTAAGCCTTCAGACAGCAATTTTCCCGTTGTGAGGGTAAAATAGCTCGTCTATCAGCTTATCGAGTACCATCTGCTTACTTGACTGGGTGACAGGCGGCTTTGTAGCTGTTTTGTGACAGCCGCTACACATTCATTAGTCGATGATTGATAGTATTCTGAGTGACAAGAATAAATGTGTCCCATCACTTCACCTGTTGGCATCTCAATAGTTTCTTCAGTTGGGTTAGCATAGGGAATGATGAATTTGCCTTTGGTTTGTTTGACGTTAGGAGTTAAGGTTACGAACCCGGAAATAAAAATGAAGAAGGGATATCATTGGACCTTGGGAGAAATAAGGCTTGCTGGGCTCTGCCAATCTCTGCCTCCAGAGTGACATACCCTGCCGTGCCTGGTAGCAAGGACGCCACGTTAATAGCGTATGCTTTCACTGGTACTTCCTCCATCTCGTCTAAAGTAGGTTTATGATCTTCTGGGTACGGGCTCATATCGTCCGCAGCCAGGAATGAACTTCCACTGGGTAGGCGCCCACCATTACACTAAACTGCCCAGGTGTGGCCAGCGGTGCAGCTACCACATTTTGTCTCCACATAAATTCTAGGCCCAACAAAACTGCTGTTGGTAACACTATACCTTGTGATATTACTACAAACTTTTCTTTAATTTCTCCGTGCCCAAAGTCTACTACTACTTCGGCTATTCCTTTATTAGGGATTGAGTCCGATCTACCCCTTGTATGGAGAGAGGTTCTGTAACTATCATCTTCCGCCTACCTTCCTAAATAAATCTTCTTCTATTAGGGACGCTCCTGCTCCTGTGTCTAGCATTGCGTAAACCATCTCCTTTTGTGCATTAGCGCCTACGTACAATCTCAACGTGAGGGCGTTGGTAGGGCCGTGGACTGCCGCAGCTACTCTGGGGTCGTTTTTTTGTTCTTCTCGTGGTCAGGGGTTGAGCCAGGAGCTGCAGGGTGAGGGACCGGCCGTGTACTCCGGGCGCCAGGCAGCGCAAGGCGAGACAGGCTGACGCCTGTTTCGAGTGGGCTGGTACTGAGGGTACCGAGAGCCCGTTGGTGGGTGGTAGGCACCCCTATACTGCCTTCCATATGTGCAATCGCGAGCCATGTGTCCTACATACCCACAAGCATAACATGTGGGTGGCGTGGGCGCGTTCCCATTTGGGCGTGTAGGTGGCGCGGCGTGCCGTCCTCCCCTTTGGGGTATCGGGTAATATGACTGGCCTGGAGGGCGTGGAGGACGGGCTTGTGAGACATGTTTGGGTCCGGATGCCTGGGTGGAACAGACGTTCAGCACTTTTATTTCTTTGGCGATATCGGCATCGGATAGCTTCGACTCTGGATAAGCTTTAATATACTCATACCCTTTCTTTAATACCTTCTGTGGGTCCCCCTTTTCTTCCTCCGTTAGGATGAGTAAGAGGGCCGGAGGGAAAGCCTCTCTGAGCCGTAAAGCGGTTATCTCATTTAGCAAACTGGCATTGTCAGGCTTGAGAGCGATCAACTCGTCTCTCAATGTCTCCAGGCGGATGAGGAAGGTGCGGATGTTTTCTCCTGTCCGCCGTTTTGCCTCTCCCAATTCTTTCTGGAGGACCGAAAAGGTCCTTACAAGTCTTACATCTAGTGATACAACCGAGGAGATGATCGCGCTGCTCCCAGGGCATATTGTTTGGCTAACTCAATCTTTCCGGTAGTGTCCCAATTTGCCTGTGTCCGGCTTTCAATATCCTCTATCCATTTCTTTGCTAGCTTATGGCATGGGAGGTTTGGTGCTTTGCTACTTTTTTCTTCTCCACCACAAAAATATAAGAGTCCCTGCACTCTACTAAAATCATTCAAGGTATGACGGCTAAGTAGCGTGACAAGATCATCATGGGCAAGGGTGATCGATTTTCCATCTCCTTTTTTGGGGGGAGGGTTCTTGCCTTCGTCTGGCATTTTAGCTCTAAAGTCTTATTCCGTAATACCAAGAATAACTGTCTTCTCCCTCGCTTTCGGATGTGGACATACACAAGTACAATACCAATATAAATCGCAATTTTCACCACAAGTTTCACCACATGTTTCACCACAAGTTTCACCACATGTTTCACCACATGTTTCACCACATGTTGCATAACTATAGAACAGTGCTATACCCAGGTACATCGAGAAGGTTTCTTCTAATGAAAAGTATTCATGAATGTATTCAATGAATACTTTCATCAAATATTCTTAATTGTATTCGAATTAAAACCATTTCAATGTATTCCAATTAGTATTCTTATTCGTTGTAATTTGAAGTATTTGTATTCGTATTCGAATATACAACTTTTGTATTCACTAAATCCCTGGCCCCGAGGCAGCCTCGCCTGAACGTGCCGTACTTTCATCAGAGGGCCATTCGCCGCCCATGTACTGCCGGGCACCGTCTTGGGTTGGCTCACTCTGTGGAATTAATTACAAGGCCGATAACAAGTCAGCCGATTGAACTGTCAGAAGAAGATGCTAAAGCTTTTCCAGCTGTGGCGAGGGAGAGGGTGTCTGGTTACCTCCATAGATAAAAATAAAGTCACCTCTGCCTCCCACCGTCCTGGCTGCCCAGGTAAGTGGCGGCGGCGGGAGTAGCGGCGGCACGGCGGCGACGACCCTGGGGCAGGTGAGTCCAGAGGTGATGTGTGACTCGTTGCCGCCACCAGGCATGGCGTGGGCGATTACATGGCATTAATTCTGGGATTGAAACTGGTAAGTGAAACCTCCCATCTCCTCCACCTCCTTTTCCTCCGCTTATATGTTCGGCATAGGATGTAAAGTGTGAGATGATCTATCAGTGCATACTCACTTTCTCTTTTATTCTCTCTCTCTCTCTCTCTCTCTCTCTCTCTCTCTCTCTCTCTCTCTCTCTCTCTCTCTCTCTCTCTCTCTCTCTCTCTCTCTCTCTCTCTTTCTTTCTTTCGCTTTCTTTCGCTGTCTTTCTCTCTCTCTCTCTCTCTCTCTCTCTCTCTCTCTCTCTCTCTCTCTCTCTCTCTCTCTCTCTCTCTCTCTCTCTCTCTCTCTCTCTCTCTCTCTCTCTCTCTCAAAATAAAAACATTAAAGAGAGAGAGAGAGAGAGAGAGAGAGAGAGAGAGAGAGAGAGAGAGAGTGCGTGTGTGTGTGTGTGGGTATAAGGCAAGCGGGTGCCAGTGACGCAACAACGAAGGTTTCGGACTATCCGCTGGTCTGCAC
The DNA here is from genome assembly GCF_024679095.1 of Eriocheir sinensis. Classification (NCBI taxonomy): domain Eukaryota; kingdom Metazoa; phylum Arthropoda; class Malacostraca; order Decapoda; family Varunidae; genus Eriocheir; species Eriocheir sinensis. The sequence goes on from NC_066518.1 coordinate 16,060,815, forward strand.
CCGCGGACTCACGGACGCGTAGGCTCGGAGCGGAGCTTGGCCTTCAGTTAAACTCTGGGTGTCAGAAGGGAAGGTTGTGTCGCTTTGGCCTCCGTCACTCCCGCCACGTGGTTCGTGTCCTCCACGCCAACACGCCTCAGCTGGTGTCTGACAGCTGTTAATATGCCTTTTGGTTCTCTTTGCGCCCTTGTATCATATTCGTAGTGAACAGTGACACACTGGCCATCACTTTGTTCTGGCTGCGAAACTAAACAGAATTTTTAAAGCATTATTCACTTCATTCGGTATTCCTTTCCAACTTTGATTTCACTTCTGTCGTGCAACGTCAGCCTGAAAAAAAGGCCTGGAAACCATTGAGATAAACACAATATATAAGTGCCGTGACTAAATGCGGAACGACGGTACTTCCAAGTGTGAGGAATAGAAAAGACTTAAATTGTTGTGTGAAATGATTAAGTAAACTAACTTTGAAGGAAACTAATCTATCCTTTACCAGCTGAGTCAAAAAATGTTGGAAAGTAATTTTAACATAAGGTGGGAGAAAAACATATCACGTTCCCTGTGCCGCGAAGAAACAGAAGTGAAGCAAATGGAACGGTCACATTTTGTGACATAAAATAGAGGAAGAAAAGAAAAAGAGGAGGGTAATAAGAGAGGGAGAGCGAGCGCAGCATCAACAGAACTGCACGAGAAACAGTTAAGAGGCCAAGAGGAGAGAAGCACCGTCAGTAGGAGAATGGCGGGAAGACTGGAGGTGCTGCTCCTGCTGGTGACGTGGATTGTGGTGAATGGCGTCGTCTGTGAGCTTCGTGAGGGACAGTAAGTACTAATTGACAAGTAACAGTGGTTGAGGTGGTAGTGGTTGTGATGGCTATGGTGGTTGAGGGGGTGGGGGTGATTGGAGAAAAAGGACATCTCTCTCAGCAGGAAAAGCACACACACACACACACACACACACACACACACACACACACACACACACACACACACACACACACTGCGGCCTCAAGGGTGCCATGTTCCAGCTGGCCTGATAAAGGCAAAGGGCGACACAGGCTGGAGGAAAAAAAGGTCGAAGGCGTGCGGTGCGTGCAATGAAGGAAGATCCAGGTGTGAAGTGAGCGTCTGGGAAATGTCACCTAATTGAAATGAAAACATCATGAAACATTTTGACAACGTTTTCCTCATAAATCTCTTCAGAATCCAATTATCTGTGCAAGGGAAACGGAGCTGCATTACAATCTTAAACATTTATACATTAACTGTCGAAGCGTCGACTTCAGCATTATAGCATCGGCTGTTCTGCGAGATAAAACACCCGAAAATAAGAAGAATGTATGTTATGTAAGTATAGCAGATGCAATGATGATATGAAACACCAGAGAAAAATAACGATAGGAATAGGAAGAGAGCAATAAGGGAATGAAGAGAAAAGTATGCGTATAGCGTGTGCTTGTGACTACTTGTCATTAATTTATGCATAATACTTTCCAAACATCTTGCCATCCATTGTTGCCACTGTGTCGTGGTGATATACTCCGTTAATGGTGAACTTAACATAAGACCCAGGTACTGTTACGAATAAAATCAGTTACGGATGCCTGGCTATTACACTTAATGAACCACACGTCACCGTTCCCTTGCCACTCCCATTCCGTTACTTTTAGCCGCTGTGTGGACAACCTTGAGAGGCAGATCGATCCACAGCAATGATGTGTTACGTGCGTTACTCGGTCAGGCACGCGTCTGTTCATAAATTTTTGCTCGAATTTCTTGTTATGAACCCTCCGTTATATCTTTTTTTTTTTTTCAATTAACTGATGGAAGTGTTACACTCGGCAAATAGTGTAGTACATTAGATTTTAGTTCATTACATATCTTTTATTGTCTGTATTTTCTTTATGGCTGCAGGTATTGTATCTACGAAGGAAGTCCATTACAATAATTACCTCTCATCTGACACCTCTTAAAGGGAAGAGAGAGAGAGAGAGAGAGAGAGAGAGAGAGAGAGAGAGAGAGAGAGAGAGAGAGAGAGAGAGAGAGAGAGAGAGGTGTGTGTGTGTGTGTGTGCGCGCACTAGTGTGAATAATTGTTGCTTGCTTCTGGTACTGGTGGTGAATTTTTGAGGCGTTAGTGTTAATTGTTGATGGTGGTGGTTGCGGTGATGGTGGGTAGTGATAGTGATGATGGTAGTGATCTGGTAAATGGAATAGAGAAAATAAAAGTGTGCAGATGGGGATGGTAATGTGGAGGCAGGAGTGATTATTGATGGTAACGAAGTGTCCGCTGCCCTTCTCTGCTCTCCTCCAGCTATTCCCCTTTCATCCCCCCCTTTCCTCTTCCTTTACACACTCCATCCTCCCCTCTCCTCTTCTTGCACCCTTTCCTTCCTCCCTCTACTCTTCCTTCACCTCCTTCACCCTTTCCATTCGTCACTTTCATCTTCCTTTCCTTTTTCCTTCCACCCTGTTCCTCTTCCTATACTCTTCCATTCCTCAACTCTCTTCTTCATTCACTCTTTCCTTCCTTCTCTCTCCTCATCTCTCGGACTTTCCTTCCTTTTCACTCTCTTTCCTTTTTTCCTTTCCTCTTCTCTCACCCTTTCTTTCCTCCATCCTCCTCTTCCTTCACGCTTTGCTCCCTTCCCTCTCCTTAACTGATCCTTTCATCATCTCTTCTACTCCCTGTTTCGAACAAAAATTATCGTCTCTTTGACGCCAAAACGAAGGTGAATATAAGGGGATTCAAGGCTGGAGTTTATACAATAATCAATAAATTCCAATTAATCCCTCCCGTCTCCCTACCCGATCTCGCGGGCCGCGATAACACTGCCGATACACTAACAAGACTTTGGATCGGGACTAATAATAAAATAAACGTAGGCTTTGGGTCACACCTTCGAGGCCTATCCCTGAATCCATATACTCAGGTCTGTCCCTTTTCGTTGCTACCAACACAACAGAAGCTTGACTCATGCGAAACTGCTTCCTTTTAATTCATCTGAATCATTATCCAAGGAGCCACGGTTATTTAAATTTTCCAGTCAACTATCAACTTTACAGATTTCAACCGGCCAGCCAACAAAGCTACCAGTCAATAAGCTTGCCAATAAAATTTCACAAATCCCAGCTAGCCAGCCCGCCAACTTGTCTCATCACCAGTCAGCCAGTGAGTTATACCGCCTTACACGGCCGCGATCGACCCGCCTTGGATCACTACGTTCACTCATGGATCTTTACGCTGGCCCCTGACCCGTCCCATGACCCGTCCCCTCCACTCAGCGACCCCTCTAATGGCCCGTCCCCCACACCCAGCGAGCCCTCCCATGTCCCGTCCCCTCCACTCAGCGACCACCACTATCTTTGCACCATCACTTAACCCTCACTCCCCCATCTCTCTCTCTCTCTCTCTCTCTCTCTCTCTCTCTCTCTCTCTCTCTCTCTCTCTCTCTCTCTCTCTCTCTCTCTCTCTCTCTCTCTCTCTCTCTCTCTCTCTCTCTCTCTCCCCCCCCCCCCCCCTTGCCTCTTCCTCGCATCCCATGTAACGTTTTGCCTTTATAATATTCCTCTTATTCCTATTTCTCTTTATTTTTTACTCCTTACGGTGCTGTTTCCGCGGCATCGAATTTAGTCATTAAACAAGTCACAACTCTTCTTACAACTCGGTGGTCACGAGACGCTATTGTCGACCCTACCGCCAAGGCCTTCCCTCTCCCCGCCCCCCTCCTCTTCTCCCCTCTTTGCTCTTCTTCCCCCGCCCCTAACCCCCTCTCCCCTCTTTGCACTTCTTACGGATCTTCCCTCTCCCCTCCTTCCTCTTTATATACACCTTCCCTCTCCCCGCCCCCCTCCTCTTCTCCCCTCTTTCCTCTTAATATAACTCTTCCCTCAATACTCGCCCCCCGCCTCTCCCTACCTCCTTCCTCTTAACATACGCCTTCCCTCTCCCCGCCCCCCGCCTCTCCCTACCTCCTTCCTCTTTATATACACCTTCAATTAACCCAGTCCCGCCCCTTTTCTCCCTTCTCTCCCCCTTACACCTTCCCTCTCCCCGCCCCCTCCTCATCTCCCCTCCTTCCTCTTTATAAACACCTTCCTCTCCCGCCCTTCTTTAACACCTCTTCAAATTTTTTTCGGCATCCCCTTTCCCTATATGGATTATTCTATCTCGTTTTTTTTTCTTCTTTTTTTCAGATTCACGATTTCGCCATTTTTTCAGCAGTGCTCAAGGACATGTGAAATCAGATCGTCCTGCGGGTAGTGTTAAGAGCCCCTGAGGCGCCTCCTAATGTAGGGTTTGGGTTCTCCCTTCTCGTCTTGAATTGCTTATCTTAGACTATAAAAGGAGGAGCGCTTCGGGGCATTTTTTTTTTTATCAAGGGGGATGGTGATTGTGACTGGGCGACATCAGCAGTTTTTCTCTTAGTCTTGCATACGGATGGAAGTATAAAAGAAAAATAGATTTGATACTTATACTTTGGTATGCTGAATAAGGAGGTGGAGTGTGGCATGGTTGAAGGAGACGGGAATAACAGAGAGATGCAAATTAAGTGAAAGGAGAGGTATAGCAAGGATATAAATGAGGCAGAGCGCGGTAAAGGAAGCAAAGAATAAGAAACGGGTGTGCGAGGAGGGCGATGAAGGGGAATACAAGAAAAAGACACCACAGACACGAATATGGATTAGGCGAAGTGCGCAATGTAAGGGATGAATAGGGATTGGGAAGAGGGCGAGGAAAGGGCACACACAAAAAAGGATACCCAAAACATGAACGTGACCAGACATCAAACAAGGACCGGTAAAAGCGTAACGGTAACAGAAGAAGGGGAAAAAAAACATCAACTGAATAAGCGGGTGGCAGAGGAAGGAATGTGTGAGTGTGCGGTGAGGGAAAAAAAAAGTAAAGCTGGATGATTAGGGATTTATCTTTACATGGCAAGGCTTGGTGTGGTGCAGGAGCAGGAGAGGGAACAAGGGGAGAAGGAATAATGAAGAAAAGGAAAATGAGGATGAATAATAGAGGAGGGGAGATGATGAGGATAAAGAGGACGAGGAAAAAGAAAAGGGATGATGTGAAAGATGAGACGGAGAAAGAGGACCGGGATGAAGACGAGGGATAAGGAAGACGAGAGTAAGAAGGAGAAGAGGAGGAGGAGGAGGAGGAGGAGGGTTGCATCGCCTCTCACCTATATGCAACACGACCTTCACACACATTTGCATTTGGCCTCTCAGCTCCCCATTAAGTCCGGCGCCATCGACACTCTTACCCGAGTGCCTTTTAGACCCTCGATATCATTATGCTAACGAGTACCGACTTTTTCTGACCTCCGCCTGGGTGCTTGGTGAAAAGTCCCGCCCTTTCTACACCAACCTCGATATATCTAACCTAACTCACTGCTAAACGTGCGAGGATTCTTTGTCAACAGTGAGTCTTGAGGCGGCAGCGATTCGTGAGGGAGAGAAAAGACAAAGAGGTCACTTTGCGGAGGGGCCTTAAAGCTTCTGGGCGCCGAGATAAGGGTAAGCAATATAAAAGAGATGCCAAACCCGCAGCATCAGTACACAAATAAGTTGTGCATCCTTCCCTCTTCTTCCGCATGTTCCTAGAGCGACCTTCAGCGAGGGAGTGGAAAGGTCTGCTCCCCATCTAAAAGATATTATCATAGGGATTCTACTTAAAGACTATGAAAAGACAAAAAGGGAAAAGTAAAATAAACTTCTTACTTTATTCGCAGCATATACCGCTATAGAGACTATACTACAGCTATTACATTTTTTTCGTTTTTTTTCCGACTATGGCGCCGGAAGGTTTTCTTGGTGGAGCCTGATGGTCGGCCCTATCCCGTTGTGACACAGGCAAGTGTTTATAGTGGCGCCATCTTGCTTGGCTCATGCTTCCCCCCGGAGCTCATCAATGACATTCTCTTTTCGAAAGCGAATCTAGTCTAGGTTGATAGGCTGTCTTCTGGACTGTGCCGACTTTGGGCCACAACAATTCAGCGACTTTTAGGTCCCTTTCACACTGTGCCGACTCAGCATCAGGTGATCGTTTCTAGACCTCTTTCTGACCATGTGCAACCTTTTCACATCAACATTTCACACCCAAGACCTCGTGTACCCTGAGTCGCTGGGTAGTCGTGGCCCAGAGTCGGCACAGTGTAACGGGGCTTTAGGCCACTCTGCGGTAACTGAAAAATCTCAGTTTGTGGCACCGGGCGGGGCGCGAACCCGCGTCATCCTGGTCACGGCGCCGTCACGCTAACTACCTACTCAGCCTCCGCCTACTACTACTACTACTACTATTCAATTTTGTGTTGATTGGAATTAGAGCGAGGAAAATTATTTCGCCTTCTAACGAAAGCACAAATAGCTACTCGACCGTAAGGGAAACCCAGTGTGCCAAACCATAACATAAACGCAGTAATGGGTTAAATTTTATGAAAGAGGATATCACACAAGTCTTGCTGAAAAATGTAATTCTCGAAGCCATTACTGAAAACGTAGTACTCAAAACTCCTCCAGCATACGTAAGTGGGAGAGACGATGACGGGATGCAGCCACCGCGTCACAGAAAACGAGTCAACCCTCACAGTTAATATCAGAACTTATAGTTGGTCCGGAAAATCGAACACCTGTACTTGGAGTTTAATTTCAAAAGTTGTAAAGAAAACGTCTAATGAAAATTCTCTCTCTCTCTCTCTCTCTCTCTCTCTCTCTCTCTCTCTCTCTCTCTCTCTCTCTCTCTCTCTCTCTCTCTCTCTCTCTCTCTCTCTCTCTCTCTCTCTCTCTCTCTCTCTCTCTCTCTCTCTCTCTCTCTCTCTCTCTCTCTCTCTCTCTCGGACCTTTTTTTGGGAGAGAGAGAGAGAGAGAGAGAGAGAGAGAGAGAGAGAGAGAGAGAGAGAGAGAGAGAGAGAGAGAGAGAGAGAGAGCATACAGTTGTGTAACAATATATGATGAAAAGTGATCCGTCTCAGTTGACAGTTGAATCATCGTAATGTTGACAAATGCAAAAAATAAAGGAAGAAAAAGGTCAAATTAGTCACCGCGTCATTTGTTTACATAAAGGCGCCGACGGTGTCTGAGCATCTCCTCGCGGCCTTCGTGTTCTCCCCGGCGCGTCCCATGGCAGTGAACGGAACACTGCTGAGGCCGGAGGGCGAGCTGACGTCTTTTGGTCGGCTGACTTATTGGGGTATTTTTTTGTTTTGTCCCAGTGAATTCCAGCGTCAAAATTACGCTTTCAAATCACTGTCATGACGACCAACAATTTTACAAAGGCTTTGAACTCAACTTAAAGGAAATAAATTATATGGCTAAGGGCAAGATTTAGTTGACAATCAGTCAGGTATTTATAGGGTTTTAAAGGGGTAGGCGGTGGCTGAACTGGTAGCGTACTGGGCCCACATTCACCGCGTGATGGACGACGCGGGTTCGAATCCCCACGCTACCACCTCGGATTTTTCAGTTACCACCGAGTGGCTTAAAACTACCCACATGCTGTCCTGAAGACCACCCATCAACCCGGACTCTGGGCCGACCATCAGGCCCCACCTGGAAGAAGCCTTGGGCCGACCATCAGGCCCCACCGGGAAGATGCCTACCGGCGCAATAGGCAGCAACGTAAAAAAAAAAAAAAAAAAAAAAAAAAAAAAAAAAAATCTGCGAAACAATTGTTCCGGATTGGTGGTTGTGGCGGTGGTGATAGTAGTCGTGATGGTAGTGGTGGTGGTGGTGTTGATGGTGGTGGTGGTGGTGGTAGTGACGGCTGTGCATACACATTACACACATTCACACACGACTACATGAGAGGCAAGGGGACAGCGCTTGTAACCAGGGATGGAGTGAATACCAGAGTTGTGTATTCGAATACGAATACGAATATGGCAAATTCCAACGAATAAGAATACGAATTCGCATACACTGAAATGGTTTTAATACGAATACTTCTTGAAAGTACTCAAGAATACATTCATGAATACTTTAAACAACTGTAAAATGAGCTCATGAACCTGTACTATACACGACAATTACGCGTCCGCCAAGAAGACTAGAGTTGTAAGGAAAAACGGCTTTTATTTCTGATCATCAACTTTAAAGTATTCGTCAGATTATTCGCAGAATACGTATACTTTTCACTTGTATCCAAATACGAATGAGAATACTTTGATCTCAGTCAATAATTATTCGAATACGAATACACCCAAATACGGTATTGGAATGCATTCGAATGAGAATACCGAATACTGAATATACTCCATCCTAGCTTGTAACACACACACACACATACACACACACACACACACACACACACACACACATATGCGAGGCGAAGGGACACCGGCTCTACAGGCACACACGCACGAGTACACGAGAGGCTAAGGCTGGCGGCGGTACACATACGTATTATATACACGAGTATTATGCTAACGGGCGGGACAGAGGCTGGCAAAGCAACGTACAGTGCACCTAAACCAGTGGCCAGGTGCCTCAACGCAGGTGTGACTAGGAGCACCTGCAGTCTGTGTCTGTCGTGTGTGTGTGTGTGTGTGTGTGTGTGTGTGTGTGTGTGCGTGCGTGCGTGCGTGCGTGTGTGTGTGTGTGTGTGTGTGTGTGTGTGTGTGTGTGTGTGTGTGTGTGTGTGTGTGTGTGTGTGTGTGTGTGTGTGTGTGTTCCTTTTCTTTCTCTTCCTTCCTTCATTCCTTTATTCTCGGGGCATAAGCGAGTGGCAGGTAAAGGTCACGATGCTGGAAGTGAACAGGTATTAGTGGTGGTGGTAGGGAGAGGGGGCTGTGGTGGAGGCGGTGATGGTGATGGGGGGGAGGGCTGGGTCAAGGGTGGTGGTGGGGGTGACGGCGGTGACGGTGGTGCATCAGCTTCAAGAAAAAGCCTCCCGGAGGAGAGAACAAGAAGACAGGAAGGAAATGAGATAGGTAAGAGAGAGGAGAGAAGTGGTTAGGGGAGAGGTGAGAGTGGGAAAGGATGGCCATTGGAGAAGAGAGAGGTGAGGAGAGGAGCAGAGAGAAGAGGAGAGGAAAGGAGTAGTAAGATAAGTGAGAGTGAACGGAGAAGGCCACTGAAGAGAAGGGGAGAGAAGATTTACATAGATTTACATAGAAAATCAGACCACACAGACCCCATGGTCCAGACTAGGTGGTCTGTCCTTAAACCTAAGTGATTCTACATTAATCAGATGGCTCCAAAACGTTGCATTTCAACTCTAGTTAATATTAAGTTGAAGGAAGTGACGGTCGAGCTTGTTTTTGAAGGAGTCAATCGTGTTACACTGTACCACTGACGGTGGGAGCTTATTCCATTCTCGCACTACAACGTTGGTGAAGAAAAATTTGGTGCATTCTGAATTTACTTGTCTACATTTGAGTTTTACGCCATTGTTCCTCGTACGCAAAGTGTCATCGATCATAAACAATGTTGATCTGTCTACATTCGTGAAACCATTAAGTATTTTAAAACATTCGATCAGTTGCGCGAGAAAGGGATCGTTTTTGTTGCCCGACGCTGAACACTTTCTAATTTAGTAATGTCCTTTGCATGGTGGGGAGACCAAAACTGTACCGCATATTCCAAGTGGGGTCTGACTAAACTATTGTAGAGTAGAAGTATTACATCTTTATTCTTGAATAAAAAGTTTCTTTTAATGAAGCCCAACATTCTGTTCGCTTTATTTGCTGCATCGATGCATTGATGTGAGAATTTGAGGTTTGACGCAATTTTGAGCCCCCAAGTCCTTAACGCATTGAACGCTTTTGAGTTTAACGCCGCGCATTTCGTAATCGAACTTCTTATTCCTTGTTCCAACTTGAAGGACCTGGCACTTGTCTACGTTAAAGGGCATCTCCCATCTATCCGACCAAGCTGAAATTTTGTGCAAATCCTCTTGGAGGCGTTGCCTGTCTTCGTCAGTGTGAACCGAGTTACCAATCTTTGTGTCTTCTGCAAATTTACTAATGCGATTATTGAGTCCAACATTCACATCGTTGATGTAAATAATGAAGAGCACTGGGACAAGAACCGAGCCCTGAGGGACGCCACTAGTGACCGGCGCCCACTCTGAGTTAAATTCGAGGAGAGGTAAGTAGAGGAGAAGAGAGGAAAGGAGAGGAGAGGTGAGGAGAGGAGACGAAGAGAGAGGAAAGGAAGTACGAAGAGAGGAGGAGGCAGGAATGCCATGGTAGAGGAAAACAAAGTGAAGTAAAGGGAAAAGAGGAAAAAAGAGATGAGGTTAGAAAATGGACAGAAGGGAAAGTACACAGGACCAAAGGCGAGGAGAGGAGAGAGGTGAGAAAGGAGAAAAAGAGGAGCGGTCGAAGGCCAATCAAATCAACGTGTCGATCCATGAATTACTTGACCTGCAGGGATAGAGGGAGGGGAAGGAGTGGAGCGGGTGAGGGGAAAAAGCAGAGAGGAAGTGGCGAGGGGCTACAGGAGGAAGGTGAGCGTGGACTAAGTAAAGGGGTGCAGGAGAGGGATAAAGAGGGAGGGAAGAAGATGCCGGGTGAGGGGAGAAGGCGAGGTCCTGCAAGGCAAAGAGTGAGGGTAAAGAAGATGATCAGTGAAGATAAAGGGAAAACAGAAGCAGAGGGATGCCAAGGTGAGGGGAGAGGCTGCAGGAGTCGGAGAGGGAGGGCGAGGGGGAAAGTTGAGACACTGCACAAAGGATTTGAGGGGGAACAACGAGGGAAAGCTTACATTATAATATAAACGATAGAAAAAGATAGAGCGGAAAAACCGGGATTGGAAAGAAATGGATCCTCAAAAAATAAATCCACCACTACTACATCTACTACTACTACTACTACTACTACTATTACTACTACTGTTGCTGATATTACTTCTATTATTACTGCCTCCACCAGTACTCGCTCTCACCTTTTCTGTTCTTTCCTCTCCCCTCGCCTTTCTTTCACTCCATTTCCTCCCCTTACCCTATTCCCTTACCCTCAGTTGACCCATTCATGCTTCCGTCCTAGTCCATCCCTTCACCCCTTCACCCTGTATGCCGTCCCCTCACCCTTCCCCTTCTTTCACAATGCCATGCCTCACCCTACCCCTATCAACCCATTTCAAACTATCCTTCACCTTTGTCTTCCCTCCTTAATTTTGCCAAGTCTCATCTTTTTCCTTTCCTTTACCTTGCCGCCCCTTTTGGTTTCTCGCTTCCTCACCCTTCCCCTTCACCCATTGTCATCCCTTACCCTCACCCTTTCTCCCTTCACGCTGGCGCCCTCTCATATTTACCTTGCCACCCCTTCAGCCTGCTCCTCCCCTCACTCCGTCCCCCCCCTCGCGCTCCCCCTCCCCACCAAGGCAGGTCATGACGTGAGCCTCGTCCTCCCCTCCCCTCGAGGATGACGTCACTCGCTCAATCACCCTTTTTCGTGCACATTTTGGGACATTTTCGCAATTCATCGGCTAAGTGTTCATTTTCATAGTCTGCTTCCCTCCCCTCGTTCCTCTTTGCCCTTCCATTCTTCATACTGCATTCCTCTTCTACTTTTCTTTTTCTTTTCTCTTATCCTTCTTTTTTCTTCTTTCTCTTCCCTCTCCTCTTACTCCTACTCGTACTCTTCTTTCTCCTCCTCCTCCTCCTCCTCCTCCTCCTCCTCCTCCTCCTCCTCCTCCTCCTCCTCCTCCTCCTCCTCCTCCTCCTCTCATTCTCCTCGTTCTCCCCCGTTCCATTATTCCCATAAGGCTTTCAGCGAGCTCTGGGTTCGCCTCTTCCTACGTTGTTTTACTTTCCTTTCGTTTATATAATAAAGCAGGAGTTCTTGAGGTGTTCATGTATATCGCAACACAACTCGCTTTAAGGCAGAAACTGTACACACGAATGTTTTCCAACTGGAGGCGCATAACACGAAAGCCTCTTTAGTGTTAGTATTTGTTTACATAATTTATTCATTTAGAGACATTAAAATGTAGATCAGCTGCTGCAGGAGGATAGAGTAATAGGCTTTGGGGTGGGTTCTTGATCAGTGAACATTATTACACCTACCCAATCAATCAATCAGAGAGGGCATACGCCGGGGGGTGCGTTGCCTCGCCCACCCTACGACGCCAAGTCCGGGGGTCCCTAAGGGCAAGTCTCCATGCAGGCCCCTTTCCCATCCAAAGTACCTCGCCTGGCCTCCTCCACGCAGGATTGTCTCTTGCAGAGACAACCCGATGAGCAGGGTCGGCTTCTGGGTAGAGTGCCACATGCCTGCATAGCCGGAGTTGGCGTCGACGGACTATGCAGGTAATATATGTTGAATCAGTCTTACTGAGTAGTCGCCGGTTTGGTACAGTCATTCCAGCGATAGCCCATAATTCTGCGTAGACACTTATTACCAAAGGCATCGATCTACCTCTCCAAGCCCCTATAGTGTCAATGTTTCACAGCCATAACGTAAAACAGGAAGCACAAGCGACTTGAAGATCCAGATCTTTGTCCTTCTACACAGGTATCGACAACGCCATATACTCGTGCTGAGCGAGTCCATAATACTGTAGTCAAGCCAATCCGCCGTAAGATTTTCTGGCGAGACCCAATGTTGTTTGGAACTACGCTACTAAGGTAAATTATTTTTTCCGAGATCTGAATGTCCTCGCTACACGCATACAGACTGTATTGTTTAATCTAACAAGCCTTCAAATACCTGTACCTTGGTCTTGGCCAAAGAGACCTGAAGTCCCAAGAGCTTCACCTCCTCGTGCAGTGCCTCGAGAGACATCACCAAAACCTTCAGCGACTCGGCAAGAATTACTGCATCATCGGCAAAAACAAGGTCAGTGACCCTGGTGTTGCCTATGGATGCGCCACAATGACTCTGGTCCACAACTCTGCCCAGTACCCAGTCCATACAAGTGTTGAAAATCAATTGGGCAAGGACACAGCTTTGCCCCACTCCCGCATTTAATGGGGAGAAGTGGACAAGCCCCCCCCCACACACACTTCACAGCACTCTCTGTCCCAGAATACAGGCCAGTCAGCAAACCAATAGTCTTTGCAGGAATCTCACGGAGTCGCAGGAAATCCCAGAGTGCCTCGCGATGCACCGAGCCAAACGTCTTCTTGAGCTCGATATAGACTGCAAACATCCCCTGACAAAACTCACGTCGGTGCTTCACCGATACACGCAGCGTTAGGATACGGTCCGTTGTCAACTTACCAGGCGTGAACCCAGACTGCTCAGGTTTCTGGAGCTTCAGCAGCTGGCTGCGAATCCGCATCAGCAATAGGTGGTCAAGCACCTTACCTGGCACACTGAGCATTGCAACATCACGGTAGATGTTGCAGTGCTGGCGGTCCCCTTTCCCCTACCAGATAGGGACGACCAACCCCCTCTTCCAGTCAGAAGGAATGGTACCAGATTGCCATACGGCAGTCAAGACTGCAAGCAACACACATATCATGGCCTCACCTCCAGTTTTGAGGAACTCCGCACTGATGTTACAGATACCAAGTGCCTTTCCACTCCTCATCTTTACCACGGCCTTTTTGACCTCGTCAACAGAGGGTGGGTTTTCGTCGGTAGGTGGATTAGCATCCGCCACCTACAACCCAGCAGATGGAAGCTGCCCACTCGGAAGGTCCGCCGAGTACAACTGCTTGAAGTACCCAGTCCAACGAGCCCTTTGCCCATCCATGTTCGACACGGGGCAGCCACTAGCTGTTCGGATAGAGCTCACTTGAGAGGGAGACTTGGAACGGAGCTTCTTCAGGACTTGGTAAGCAGGTCGGAGGTCATTTGCATTGAAATGGCCCTCGACTTCCTCACTGACACCCCTGACATACCTCTCCTTGTCTCGCCACAAGAGAGCTCTAGTTCTACGTGACAGAGCCCTTTATTGGTATCGATTCCCATCAAGACTGGCAGCGCGACTCTCCTCAATATTTTCCAGCGTCTCCGCCGAGGCAAACCCACTCCTAGATCTCCGGCGCTCTCCAATGCTCTTTTTGGCAGCTCGAAGTGCTGGGTTTGCTATTATCTTTAACATTTCACTTATCCGACACACACACACACACACACACACACACACACACACACACACACACACACAAACAAACAAACAAACAAACAAAAAACAAACAAACAAACGTGGCAGCCACTGTAAATAAAATTAGCCTGCGCCACTAACAGGCTGGGGCTGTCCAGGAGGCCCCTCAAGAAAGCCTACCGGCGCTACAGGCAGCACACACACACACACACACAAAAAAAAAAAAAAAACTTACGAAATAATTATTATCACCATTAATGCAGTTATTGTCATTCTTGTCAATACTAGCATTACCATCGTCATTATTATTACTGTTACCTTTGACATTTCACGTTTTTAACACAAACACAGAAAAAGAGGGAGGAATACATAGGAATACATAGGAAGAACAGACACCAGAAGACCTATCGGTCTATGGCGAGGGTGTCTGTTTACTACCGCTACTACTAGTAATCTACGTGTGGTAGGACAGGACAGAAAAGATGAAGGCTCCTCCCCACCCACATCTTCCTCCGGCAACGTGCCGGCAGGAAATAGTTAGAAGAGAACATCATGTACCTTTAAGGAAGAAAGGGACATGGAAATTTTACAGTAAAGAGAGAAATAAGAGGAAATTACTACCCTTAACTTACACTACTGGTAACCTAAGCTGTGGGGGAAAATGACTTCATTACATAAGAACATAAGAACACAGAAACACAAGGAGAATGGAAGAGGACGAGTGACCTACACAGGGCAGCCTCAGGATCCCCCCTAATACTCACGACGGGTGAGGTGTAGAAGAGTAGAAGAAGAAGGAGTAGTAGTAGTAGTAGTAGTAGTAGTAGTAGTAGTAGTAGTAGTAGGAGGAGGAGGAGGAGGAGGAGGAGGAGGAGGAGAGGAAGAGAATATTAAAATGTTCTACGCACGAAACAGAAAACGATTCCGAGCGGATAATTTACGAGGCAATTCATCGCGTTATCGGCGGTCCTCAACGGGCTGGAGCGACAATACAGAACGAGATCGCTGTGGATGAATATGCAGGCAGGTGAGGCAAGGACGGAAGAGGCTGATTAAGCTCGGCGCAGGTGTGGCGGGTGGTTAGTGCGGACACGGGGGCGTGCTAATGAGGGCAATTAGGAAAGGTTGTGTTGGCGTGTGTTCACCACGGAGGCTGTCAGCTGGGGAAAAGAAATAACAGGAACATTACGCTCATTTTTGTTCTTATTTGTATTTCCTTTTTTCTCTCCCCTTCTTTTTTTTTTTTTTTTTTCTTCTTCTTCTTCTCCCTTCTTCTTTTCCCTCCTCCTCCTCCTCCTCTTCCTCCTCCTCCACACACACACACACACACACACACACACACACACACACACACACACACACACTCTCCTCCGGTAGCTCAATCGGTTAGAGCGCCGCGCTGCAAGGTTTCACGGCCAAACAGGCGGCGGTTCGAGCCCCGCTCAGGCCGGATTCTTTCCGTTGACTATGAGTGGTTACTGCCCCCCCTTGAGCAAGGGGGATGGGGTGTGTGGTGTGTGAGGTCCTGGCAGAACCCAATGATCAACAATAATGAGGACTTGCTCACGTCGTGAGGGTACCTGCTGGAGAAAGCGAGTCCAATTCGTGATCATGCCGTGGTGAATTAAGCACACACACACACACACACACACACACACATTCGACAGGAAAGGAATCTGAGTCCCCGAGGCCTAGGGAGGCCTGAGGGTGGGGAGGGGGGGTCGATTTGGGGAAAGAGAGGAATCGGGGAGGGGGATTAAAGGAATAATCCGAGGGGGAAAAACTCGCCTTGTGGAGCCCCTGTTATGCTGCCAGCCTCATATTTGCGTCTCTGAGCTCCGCCTGTAGTCAGGAGGCTCGGAATGGCGGGCGACGTGACGATGGCTGCATAATTCGTCCCTCTAATATCCTTCTTCACCTTCATTTGAAAGTCTAAGTTCTACTCAAAGTCTCCGTGATTACTCCCCGATACGGTTACAGCAGCTCTCCTCTGGACTCTCTTTTCAGTGCATTAGGTTTTGTGACTCACACTGATGCGCCTGACGGGTCAATAAAGGACGAAGGCAGTTAACATTTGCTCCTCAATGGCTTTCCTAGTGTAAATAGTTTCAAAGAAAAATAATAGTATCGTTTTTTTTTCTTTAAAGGATTCGGGAATCAATATATGGGTGTGAATCCTCTTAAGAAGACAGGTTCCCTTTGCTCCTGAAAGGCCTTCGGGGTGTAAACAAGTTCATAGATAATACACTTTTTTTCAATAGTTTGGGTGTCAGTGAAGGGTTTAACTCCTCTAAAGAAGCGAGGGGCCCAGACCCTCGTGGCCTATGCGTTATGTAGAGCTTAGCGGGGAGGGAACATTTTTTGCCCTGTGAATGGGCTGCTCTCCTGCACCGGGCTGAGTAAGATTTGTCCGCGTAATACACATATTAGCCGCCTCGCTCATCGTCTCACTCACGGCCACTGGCGCATGTGATCTCTTACGTCGTGGTACTCCATGCACACAATGCGAGGCTTTCCTCGATGTGCAAGTGTAATGGTGCACACTTAAGCTGATGTGCGAGCAAGTCATGCACGCGGTGAGAAGAAAATGATTGGTGGCACACACAGTCAGCGGCGTCGACAGCCCTTGGTGTGCTCACTAATGCACATCAGCCAGTGAACACATCAGTTGCTGTACAGTTCAGGATGTACACAACCGCCGCACACACAGCACACCACACACGGGCACCCGACGCTCGACCACTAAGATGATAAACGGCACTGTGAAATTTGCATATCAAGGATAATCTCCCGCCTCGCCTTGAAGCGCCGGCATCCGGCCGTACACCACGCTGATCTAGAGGCCACTTGGCGTCCAGCCTGGATACACAGGACTCTGGACGCCGCCCCTGGGGTCTCCGGGTGACCCTGGGAGAAACTAGGAATCAAGAGGTCCACCCTAAGGAAAAACTGGGCTAAAATAAAGTCCATCCTGGGAAAACTGGGTTGTCGAGGTTCAATCTGCGATACAAAGAGTTATAGTGGACCATTTTGGGGTAAACTGAGCTCCAGAGGTCCACCCTGAACACTCGACTCGAGGTCCAGCCTAGGATACATTTGGTTATAAAGGTCCACCCTGGGTAGTCTGGGTTTTATGAGTTCACCCTAAGCATGCTAGGGTGCAATAGTCGTACTTAGTGTATGTCAGGCTCAAGCATAGACCAGCATAACCCTTGTTTATACTAGGCCCGAAAAGTCCATCCTGTGTTAAGATGGGCTTTAGAGCTTTGACTAGGGGCATGCTGGGATGTAAGGTTCACCCTGGGGTTTGTAGGGATTTATCCAACCTGGGGCTCGATGTTGACGCTTTGGTAAGCTGAACTTTAGAAATTCATTCTGGGATATGCTGCCTTCTGTTTCTTCCCCCTTTTCCCCTGCCCATTGTCTCTAGACCGCTGGAAGATGATGTAGACAGGGAAGACCCTAAGCCTAAGTGGGATCTGAGTATCGTGAACTCGACCTTCTCTCCTCTCTCTCTCTCTTTCTCTCTCTCTCTCTCTCTCTCTCTGATCGCTCTTTCTCTCAGGTAGTTTTTTGATATGGTTCTTATCTAATATCTCTATTTTGAAATTGTACAACCAAACCCCACAACCTTAGCATCTGCCAGTGTCGATTCAAATCAACAACACACACCAGTTGCCAGTTGCTCTGCCTGCTTTAATTAGCATCAGAGATGGCATTTTTGCCAATCTGCCATCTGCCGCTTAGATATGTACCATATAAGAGAGAGAGAGAGAGAGAGAGAGAACTGTAGAGAGATGAGTAGAGAGAGAGAGAGAGAGAGAGAGAGAGAGAGAGAGAGAGAGAGAGAGAGAGAGAGAGAGACACACACACACACAAACACACACACACACAGAGAGAGAGAGAGAGAGAGAGAGAGAGAGAGAGAGAGAGAGAGAGAGAGAGAGAGAGAGAGAGAGAGAGAGAGAGAGAGAGAGAGAGAGAGAGAGAGAGAGAGAGAGAGAGAGAGAGAGAGAGAGAGCACACACACACACACAGGAGAGAGAGGAGAGAGCAGAGAGAGAGAGAGTGTGGCATGGAGGTTGGTTGGGAGCTAACATCAGTCTGCCGCTGTGTGCGTCAGAGCCGCCACTTAAGATTTGCCGGACTATAAGTGATGAGGCGACACACACGAGTAGAGGCAGTCCGAGGCAATACTACACGACCCCCAAACCACCACAGCCGCCAAAAACTTCACGCCTAATCCCGCCGCCACCGCCTGTATGGCAGTGGAATCCTTTCTCTCCTCGTCACTCGTTCTGCTTAATCTCGCTGTCGCTGTGTGAAAGAATTGTTGATAATATTAATGCAAGATGGCGCCACTATGACGCCAGAACAGGCTGGGCCCCCCATCAGGCTTCAAGCCCCCCTGGCTGAAGCTGCCACCCATCAGGCCTCACATGAAGATATGCACCGGCGCAATAAAAGCAAAAAAAAAAAAAAAAAAAAAAAAAAAAAAAAGAGTGGTCAGCGAGCGGGAGGAGGACCCGGGTTCGAGGCTCGCCCACCATTACAAGCTGACAATTTCTAGCTATTTTATAAGAAGCATTTTCTAACGAGCAATTCACTCATCGGAGGACTATCAATGAATTCATATGAATGAAGAAAATAATAATAAAAAAAATTCAATTCACTGAATTTAACTAAAAAAAAAAAAAAAAAACGCTCGAACGTCTCATTGTAATGGCGTAAAAAAACGACTGCCAAAAGCTCTGCAAAACACACAGTCCACAACGATGAATTAATTCACAAAATAGACAAGAAAAACATGATAAAAAGAAGCTTGCAACGCGTAATTAATTCACAGCAGGCGGTCATTTCATTCCAGAGAAAAGAAAATGTTCCATAACGGCATAACAGTAACGGCTGCATAAAAAAGTTTGTGGCGAGTAATTATTTCAGCGTATGGAAGGTTAATCAATTCAACCATGATATCTATATCCTTTTCTATCTATTTATGTCTACCTATCTATCTATCTATACACACATTTTCCCCAGAACGTCTCTCACCATAAGTGTGCTGTGCTGGAAGATTTATAAAGGAAGCAGATCGCAGCGAGTAATTAATACGACACTGTCAATTCAACTGTAACATAAAATAAATAAAACCTTGAGCCCTGCATCACTACGGCCTAAAAGTATCAATGCCGGAAGGAATTACCTAAGAGGCAGCTCTTGATATGAGACTTAATGAATTTGACAATGAAAAACAAACAAACAAGGCCTCAAACGTCTCCTTCCACGACATAAACTAGATTATTTTTCCTCCCCCAAGACCAACGAGCGATTACACGAGTAAACAGCGCCAAGACTTTTTCTCAATCGAGGCGCGGCCGTTGAGCACACAAACGCGTCCTAATGAACAAATATGCACGTGTCGCCCATCAACATTCCATCGCCGGACAGCATAATGAGGCGCCTTGTCTTCCTCCGGCCCTAAAAACTAACCTCCTCCTATACACACCTGTCCCGTGGACGGCTGACTTAGCGAAGGGACAGATGGGCGCCCTTCTGTATACGTCTTTCCCTCCTTTTGATACCCCTTTCCCCTCTCTTTGCTGCACCCCACTCATTCCGTTCCCTTCCTTAGCCTTTCTGTACACCTGTCCTGATGACGGCTAACTTAGCGAAGGGGACAGATGGCCACCCTCCTATAATGTCTCCCTCCTCTTGTTGCCCTCTCCTCCTCTCGCCCCTCCCCTCACCTTCCCTTCCCTTGCCTTGTACTCAAAATAGATGGATGAAGAAGAGGAGGTTGACGAGGCAGAGGAGAAAAAAAGAAGAATGGGAGAATAGAAAGGAAGAGAAGAGAGGGAAGAAGGAAAAGAACCTGGCAATATCTATCAGCAGCAAACTGCGTTGCGCGGTGACAGTCCCGTGGGGTGATCTTGATGCTGTTGCTGGTCCTGTCTAAAGAATGTGCTACAGAAGAGGGGACGCTGCTGCTGTTTTTTTTCTTTTTTTTGCGATGATCAGTTATCAGATCAGAATCTGTGCCCCTGAGGATGAGCAGCTGGGCTTTTTTTTATCTGAGGAGGCAGTGAAGCTCTTTTTTTTATGAGGATGAGCTGGTGATGTGGTTCTCATGAGCTTGTCCTGTGTTTGGGTCATAAAGATGGGGTTCTGGTACTACCGTGAAAGAAACAAAGCTATATTGTGACTCAGGAGAAACAGAACCGACACTGTGTTTGCTTCTCTGTAGTTTTAAACTCTATGGTTCTAAAGAAAGGGTTCTCCTGGCGCTGACGTCGAGGTTCTCAGGATGGCAGGAGGTTCCCAATAGGTATATGATTATGTGTCTTACGTTCACCCGTTTCTCCGAGTTTTATATTTACACCCCGAAGACCTTGGCGCATTCAGTTTGGGGCCACGGTGACGCCCCGCCGCGGAGCCAAACAGTAAAAAGTCTGAGGCGCGCGAAAGTAAGTGGAAAGATTTATGAAATTCTGCTTACAGTGACGCGTGAGTCTGGTAATGTTAGGCACGTGCTCGCTCCCCTACTTCCCCTCCCCTCTTCTCTCTCTCTCTCTCTCTCTCTCTCTCTCTCTCTCTCTCTCTCTCTCACACACACACACACACACACACACACACACACACACACACACATTTTGCAATGGCAGTAGTAGTGACAATAGTAGTTGTAGTTATAACAAAAATAATAATAATTACATTAATATTAATAATAATAATAATAATAATAATAATAATAATAATAATAATAATAATAATAATAATAATAATAATAAGAAGAAGAAGAAAAAGAAGAAAAATCATAATTATTACATGAAAAAAATACAATAAATATCGCCATAAGTTGACATATTGTCTTTTTGATGGTAATTCTCCCTTCCCGAGCCACGGAGGACCAGGAGGAGAAAATGAGAAGGAGGAAGAAGAGCCGCAGAAGCAACAGAGCGAGAGCGAGAAAGGGAGGACATTAGCCGTCATCGGGCCGCGATTAGGGATGCCAGCACAGCGGGGCGGGAGGGGCAGCTGGAGGTGAGGAGGGGCGGCTGTTACAGTGACGGGTGCCACCTTTCCGGGCGTTAGCAGGCTAGCTATTACGGCTTGGTGCGGCAGGGCAGGGAGGGGCATGGCGGGGCGAGGAGGGGCCAACATGGGCAAGAAGGCTTCCCCGGGTCACGGGTGTAGCCCGCGGGGGCGTTAGCGATGATGGAATGTGATTAGTCCAGTGCTGAGCTGCCGTGCCGCCCCGGTGACTGTGCCGCGACGCCCGTACCTACCTTTTCTCGGTGTGTGTGTGTGTGTGTGTGTGTGTGTGTGAGAGAGAGATTCTTACTTTCTCCCCCACCTCCGCCCCATACACACACGCCATGTATACAGGTCACATCTGCTAGGCTCCTCTCCAGCAACATTCCCGTCCTGGTTTAAGACTCCAATCGTTTATCTCCTCGCCACCTGCTCCTGAGCAAGGTCTTGCCCTAAGCCCCGCAGGAGCCAGCCGCTGTCCTCGAGGCATCAGCGCCCGAGTACGGCGAGGCACCAGCAGGGAACATTTAGTAAACAATAATGGGGTGACATAAAACAATTTTCCTCAAGATTTATAAAAAAACATTTAAGCTTCAAAGGCATATCCATTTGTTTTAAAGATCCACACACTTATGCTTTGAAGGAATTTAGATCTTATTATTGAAATGTATGAAATATTTTTCCATATTCAATCATCAAGCAAACTGTCTAAGCCATTACTGCAGCGGAAAATAGTTACGAAAGCAAAGATATCAAGACTAAGCTTTCAGCTCTTTGATAATATTTTGAGACCATATATATATTTTTTCTAGCACGATACTTTGCCAAAGGGCCATTCGTCACACTGGCCGGGCGTGAGCTGTGATGTTTACGACGGGGAGGAAAGGAATGACGGATCGCTGAGTGAGGGGGAGACAAATTGATAAAAGGAAAATACGAGGTAGATGGGAAAAATAGCAAATAAGGAGTGCAGCAAATGAATACTAATGATCAAACACCGGATAAGGTGCACAGAAGGTAAATACAATTAGTGGGTTCGGAGAACAACAGATGAATAGTGAATATAAGTAATGCTAAGAAGAGCAGATGAGGAAAGGTAAGATCATTTCCAGGCAGGACAGTAAAGATATAATAGAGAAGGTAGTGAATAAGAACAGCAAACGGACAATAATAAAAGTAGTCTATAAGGAAAACAGCGGAGTAATAATGGTAAAGAAAGTGGATAAAGAGAAAAGCAGGTGAATAATAGTGAAAACAGTGGATAAGCACAAACAAATAAAGGTAAATTCAGTGAACAGAGAGCAAACAGGTGGGCCAGGGGAAGGAACAAGTGAATAAAAGGAGACCCAGGGTGATAAATTAAGACTACTTACCCTGTCATTAAATACGTTAGGACAGATTTACAAGCGTTGATTATATTCCGAATGCTCTTGCTTCTTGGTCTTTGCTTCATACGACTCTCCAATGGCTGTATGTTACTCGGCGAAGCTATGATAAGCGTCAGCAGCATATTAATTAAGCCGATTTGCTCTCAGGTCTTGCTAAAGTTTATGGTTATACGGAATCAGCGGAGAGATGGAGCGGGGCGGGACGGGGTGGAACGGCGATGAGACTGAGCAGAGGGCAATGAAGGTATGTTTATGGGAGAAGTAAGAACGAGGAGAGGAGGGGAAAGATGGGGTGGATTGATGTGGCTAAGGGAAGGAAGAAGGGCGAGTAAAGAGGGAACAGCGAGGGAGGGAAAGGCTTCGACAAGGTGAGGTGGGGCAGGGAGTGAAGACGGCAAAGTGAGTTGAGTTGGCGTGGGTTATAAAATGAGGAGGGACGGGGGATGAGTATGGGGCGGGATTGGGCAGGGTGCGGCGGGATGGGGGGCTTGGGTTGATGTAGCTTAACAAAGAACAACACGGAGAGCTTATACGTAGAAGGGATGGAACAGAGGGGTAGACGGGACGAAGAGAGGAACGGGAAACTAGAGAAAAAAAAGAGGAACATGAATAAGGTAGAGTTGAAGAGTGGGGTATAGTGATGCCGGGGAATAGGGATAACTAAGGAAATCAGGAGCGGATAGGCAAGAGGCAAGAATGAGGCTAGGATGAGGTAGGGAAACAGGTGAGGAGGGTTAGGATGATGTGAGTTAGCGAACAATAAAGAAGGGAGAGTAAATATGAGGAAGGGAGGGAAAGAGAGGGTAAAGGGCAGGGCAGCAGGGCGGTGTTGTGTTCTTGAGATCGCCCCGACACAGCCGCTCAGGCCGCCGCGTTCTCCTACACGTCTGCGGTGTCGGTGTTGCTCCGCTTTGGTCTTGGTGCCGCTAACACACTGTAATAACACACGCGAGGGGGAATTACGAGGCTGTTGTGATAACGTTGTTGACATCGATTTCGTCCTTATTGTGCCTTTGCTTGTCCGTGTTCTCTCTCTCTCTCTCTCTCTCTCTCTCTCTCTCTCTCTCTCTCTCTCTCTCTCTCTCTCTCTCTCTCTCTCTCTCTGTCTTACTGTGCCTTTAAGCTTCTACTTTACATGTCTTCCCTTCACTTCCCCTGAGCCCCGTGAGCCTTGCCGCCGGGACATGAAGTCATAACCACCGGTGTGAGACGTCGACTGTTGAGCTGTGACCAGGAGGTTAAGGAGGTTAAGGAGGCGGGCCATGAGTTTTAAGTCCTATATATACAGTTAGCAATTGGGAACGTGAAATTAATTTGAAACTACAAAACGCCTAAACTCTAATAATAGATGAGATATGAAGTTCCTAGTTGAGATTTAGAGTTATGTACAGACCGATAATGTACCGTGTAGAAGAGGGGGGCAATGTGTAATCGAAGGAAACGGGATAGATGTCTGGAAGGTTGTGTCGAGTTGTCGGATGGATAAATTAATAAGAATTAATGTTCAGTCTAAGCGTGTTACTGCAGCTGACCCATTCTGTTTGCTTATATCATTGGTTCCCAACCTTTTTTTCAGGCGACCCTAATCATGCACCTCTAGACATGACCGCGACCCCACCAGTTTAGTTGTATATGTTATTATAACATAATAACACCATGTTTGATCATTTGAGGTCTTGACGACCCCAGGAAAAGCGCTTGGCGACCCCACATGAGGTGGAGACCCCAGGGTTGGGAAAGGGGGGCTGACTTCAATGTCTTACCAGCCCACCATTACGGGAAGGCATCATATATTTAAACTTTACGCGGGCTTCTCCCTCCCTGTCTTGCTCACCACATAGAGGCAGGTAATTCAACGCCCACGTGATTTGTATCTACATGTAATTTTCTCTTTGAGTGCCGAAACAAACCAAACTACCAGCACGACAAGGCATCACTGATTTTACCATTAGCTAAACATGGGCGTCTCTTTCCTTCAAGTCTGTTCACCATGCCAATCAGCACCTGTGTGGCTTGTATTCACGGGTACTTTTTCTTTCGGCTCAAAACATACCGACTCATCCACCAGACATGCCAGCTCAAGATCTTAGTTTAATATGAGCTTCTTCCTCCCGTCATGTTCAAAACGAAGCCACGCCACTCAGCACTCTTGTCGCTTGTACTTAAACCTTATTTTTTTTTTTACATCAAGGCCTCCTGTCCGCTCCGCCGGTAAGTTGAATGTGTGTCTTTTAGCGCTGCATTGGCAAAAGCTTACTTGGAGTAAATTCACTGCGGTTCCTTTAAGAGTGAAATTACCTCCCATTTGTCGTGTTGCACCTGGACAGAATAGCAGCAAAGGTGAAGAGGTAACACGTGGGCGACTTACAACCACTCGGGAACGTAAAAAGTCAGACATCAGACGGTCCCCTGGTCTTCAGGCTCAACACGCTCTACAGTCTCAGCCGCCGCCTCACTTTTTGTAGATTCCACTTAGCCTCTTCCTCCCTGTGTCAGTCCAGGCATGAGATCAAGAGTATCATCGGACCCTCTTAGTGTCACGGCCTCCTTTTACTTCATTCTACTCAAGACCATTATCCTTGCGCCAGCCACACACAAATCATTACGAATCATCAGGACAGATTTTTTTTTAATTCCTTTTCATCCGCGTGACAGCGCATACGCGTTCATCAAACCATTTATTTTCTTATTTTTCTTAATTCACTGCATTAGTTCGAGGGGTTTAAGCGTGAACATAGATCAGACCCGCTGGTTGTGATTTATTTTGCATGGACCACAACCTCTTCCGCCCTCCCTCTGCCTGTATAAACGGCCGGGCCTTTTATGAGTGCTCCAGGCGTTAGCAGTCACGCGGCTGTGAACACGTGACCAGCGGGGCGAGGCGACGGGGTACCCTTATAAAGGTTGTCAGCTGTGTGTGTGTGTGTGTGTGTGTGTGTGAGAGAGAGAGAGAGAGAGAGAGAGAGAGAGAATAAATAAATAACCATCGCCATCACTTGAGACCCGCGGCACCGAAACACGAGAGGGCACACAACA
Organism: Eriocheir sinensis; assembly: GCF_024679095.1. Lineage (NCBI taxonomy): Eukaryota > Metazoa > Arthropoda > Malacostraca > Decapoda > Varunidae > Eriocheir > Eriocheir sinensis. The sequence continues at coordinate 16,086,262 of NC_066518.1, forward strand.
CTTTTCACACGCGTCGGAAAAAAAACCCACTGCTCTACACACGCGATTAGCCATTGATCGCTTGTACACACACGCTACACCTCGTCTCGGGCATTGCCATCATCATCAGCAGCAGATGGAGTCCACAGGAGGCGCCAGACCGGTCGTGTGTGCCTGGCGCAGATGAAGACTGGCAGCCGTCGCCTCGGGATGTGGGCTGAACCCTCCCGTGCCTGCCCTGCACCCGACGCGTCGTATATTATTTAATCACCTGAATTACCGACGTGGAATCTAAGCCCACATTACCTGTCGTGACCATTGCTACTGATACTGAACATGTAATCCGGCAAGCCTATTCACAAGTAACTGTTACTACTACTGACACTGGGACGAGGCGTATGCCCCTATTGATTGTTACTATAGATAAATCAACAAATGAATGCCCTGATGCTTTCCCTTACATCCTAAGTTGCCTTCTTATTTTAGTTTCTTCATGTTAAGTTGAGCACACATCACCCTTCAATTTCAAGACCGTGGCTACTTTTTTTTTTTTTTTTTTTTGCGGCAAGGAAGAATGCTCAAGGGCATAAAAAAAAACCGCAACAAAAAAGCTCGCTAGGCCAAGGACCAAGGACCCCCAGACATGATGAGTCCCAGCCGATGACCCCCAACCAAACAAAATTCATCATTACCATACAGGGATACCCATCACTACCCAGTACAACGTGGCACATTTAATATTTACTTTTTCCTGTACAAAGTAAATGTAAATAAATAAATAAAATCTTTCCAATAACGAAGACTCACAAAGTCAGGTAAAGTCTATATACTGAGGTAGATATGAATAAGAACAGGTACAGCCTGGCAAACCACTATTGCCGCGCTGACGTTAGTATGACTGCGCTACAGTTGGTATACTAAAAACGTACCGTCCGTCAACACGGACGATGCGTAGAAACCAAATGGATGGACCAGCCAATTCTTACAGTCTTACTTGACTTTCAACGAGTCACGAGAGTGACGGTTTGGGTGGCGACGGCTGGGAGTTGCTATGTCATAATTAATTTGAAAATAAGCTTATGATATAAATAATGATATTATAATGATATAGCAAGGTAGCTGCTAGCACACCAAAGTATCGATACCACCGACACTAAGATGATAGAGAATTGGTGATATATATATATATATATATATATATATATATATATATATATATATATATATATATATATATATATATATATATATATATATATATATATATATATATATATATATATATATATATATATATATATATATATATATATATATATATATATATATATATATATATATATATATATATATATATATATATATATATATATATATATATATATATATATATATATATATATATATATATATATATATATATATATATATATATATATATATATATATATATATATATATATATATATATATATATATATATATATATATATATATATATATATATATATATATATATATATATATATATATATATATATATTTTCTGGAGAGTTGAAAAATATTAATTTCTTTCATTGCGTCGCGGACCCCCAAGGGCCTTCTCCCGGACCCCAGTTTGAAAACCTCTGCGCTAGGCGATGCTCCAACAAAACGAGACAGAGTAAGAGCCAAAAGAGGTAAATATCGGGAGGTGTCTTGGCACTCCTCTCTTGAAAAAGGTTAAGTTATAGGCAGGAGGAAATACAGATAAAGGAAGGTAGTTCCAGAGTTTATCAGCAGAAAGGATAAAAGAATGAAGATGCTGCATGGTTAACTCCTGCATAAGGGATTTGGACAGTATAGGGGTGAGCGAGAGTAAAGTCGAGTGTAACGGGGCCGCGGGAGGAGGGGAGGCATGTAATTAGTAAGTTCAGAAGTGCTGTCAGCATGAAAATATCGGTAGAAGATAGAAACAGATGCAACATTGCGGTGGAATTTAAGAGGTAGGAGACTGTCATTAAGAGGAGCGGAGTTGATGAGACGAAGAGCCTATGACTCCACTTTGTCCAAAGGAGCTTTGTGTGGAGTCACCTCACACGTGAGATCCACACGCTACATACTTAAGTTAACAAGCTACTGATATTACAGGTAAATCAACAAATGAACACTTGATGCCTTTCCTCCTACGTTCAGTCTATTTGGTAGTTTATTCGAATTAACTTGGAGCATAGACTCTGCCCACTCTCATCGAGTAGCTAATAGCTTATTCAGTCTATCCTGGCGCATAAGTCCCGCCCACTCCCATCCAGCATCCACTGACAAATCATATGCATTATACACATATTCAAGATCCCAGGAAACGAAATAAAGAGTCGCCCCGCGTGTGGGGTGGGATTTATTCGTCAATTAAAAACTGACATTAATAAATGGTCCAAATATATATTAAGGGGCAGGGAGAAAAGAGGCGTTAATGAAAACAGAGATAGGCCGCCATGTGGGTGCTGAGGGCTGAGAGTGGAAGGGGTGAGGGCGAACGGATGGCGGATGTTATGAACGAAAACGACGTCTATATATCTCTGCCTTGATAGCTCTCAGTCTCAATTTTGTTCTTCGTGCTGGCTGGCTCGGCAATCTCAATATGAATTCTGGCATATTTAATATTTTACTCTTCATACAACTCTAACCGTCTGGCATCGGAAGTTACGAGAGTTTATAACCGAGGGGCGGAAGGCACGATATTACGCCCGTGAACCCAGCAGTGACTGACGCTCGAGTGGTATAATTTCGTCCGTCGCTTAACCTCATGGGTACAAGTTCCTCTAAATATACACTCACTCGCCTGACTAGCGTCGCATAATTCAGGCCAAAACACACACGACCCACTTTACTACGACAACCACGACGGCCAAGAGGGTTCACGGGTATAAAATTTGTAAACACGGGGCTTATGTAAGGCAACAAAATGTTTATATATTTATACACGTTTCCTTTTACGCTCAAGCTAGTAAGTAATAGGGACACAAACTGGTTTTAGTGGCGCGACTGAAAGGAAAAAGGCTTGCCGGGGTTGTACAGGTTCCTGGTGCAGCCAAATTAAGAGGAGGGAATGATGTTTATATTGTCCACACTCTCCCTTTAAGCTCGAATCACCAAGCAACAGTGGAACTAAATTTATATGTTCCTTTTGGGGATCTTATCTACTATTCTCCCGTTTTCTTTTTTGGAAAGGGGGTCTAATGATGTATTTAAATACGTATAACTTGTTTTGTCCTTGATATGTCGCCTTCACAGCATAAAAGGATACTTAGATTACTTGAATGACTTCACCAGGAGAGGTTAGGCCTTCAGGAAGTGGCTATATACAAGAAAACACATTCCTTAGTCACGCCAAAATACGAATGTGGGAATAACATTTACCCGTACACTAAACACTTATTAGTTCAAGAGGAAGCAATATGTGCCCGTGCTGCCTAGTGACGCGAATGAAGGCTTGCAGTTGCGTTGCCGGTGTAGGTATAGAACAAGGAGATCCAGCCCCTAGCGAGGTGTGGGAGTAATGGCCGTGCTCTTGTGATGAGTGTAATTACGCGATGGTATCAGGGGGCGAGTCTGGAGGGTAATTGTCGTGTTGATGACAGGCGTGGGGCAGCGGGCAGGCCGGTGGGGCGGGGCTAAAGAGGAGTTATAATCTTGATAAAAAATGATTGTATACACCGATAAAGTGTTAGAATCGACACCAACGTCGTCAAATGTTAGTGGTGCAATGTATTAAGCATATGTGTGTGTGTGTGTGTGTGTGTGTGTGTGTGTGTGTGTGTGTATTGTACTCGCCAAATACGTACGCGATTATGGCAACACTGACGTGTATCATAAACATCATATAATTCTCTCTCTCTCTCTCTCTCTCTCTCTCTCTCTCTCTCTCTCTCTCTCTCTCTCTCTCTCTCTCTCTCTCTCTCTCTCTCTCTCTCTCTCTCTCTCAAACATTTTTCCAAGCGCTGGTATAAAAAGAACCCAGTTTTTTCTAAGATCATTTAAATCTTAAGTAGAATGACTTTAGTGGATTTGAATCGTTGCTGTTCTAATTTTGGTTTATCATCTATTCAAATATTTCAGTGAACTCCAAAATGTTCGCAAGTATGAAAAGCCAACAAGAAACGTTTAGGTTAAGAGGTCTTCAACCCCCTTTATTTACAGCCAAAGAATGGGTGAGGGGGTGCGAGGGAGAGAGAGCGAGAGATGGGGAGAGAGGTGATACGGTTTATGTATGTGACAGAGGATGAGAGGGAGATAGTCAGTGGGCATGGGGGGAACAGAGAGACAGTAAGAGGAGGGGGAGAAAGGTGATGGAGTGAGTTAGGGAAGGAGAGCTGAAAGGTAGAGGGAGATGAGAGAAGAGTGATTAGAAAGAAGATAAGCGGTGATTATGAGAGAGGAAAAGGCTTGTGACAGATTGAACACGGTAAGATTTTAAAGGAAGGAGGGAGGGACGATGGGAGGTAAGGGAGAGAGACGCGGAGGGAGGCAGGAAGGAGGGAGGTAGGGACGAAGGGAGGCGAGGAAGGCTAAGTGAATGAAAATGGAGACACAGACAAAACAAAAAGATTGGTCGTGTAATGCCGTGTCTAAATAGAAAGAAGAGGCGACGAGAGAGAGAGAGAGAGAGAGAGAGAGAGAGAGAGAGAGAGAGAGAGAGAGAGAGAGAGGGGGGAGGTGAAAAAGCAAATTAATGCCCCCCACGCCACCTAACGACGCAAATATCGCCGGATGACACGGCCTTAAGTGGGTAGCTTAGCAAACTTCAATCACTTCGGCGAGGCAGCCGAGGCCAAATTTTTGCATCCTAACATGGATGTATGAGACGAGACTGGAGGGGGTGATTCGGTAGGAAGGATGAGGGGAAGGCGGGGAGCGGGAGGAGGGGTGGAGAGTGAGTAAATTGCAATGAGGGGAGCGTGAGGGGAGATGCTGTATTACCAGGAGGGAGAAATGAGGGGTGGGAGGGGAGGGTCCACTAAACCATAAAGTGTTGTTGACAATATACAGCGAAAGAAATGTTAAAAATGGCTGGGAAAGTGTATGTATGCTTTGGGGTGGGGATGGGGGGGGGGAGAGAGAGAGAGAGAGAGAGAGAGAGAGAGAGAGAGAGAGAGAGAAATACAAGGGAGAAAAAAAATATATTCCAGGGGAGAGAAGAATCGAGCAACGGAAGATTGGGAAAATGAAGACACGGAGGAAATAGTTTGCGTGGAGGCACGGGAGCGATGTGAGGGGGAAGGAATGAACGAAGGCAGAGGATGGGAAAGTATGAATGGCCGGTGATGGAATTATAAGGGGAAGATATGAAGCAGAGAGAGGAAACCAGGAGGAGGAGGAGGAAGAAGAGGAGGAGAAGGAGAAATTCGATGGGTGGGTGGGTGGGGGGGGTGGGGGGGGGCGTAGAGGGCCAAAGAATAACAGTATTAGATCTGTCTACTTGCATCTAAAAACTTCATACCTGATCATTCTTATTCTTTTTGTTATATACTTTTTTTGCTCTCAAAATATATCTTCACTTCCTCTTCTTCCCCTTTTTTTAATTTTTTTTTTCGCTCCCAACCCTCCTCTTCCTTCCCTTCTTAAGCCTAATCCTCCTCCTCCTCCTCCTCCTCCTCCTCCTCCTTCTCCTCCTCCTACCCCCTTCGTCCTCATCATCAGCAAAAACAGACAAGGAAATAGTGAAATCTAACACCTCCACTACCACTTTCTTTTTTAACATCCAAATTGATTTTAATAGAAGGGAGAGAGTAGAAGTGAGGAGAATAAACACTAATTTCCTCCTCCTCCTTCCTTTTTGTCTTCCTTCTTACTGTTCTTTCGTTCTTCGACTACTTTTTTTTCGCCATCTTTCTCCTCCTCTACGGCCGTCACTTTTTTGCCTCCTGTCGCCGCCGTGGAAACCTCAGACAAGTTTAAGAGAATCACACTCCAACATAGCCGACTTGACCCTCTTCCAAGACCTTCTCTCCTCCTCTCTCCCCTTCAGCCTTCCTCTCATACCCTTCCCCTTAGCCCCCTCGCCCACCCACACACACATTCCTATCCCTCAGCCTTATGCTGGGATCACACATCCGCGATTTCGCTCTGCGACGGTTGGCGATTTTGAAAATTTCCGAAATCGGCATATGCGCTCGACATCGTAGCGACGCCCCTGCGATTAGTCGCAATAGTCGCGCGGTAAGGTTCGCACGACTTGCGGGTGCCGGCCCGTCGCGCGAACATTTTGAAATGTTCAAAAAGTTCGCAGAAGTCTGCGATATTGGCCAAATCGCATGATTATTCGCACAGTTAAGCGAGAGACCATCGCAGTATGCGCTCGCATACCCTCGTCAAACGCAAGGAGTCGCGGTGTATGCGAGCGTATATGCGAGCGACTTTGTACATCGTGCGTATGGCAGCGACGCTGCTTCGGAGAGCGAGATGGCAGCGAGCGAGCGGGAGAGTGTGAAAAACCGTAGGCGAGCGAGGCTTGCCCGCACTCACACTGTCCTGCCACACGCCACTACCCTGCCCACCTGCAAAATACTAGCCTAGTATTCATGAATTTATAATAATAGCATATTATTCCTAACTGCTAAATAATAGCTTAGTGTTCATGAATACAAAATAATAGAATAGTATTCCTAAATGCAAAATAATAGCCTGGTTTAACAAAATGCAAAATTATAAGCTAGTGTACACAGTAAAATTATTAGCTAGAGTACACAGTAAAATTATAATGTATTTCTCTTGACTACTTCATTAGCTTGTTAGCAAGTTATTACAGACTGTAAAACTCTTTCCACTTACAATTTATTACAGAAGTTGTAGATACGGTATAACATGCAGAAAACCTTACACCATACGAATAAAATCCAATATTCCTCAAAACAACTTACTTTGTTCCCAGGAGATCACGACCCCCAGGTTAAGAACTGCTAAATTAGAAGCAAGAAACAATAAAGCAATATCAGCGACAGCAAGGGAGGGTAGCACGGGCTACTACTTACTTGAAGCACTGGGTGTTCGTTACTAACCGACTATCAAATCTGAATCGACACAAGCAACTGGCGTTGCCAGATGGGGATTATTTTACCATATTGAAAACCTATAAGGTTGATCAGCCGAAATAATAACCTTAGCGTTAGAGCGTCGGGATATGCAGGGTGCCAAGATTAATTTCTGGTTAGTGTGTGTGTGTGTGTGTGTGTGTGTGTGTGTGTGTGTGTGTATATATATATATATATATATATATATATATATATATATATATATATATATATATATATATATATATATATATATATATATATATATATATATATATATGTGTGGGGATGGATGGTAGAGAGAGCGCGATATTGCTCGCCTATTATGGGTCGTACAGCGACGCGCCCTCGACATTTTCTCGACCATGCGTGCGACGTCGAGCGTCGTCGAGCGGCTAGACGAGGGGCGGTTGCGCATAGTCGCCAGGCCCTGCGTTCATCGCGATCCGTCGCAACGGGTTATTTTCAAAATTGGGCTCCTCTGCGTACAGTCGCGCGCATTCACGCACGATTCACCTCGACGTCCCCTCGCCTGTCGCCCTCGTGTGCGTATAGGCGAGCGACCCTCCCTCGCCATGTTGCTGTGAGTTGAAACAGAGGGAAACTCGCAGACACAATAGCGATGCTCCCACGATTTCGAGCATTTTCAAAATCGCCAACCGTCGCAGAGCGAAATCGCAGATGTGTGATCACAGCATTTCTATACTAACCCATTCACCCCCTTCAATTCTGACTCATTCATCATCTTCCCTATATCCACTTCTTTTCATTCTTTCTCTCCCTTTCTCTTCTCCCCTCCACTCTATTCCTACTCATCTCTTTCTTCGTAACTTTTGCCCTTTCATCCTTACCCCCCCCCCCCCCCCTGGTCCTCCCACTTTCTCCCTCCCATCCCTTTGTACTTTAAAGGTACTTTAAAGTTTCCTCCCTAACCCTTCTGTCCATCCTCCTTTATCTTTCCTCCCTCTGTCCCTCCTTTACTCAACTTTTGTCCATTCCCTCCACCCTCCTTCCCTTCCTTTCTCGTTCCTCCCCCACGTTCTCCTCTCCTTAACTTTCGCCCCCTGTCTTCCTTCCGGCGGGTCTGAAGCGCCTTGGGCCTGCAGCAGCGAGGGCCACTTAAGGTAATGCGGGCGCTAATGAGTTTACCTGAAAGCTCCCCGAAAGGTGTGGCGGCGCTCCAGTCGGTTGCTACTATTATGGAGGCGTGTTTGAGCTGACTTTGGGGGAGAAGAAAAGGGAAGGACAGACAGAAGGATGGGATTGGAAGAAGTATAAACAAACGAGAGAGAGAAACGAGATGAAAGATTAGAGGTAGGAAGTGAGGAAAGATAAATTTATTAAAGAAAGAGGAAAAATGGAATGATAAGTGGAGAAAAAATAATGAATGTAAATAAAAAGAAGTGAGAGGATGGTGAGGAAAGATAATTCAACTGAAGGAGAGAGAAAAAAAACGAGAGGAAAGATAAGAGGAGGAGAAAACAAATGAGGGAAAAGGAAGGAGAAAGAAAAGAATGAGATAAATTTGTGAAAGGAAAAGAAATATGACGCAGGAGGTAAGGAAACAGCCAACAAGTAAAGAGGGATGAGGAGCTAACGTGGTGAAGGAGAGAAAAGAGAGGAAGGAGGAGAGTAAGGAAAAGAATACAAGTGATGGAGTAGGAAAGAAAACACAGTGAAGAAAGAAAAGTGAAGGAGATAAGTGCTACAAAAGAAGATAACGTAAAGGGAAAACAAGCAAAGGAGGAAGGAGGATGGCAAGGAAACAAGGGAGCGAAACGATGATGCAACGGAAGAAGAAGAAAAGAAAAATGGATGAAAGAAATACCGGAAAAAAAAACCCGTTGAGGTGGAAGACTAGAAGCACCGAATAAAAAAAAAGAAAGATGACAAGGAAGGAAGTGAGTTAAGACACGAAAGCAACGAAGGGATGAAAAATGAATAATGGAAAAGAGAAATACTAGAAAATAGGAAGAAAACATTGAAGAGGAAGAGTAGAGGTGTGGACGCCAAGGAAATGATACAAAGGTGAGGGAGGCGGGGAAGACACGTCGCGCCAGTGAGGGGGGGGAGGAGGGGGGGGGGGAAGGGGGGGAGGAGGGAGGGAGGCACGAAGGATATTGCGTACAAGACAAAGGGAAAAAAGTAATATAAGATCACACACACACACACACACACACACACACACACACACACACACACACATACTTATTCACTCACTCACTCACTCACTATCTATCTATCTATTCATCTATCCATCAATCTCGTGGGTCTTGGGTACGTTTCTCTTTTTGTTTAGAGTGCAATAAATCCTTGGTAGAGAAAAAGACCGCTATCAAGATTAACTACACAAAAAGTAAGTGAAATATACCAATTATGATTACACTTAAAAAAATGTATAAAAAGGAGATAAATGGCCTCGTGGTAGAGAGAGGGAGAGAGGAAAGTGAGGTAGACGGAAAAAGAATATAAAGTGAGAACAGATAGGGGTGACGGGAAGCGGAGGAGAGGGAGGGAAGGGGGGAGCGAAAAGGGAACAGAAAGGAGAGGAATGTAGGAGAGGAGGAGGGGAAGGGAAAGAAGGCGAGTTTTGGAGGAGGGACGAGATGAAGGGAATGAAGAGGAAATGGATTGTAGTAGAGAGAAGTAAAGAAATATGAAGGGAGGAGAGGAAAGAATGAATGGACGGGAAATCAACTTTAGAGGAAAGGAAGGGAAGGAAAACAAAGGGTATTAATGACATGGAATGGAGAAGGAAAAACAATTAATGGGAAAAAAATTAAATTCGAGTGAAAGGATGGTAGGGGAAGTAAGTAAATGGAAGAGTAGGGAATAACAATGAATAGAAGTGACGGGAAATGAGGCAAAATGGAATGAAGGAATATGAAGAGAAGTTGGGGGAAGGGAAGGAAAGGAAAGGAAAGTGATGGGGTGTGAAGGGAAAAGGGCAAGGAAGAGAGGGGAGAGAATGAGATGGGAAGGGAAAGGTAGAAGGAAAAGGAAGAAAAAGAAAGGACAGTGGGGATAAGAGAAGGAAAGGAAAAGGAAGGGAATGAAAGTGATGGAAATGGAAGAGAAGGAAAAGAATAAAAAGGAAGGGAAAGGAAAAAGAAAAGGAAACATGTAAAAGCAAGGCAATGAATGGGAAGGGAAGGGAAGGGTATAGGAGGGGATGGAATAGAAAGGGAAGGGAAGAGAAAGGAAGGGAATGAAAGTGATGGAAATGGAAGAGAAGGAAAAGAATAAAAAGGAAGGGAAAGGAAAAAGAAAAGGAAATATGTAAAAGCAAGGCAATGGATGGGAAGGGAAGGGAAGGGTATAGGAGGGGATGGAATAGAAAGGGAAGGGAAGAGAAAGGAAGAGAATATAAAGAAAAAAAAGGAAGGGCAGGGAAGCTTTTCTGCAGGAAGGATAGAAAAGGAAAGTGTGGCAAATGGCGAACAAAAGACTTAATTTTTCGTCATATGATTTTCGAAAAGGCGAGTTACTCTCCCTCACCCTGAGAGTTATTGGTGCCATCCATCTCCATCACTTCTCTTTCCTGCCGCCGCCGCCACCACCACCATCATCACCACCACCATTTATATACAGCACTTATAAATTTGCCATAACTACCACTAACCGTTAACCATCTCCACACCCACTAACTTCACAACCACTTCCACTACCGTCGTCACCGCCACTTAAATACACTACCACCGTCACTCCCTCCACAACTTTTCCATTTTCACCACCACCACCACCACCACCATCGCCACTCTTATCACCACCACCACCACTACCACTAAAACCTTGTTCTCCCCACTAATGCCACCACCAACACCACCACAATTATTGCTCCACTTATCATCACCTTTTCAATCATAAGTACTTGCTGTCTCTACCCCCACCACCACCACCACTCACCTTCACCACTGTCACCACCACCACCACTACCACAATTACTGCTCCACTTATCATCACCTTTTCAATCATAAGTACTTGCTGTCTCTACCCTCACCACCACCACTACCACAATTACTGCTCCACTTATCATCACCTTTTCAATCATAAGTACTTGCTGTCTCTACCCTCACCACCATCACCACTCGCCCTCACCACTGTCACCACCACCACCACCTGTCACATCCACCACAATCAGTAACAACAATATTTCCATAGTCAACACCGCGGGCAACAGTGTCATCATCATTAAATCAGCTGATATCACCACCATCTCCAATATAAAAAGAAGTAATATCACCAGTACTATCATCACCAGCATCACCACCATTACCAAGCTCACCACCTTCCCCCCCCAACACACACACCGCACACACACATACATACACATCTTTGAACTGCCACGGAAATACAAAAGCGTTTTCTCCTGTTTTTTACCCTGCAACTTAAAACACTTCATCTACAGACTAATCGCACCGTCCTTCCACCCCTCAACACCGGCTCTCAACGCCAACACGAAGGGTGACGTCACGCCTTTGTCCCTCTCAAGCGGACCCACACAAACACAGACGACGGCGGGGAATCAAGGTTGTGTCGGCACCTTAACTACCACAGGGTAATGCATCTCTTGGCGGCCTTAAAAATATCTTGGTATTAATTAAGAGAGAGAGAGAGAGAGAGAGAGAGAGAGAGAGAAAGAGAGAGAGAGAGAGACTTGCATTTCAAAGTCATCCGCTGGGCAACAAAACACTCAGTCCACATGAGCGGGACGGTAAACAGCATCAGTCAGCGTTACTCTCCCTCCTTCCCCCCCTTCCCTTCCCCCCTCTTTGTCTGGCTGAATACAAGACTCCTCCTCCGTCACCAAGAGCCTGTAGAACACCCTCGCACCGCCTCTGTCTCGATCTTGTTTTCGATCCTAACACTCATTCCTATATGGTGCATGAGGTCGTATACAGTCGTCATTTCGTACACACCATGCCAATAGACACTTATAAAAAAAGATACTCTGAAAAGTCAGAATATGAAATAAACTTTACACATATTTTTACAATTTCATTTTCATTCCACGGCTCAGTTTTCTGAGTAATACTTAAACTAGAGCCTTTGTACGAGCAGGCGAGTTTACCTAACCATGCCAGGCCAAGAACGTGTCAAGGGGACCCCGGCGCAGATATTCACACCCTTTTGTTCTGATTAAGCTGGCGGTAGGGGCAGTGAAAAGATGGGGTGAGCCGTTTAACTGTCATACAGGGCTCGACCTGTACACAAATTTACTAGAAAGTGATTTACATCAACACGTTCAAGAACCGACTCGGGAAAATAATATACTTGACCTTATCTTTTCAACGAGAGCTGATCTAGTTAACAAAGTAAATGTTGGTCCAATTTTTAGTTCTAGCGATCACCGAACAATCACATTCAGCATCAATATGAAAGAAATTAAAGTAACTCCTAGTAATGAAAAGGTGCCTGATTATCAGAGAGCGAATTTCGTAAGACTCCGATCAATTTTAAATAATTCTGACTGGACTGAAATCTCGGCGGAAACAGATATTGATAAATCTTGGGGGGCCTTCACCACAATATTGAACAATGCCATAAGCATATGCGCACCCTATCGTAACAGACGTTCAGCTTTTAAGAAGAAACCTAAATGGTGGAATAACGAAATTCAAAATAGCCTATCTCTTAAAAAACGCGTATACAGTAGATACATATCAAATCAGAGGGAGGCTGACAAACTAGAGTTGGACAGAATTCGCCGCGGAACCAAGAAATTAATAAAACGAAGCAAGAAAAATCTTGAAGAATATATAGCGGAAACGAGTAAATCTAATCCTAAAGAATTTTTTAGCTATGTAAATAATAAAAAGTCACTCACTTGTGGTATCGGACCGCTTGCTAATGATAATGGTAACCACACGAACGACGAAAATGAAATGGCTACAATCCTAAATAACTTTTTCGCATCCGTATTTACCGACGAAGATTGTTTATCACCTTAACCGCCGGAGGTTAGAAGGACCGAAAAGATGTTAAGTGGCGTGCTCATCGTAGAAAGTGACATTTTACGCACAACTGAAAAGATTAAAGTAAGCAAAGCTCCTGGTCCAGACAAAATTACCCCTAGGGTCTTAAAAGAAATCAAACATCAAATTTGTAAACCGCTCTCCATCATATTCAATAAATCTTTAACAGCTGGAAAAGTTCCGTCGGATTGGAAACTAGCAAATGTCACACCAATTTTCAAAAAGGGGGACAAGTCTCATCCAGGAAAGTATCGACCAATTAGCCTGACATCAATTATTTGTAAGTTAATGGAGACTATCATTCGCGACAATATGGTGAAATTCTTCGACGAAAATAATATAATAAATTATTCGCAACATGGCTTCCGTAGTAAACGTTCGTGTTTAACTAACTTACTTGATTTTTTCATTATATTTTTGAGGTGTTCGATGAAAGCAGATCAGTAGATATCATATATCTGGATTTTCAAAAGGCATTTCTCAGCAAACTATTGGCGCACGGTATCTCGGGTAACATTCACAGTTGGCTTGTGGACTGGCTCTCTGAGCGGAAACAGAGAGAAGTTCTAAACGGTGTAACATCTAACCGGCTCGATGTCAGAAGCGGCGTACGTCAAGGATCAGTGTTTGGTTCCATGCTCTTCTTAATTTATGTTAATGATATCGATGATGGGCTCACTTGCAAAGTATCAAAATTTGCTGATGGCACAAAAATTGCTAGTAAAGTAATTGCGACACTCGACGAAGATCTAGATCGACTTGCGCGTTGGGTCAATCAATGGCAAATGAAATTTAACGTTGACAAATGTAAAGTGTTAAACATCGGAAAAAATAACAATCGCGTTCGGTACGTAATGAATGGACAACAACTTTCTGCAGTAAGTAAAGAAAAGGATCTTGGAATCACTATATCAAGCGATTTAAAGCCCGGTCAGCATTGTTCAGAGGTAGTTAAAACTGGAAACAAATTGGTTGGCCTGATCGGATTAATAATAAATCGGAAAAAGTAATATTAAAACTGTATAATTCGTTGGTTCGACCCCATCTAGAGTACTGTGTACAGTTTTGGTCTCCATATTACAGAAAAGACATAGAAAAGTTGGAACGGGTTCAACGAAGAGTAACAAAGATGATTCCTAGGTTGAGAAATTTATCATATAAACAAAGGCTTAAAGAAGTAAATTTATTCAGCCTATCAAAACAAAGAATGCGAGGCGATCTAATAGACGTGTTTAAAATGTTTAAAGGATTCAGTGATATTAATGCGGAAGATTAAATTGATCGATCAAACAGAACAAGAAGAAATCACAATTTGAAGATAAGTGGTAAAAGATTCTCGTCGTACGAAGCTAAACACTTCTTCTTCAATCGAGTTGTTAATGTTTGGAACTCTCTACCCTGTGATATCGTTGATAGTACAACAGTTACGGCCTTCAAAAATAGATTAGACAAGTATTTTGAATCCAACCAGCAACTAAGATATTACTCATTGTCGTAATAACGTTAAGTTCTTTTGAATACTGGTGTCCTTGTCCGCTTTTATCGCCCGTTTAGTGGTAGCAGTAATGGTAGTTCTTTCCTCTTTCCTACATAATTTCCATGCAGTTTTTCCATGCTGCATGGTTCTTTTTCCTTTTCTGCCAGCTTTGGCTGGAGGGTGGGGAGGAGCCTTCGCCTTTGCTGTCCTTCATCCTCCACCTTTGATTAGATATATGTGTAGCTCGTCACAAACAGCCTCGTAAGGACCAGCAGGTCTGCTGTTGTTTGTTCTTCCTTTGTGTTCCTTTGTGTGATAGCGTCCAGCGAGGGGTGCGCGGCGGCTAGGTGAGGCGGCTTAATGACGCCCCTGAATGAGCCACGCCCCCTAATCCAAATATTAAATGCAGAGCCACTCAGCCCCCGCCACACAGGTGGAACGGAGCGGACAGGGACGATTGAAACCACGTCGCAACGGAAGCTTCCCTATTTATAACACTGGAGCTTCAAAGGCCAACGAGAAGACACCAAAAGAAGAAAAATAAACACTGCACAAGGCTCACCAAAGAAAGAAATAAACAACCACAGCCGCTGATCCTTCGTGATAAACTCCTACCCCACTCAGCTGACATGTGACCAAGACAGATATTCATCAGTTTTACGGAGAGGATATAGATAATTCTCTTAGGATCTGAATCCCTCATTATAAACTCTTGATACTCACTGCAGACGCAGGATACAGACAGTAGTTCTTAAGTATGCAGAAGCTATAGCGACTTGCCCGTAGAAGTTTTAATCTGCCACAAGAACAAAGGGCGGCGCACAAAGAGTGGTCAAGGCAAGCAGGCAAACAGTATCTCATGGAACGGAACAATACTGGGTAAACACTGGCCCGGTAACTATGACATCGCCTCTGTATGATAAACAAAACAGTGAAAGCAGAACACACACACACACACACACACACACACACACACACACACACACACACACACACACACACACACACACACACACACACAATTTAATTAGGGACAATCTGTTGCATGTAGGTCGTGGGCCAGGTGCCTGTGCAGTGTCTATACAGAGAACGGTGTAAAGAGGAGGAAGAGAATTAGTAGTAGTGGTAGTGGAGGAGGAAGAGGAGGAACAGGAAAATAAATAAATCACCCTCTCACCCCTTCTTTCTTTCCCTTTTAATTAAACCTGACCACAGCTACTTGCAAATAGAGAGAAATATAGAGGTAGGTAGGGAAGGAGGGAGGGAGCGAGGCAGGGAAGGAGGGAGGGAGGCAGGAAAGGTTGTGGTGTAAAAGACAACGCACATCACCCACATTTTCCTTTTTTTTACATATTCAAACCGTAGCTACTTGTATAGGCAAAAGGAGATAGTAGGAGCGAGGACAGCAGGGATGGTTAGTGAAGAAGGGAGGGAAGAGGGGCAGGGAAGGGGGTTAGGGCACGGTAGAAAAGGAGGGTATTTAGGGCAGAACATCATCACCATCATAATTATCACACAGAGCCAAAGGATGAGGGGATGGGAGGGGCGGCTAGCAAAATGTTCTCTGTCTTCGTAAATGCATTCATCATCAGCAAGGAGAGACTATACGGTGAATGGAAGTGAGGATGAATCTACGGTTATCTGTCTTGAATATGGGTCATTGTTTATCATTTCGCTTTATTATGGGGTTGGAGGGTGAAGGATGGAAATTTATGGTTATCTATCTTATTAAGGCCATCTAAACATGCATTCCACAAGGAGAGAGAGAGAGAGAGAGAGAGAGAGAGAGAGAGAGAGAGAGAGAGAGAGAGAGAGAGAGAGAGAGAGAGAGAGAGAGAGAGAGAGAGAGAGAGAGAGAGAGAGAGAGACTATCACGTCACTCTTCCGTATGTAGGTCACTTGACACCATCGATTTACTTACCTAACCTGACCTGACCTTGTATCGTTCAATCTCATCAACCAGACATTCGTCACATACTCGCACAATACACACACTCCCCGTGTAGCGTACACACACTTGCCCCACAAACAAACACACTCGCACGATACAAACACTCACCGCGTATACACACTCGCCTCACAAACACCCCCTCACACGATACAAACCTCCCCCCCCCCGTGTACACACAAACGCCCCACAAACACACACTCGCACAATACAAACACTCACCGCGTACACACACTCGCCCCACAAACACACACTCGCACAATACAAACACTCACCGTGTACACACACTCGCCCCACAAACACACACTCGCACAATACAAACACTCACCGCGTACACAAAAACGCCACACAAACACACACTCGCACGATACAAACACCCACCGCGTACACACACTCGCCCCACAAACACACACGCTCGAGGCGCAGCAACACTCGCATCCCCTCACGCAATTAGCTCTCGCGAAATCGCGGAAACTCATTCTCCTTTCATTCTCGCTGCCAGTGTTCAAACTGCCGGTCCGTATTTCCTCCCATGCGATTCCCGCCATTTGCGTCATCAAATTAGCGAAGCCGAATCCCTACAGTAACGACCCTCACCGGAAGCTGCAGCTTGATAACGAGCAACAAGCTGACTGTATTTTATTACTCGAATTAAACTACACTGACCCAGAGATGGATACATGATTGGACGGATTTCGTGTGCCTACAGATTTACCTCTCCTATGCTGATGTGAATATAAATAACGTTTTTTATTCCGTTTCACACACAGTTAGTGTTCCATGAGCCGTGGTGAAAACAGGAGACATTGGGGAGATGGCTGTGAGAAATGACTGGGGGGAAGGGGGCGAGAGGAAGTTTGGAGGAGGAAAAGAGGGTGGAAAATATTTGGGGGAGTGATGGAAAGGAGGAGAAGATGTCATATCAGCGATAAGCGGTTGGGAGACGAAGTAAGAAGAGGTAGAGTTGTAAGAAGCAGTGGAAAAAGGAGACGAGAAGAGGAGAGAAGAAAGTGAGAGGGATTTGGGAGAGAGGGGAAGGGGAGAGGTGACGGATCAGTGAAAGGCGGGGGAGGAAGATGAGTAGGGAGGCTGCGGGGAAGGAAAGATAAAGGAGAGTGTGGGGAGAGTGAGATGCGATGGGGTGGATGAAGGAGGTAAGAGAGGGGAGAAATGAGCGTATTGGTTGCGCGTGAGAGGTGGGCGAGAGAAGTGTAAAAATCGATGGGGTGGAAGCGGGGGGGGGGGAGATATGGGGAGAAGTGTGCGTAGTGGTTAGGAGGGAGAGGGGAGGGAGAGATCTGTAAAAAACGATGGAATGTAAGAGGGGGAGGAGAGTAAAAAGTTGTTGGGAGGAAAAGATAGAAAGGTAACCTTGAAGTAAGTGGCTCACGGCTTCACAATTTCTTTTTGCTTACCTGAACACTGCCGGCTGGGACATGGTGGCAAACATGGCCTGTATTTGTCTCAGCCCCAACATACAAGTCATATGGGGAAACATACATTCATACAGACAGACAAGCAAACACAAGCACACACTTTGCGTACAAGTATAGGTAAGCAGGCAGGCGGATAGGTATAATCATACAGACACAGACATGTAGGCAGGTTGGAGGCATTGGTAAGGAGACAGGCAGGTAGGCAGGATATACGTGCACGAAGGTACGCAGGTAATGTACGAATGGTGGAAAAGTGTACGTAGTGGTTGGAAGGGAGAGGCGAGAAGTGCAAAAAGCGATGGGGTAGAAGAGCATAAGAAGGAAATTCTGAAAAAAGACACTTTCAGTTACAATTATAAGAAATAGTTATACCCGCAGGCACAGCTACCACGGCCATTAACAACCATCTGAGAGATGCAGCAAAGGCTCTTAATAGATTTCTTGAAAATTTTCTTCCCCTAGACCTTCGTCTTCTTCTTGGGTCATCTCGTCATACATTAAAGTTACATGAAATATCTTTCACATCAATATAGATAGACGGCCGTTTTGTTTCCCACACCAACCCTCACAACCCAGCCCCTCATCCCTGTCCGGAAGGTTACTACAAGTATTACGTCCATCTCACACCCACACCCTCATACTGTATGCAAGGCTGGTGCGTTGAGAGGTATACAAATATGGTGGCAAATAACTATGGGAATGTAAATAATAGAAAAGGTATAGGAAATACTTGAAATGCTCGCACTAGCGAAGGCAAACACACCCACACCCACACCAACACCCACACACACACATCAAAGCTTGCATGTATAGACTATTAAACTTCAATAGAACGTAACTTTGAGCCTCTTCACAGCAGCGGCGATCATGAACCACCAATCCGGCGCCTCAAACACTCCTGTCCCCCTCACCCCCCTCTCCCCCGCGGCTCCAGTCTTTTAATTCCTTCTTTAATCCTGCAGCAGCGAGGCAGAACCGAAATACCACAAGTGTCGCGGCACAGCAATAATGTTCGCCTGTTTCTCGTCGCCATTATGTGGACGTGTTTCTTTTGAAGTGTATTGCGTTGGCTTTGGGAAGCCTTGCGAGAGCGAAAAGTTCATTTATTTATGCCTTGCTCTTTCATGTTTAATGGTGGTGCGTAGATCTTAATATGTTTTTAGTACCATACTGATTCCATTTTTTTATTTTTCTTCTCTTCATCATTTTCATCTTTTACTTCGTCTTCTAACTACTACTATTTTTTCAATTACTACTATTAGGCTATGACTGCTACTACTACTACTACTACTACTACTACTACTACTACTACTACTACTACTAATACTACTGTTGCTGCTGCTGCAACTAATATCACTGGAAGTTGCTGATGATAAGTATTAGCAACGAGTTACCGTCAGTTACCATCACAGAAAAGAGACTGATATACACACTTTCCTACGACGAGTTTTTCAAGAACAAGAAAACTGAGCCAGGCGGTGCCGTCGACCGGCCTGCCCTGCCCTGCATTGTCCTGCCCTGCCCTGCATTGCCCTGCCCTGCCCTGCCTTGGCACTGGCCGCTCACCTACAACTTCTCCTCCACTTTATCCTGCCCCTTTGTTTCTCCCCCTCCTTCCCCCTCCCCTTACCCCGCCCTTGAGAAGACCACAGGGCGTTACTGAGCGTCACTGAGCCTCGCCACTCTCCCCGGTCTCCCCGTCAGTCCCCTGCCCTGCCCTCACTCCGTCCTAAGAAAGCCGTAGCGCGTCACTAAGCGTCATCCGAGCCTCGTCCTCGGGTTGTTGCTCTGTGAGGTTTAATGGGGGAGTGACGGAGAGGGAGGGAGGGTAAGAGAATGGGAATGATAGGATCAAATAAAGGCAAAATACGGTCGAAAAGGGAAGTTTTAGGGTTCATAGGATTGAGGGAGCTTCAAGCATCTAAATTTATCACATCACGCTAGTTAGCGGTAACGTTTGTGCCCTGAGGAAACAAAGATTCTAAAACCGAATAAAATTAATATATTTTGACCTATACACAACTCATTATGAATTGCCTTTCCGAAAACATTCTCTCTCTCTCTCTCTCTCTCTCTCTCTCTCTCTCTCTCTCTCTCTCTCTCTCTCTCTCTCTCTCTCTCTCTCTCTCTCTCTCTCTCTCTCTATCTCTCTCTCTATATATATATATATATATATATATATATATATATATATATATATATATATATATATATATATATATATATATATATATATATACATATATATATATTCATATATATATTCATATATATATTCATATATATATATATATATATATATATATATATATATATATATATGAATATATATATTAATATATATATGATTATATATATATATATATATATATATATATATATATATATATATATATATATATATATATATATATATATATATATATATATATATATATATATATATATATATATATATATATATATATATATATATATATATATATATATATATATATATATATATATATATATATATATATATATATATATATATATATATATGCAGATGTTTCTTTTTCTTGTAAGATGATGACCATACATAATAATGAATAATGCCCGAGACATGAAGAAATACCAAGAAATATCAGAGAGGTCTTGACGCCTTCACATACGAAAAATAAACGCAGTACAACACACCACAATGCTACATTACGCCCAGCACACCCGGCTGATCCCCGCCACGGCCCGGTCATCAGCTCAAGGAAGACCAAGAAGTGAGGTAGGAAGTTATAGGCAAACAGACAACACCATAACACTCACCCCTTCCCGCTCAGCCCGACGAACCTAACGGTCGATTACCAGCCACTCATGCAGCAGAGTGAGGGGCATCAGGTATTGCCTCTCTCGGGGCGGTTGTGAAGTGGGCGATGCAAACGAGACCCGATAAGAGACGAGGGACAGTTTAGGGTGTGATGAAGGAGGTAGTTTATGTGCGTCGGTTCCACCTTTCCTTTTTGATGTCCCTGGGAAAGAAAAGACGGAAATTGATTAGAGAGGGAGGAATGGAGTGGGATGAAGACAGGAAACAGCACACATTCGTACATCACTAAAGTGTTCCCTTCCCTCATCCCCCTGAGAGAAAAAGACGAGAAAGAGTGGGCATAAATGCATTATACATATGCACCACCTACATCACCTGTTTTCCAGCCCTGGTAAAATAAAATAGAGAAGAGTATAAGAGAGGAGGCAACGGACACAGGTGAGGTAGAAGAGGTAACGCACGTACGTATATATACACAACTTCCACTTCGCTTTTCCTTATTCCTACGAAAGAAAAGGACGATAAAGGGAAAAGGTGGGGAGGAAGGAACTACTTTGCGCTGAGGACGAGCAAACATCACACATCCATCACCTCCATCTCACCTTTCCTGTCAGTGTAAAAAGAAAGAAGACCGAGCTCCTGAGTGACTCTAAATGAGAAAAACGTCCAAGAAGGGAATTCTTTGGGTGACGGACGAGATACATCACAAACACATCCTCTCTTCCCCTCGTACACTATGAAGAAAGAAAAAGTGCCCGTAAGGGACTCAGGACTACCTTCCCCTCCTGCAGACTCTCGGCTCATCAGACCTCTCATCCTTGCTTATTATGACTTCCTCTGAATCGCGGAGTTCGCGCCACAAAACCGAGAGTTCGCCGCCGCCGCCACGCGAGGACGGAAGCCTCGAGAAGACGAGGAGCAGAAGAAAAAGCCGTAGAATATTTTTTCCCAGAAGACGCTCGCTTTATGAAGCCGTCTTGTGTTTACTGGCGGCTGCGCGAGAGATATTTACTAGGGAATGGACATAATGAAGAGGAGGAGGAAGAGGATAAGGAGGAGGAAGAGGTGGAGGAGGAGGACTGGAGCTGAAGTGGAGGAGGAGGAAGCTTTGCTGGTTGCTTGGACGGGCGACTTATAAGGTGAAATAAAAGTGTGTGTGTGTGTGTGTGTGTGTGTGTGTGTGTGTGTGTGTGTGTGTGTGTGTGTGTGTGTGTGTTTCACAGGTAGTGCATGAATAAGTTGAGTAGAGTTCATAGGTTGTTTATGTTTTTGCCTCATTCCTCCTGATAGCAGTAAAGTGAGTGAAAGTCTCTGTAAAACATTTAATTCGAGGTTAAAATTGTGAAGAAATTCCAGTATTATAGCATTACACTACAGTAAAAAGCTGCAACATGAAAATTATGTATTGATCTGGTGGGTAACTGCTTTCTTGTATATGAATGAGACGGCGTGCGGTGGCGACCTTGGTGGTGGTGGTGGCCGACGTTTGTGAATAAACGGAGGCGCTGGACAGTGATACCAGGAATGACGAGGTGCAGAATTGTCCTGGACAGAAGCGTGGTGTGGAGTGTGCTTGGGAGGGGTGTAGCAGTCGCTTTCAACAGCCCTTGAATCTACATCCCTCCTCTCCACCTCCTCCTCCGCATTTCCATCTACGACCGTATGTGGGACAGTGGCTCAGGGGACACAAAAGCTCTCGTTGTGCGCTGGCTGGTGAGCCTCTCCGGACACGGCGGCACCGGTCAGATACACAGAAGCAGGCAGCTACGCGCCGCTAAGCTCATATATCACTGTGCTCCTCTCGCGTCCACCACAGTACACCAGCAGCATTATCACCACTACTACCACAATCACCAACAAATACATCACTGGACTCAATCTCGTATCCCTTACATCACCACCAGCACCCCCGTTACTGCAACAAACATTATCACACACGTTAATAGACTCGCTTTCCCTACGGCCTACAGTCCTACACCATCTATAGTCTATAACACCACCACCGATATCACAACCACCATCACACATACAACACTGGGCTCATTCCCTTGTCCCCCACAGCCCGACCCTACCACCGCCGCAGCCGCCACCACTGCGATATCCAAAGCTTTGCACGTATACATGGAAATCGGAAACACATGAGTAATGCTCCAGGCATTATCGACCGGATATACACTCGGGCCGCATTAATCTTGCGAAAATGTAAAATTCATCTGTAAATTATATGAAACCATAACACTTTTCCTCCTGCAATGTTTGGTTCCGTCATGCAGGACTATTTATAATAGTGACCCAACGTACTTTTTTATGACCCGTAGAGTTAGCCGAGGGAAGACTTGCAAAATCAATGTTCCTGAAACAAACTTTCCACTCGGCTGTATTTTTTCTCCAAAAGTTTCCTGCTATTTGCCGACCATCCTTAAGATTCATTAATTCTTCAAGAGTTTTCTTTCACTATGGAGTTGGTGTGAATAAATGCTTTAGTCAGCAGGCGGGGAAGGGGTTGGTGGGGCGTGGGTGTTACAGGCAGCACGGGTGGTGAGAGGCGATGGTGAGATAAATTAAAAGTGAGATGGATGAGGAAAAAAGAGAGATGGAGGGTGAAAAGCGGAAGTTACGCAGAGAGTATAGGCGAGGCGAGGCGAGCAGAGCGGGGCTGGGTTTTGAGGGACGTAGAACTTTAAATCTGAGCTACCGCCACACCCAACGAAATAAAAGTGTGTGTGTGTGTGTGTGTGTGTGTGTGTGTGTGTGTGTGTGTGTGTGAATAGACAGCAGCACATGTATACGTGAAAACATGACGAGTATTATTGAATCGCAGAACTAACACGACTATCAACAATTTCAGCACGAATATCGACAAAATGCGCGTGAATTCACATCAACAGGTATAGCACAGAGATTTTTTTTTTTTCAAGAATATCAGCATATATCACAAACATCAATGGTCTCGACATGAATATCAACATAATGCACATTACTGTAGAGTCACCAGCTTCAACATGAACATCGACATATCATAATTTTAAGTCATAAAATAACTTTTATTATGATTATTTTTTATCAACCTAACGAGAATTGATCTCCGATGAGAAGCTGTGAAATGAGAAAGGTCCTTCCGGTAGCCCCTGCAGCGCCTCCGTCATGAAAAGAAGTATAAGAAATAAAGTAGGTAAACGGGAGACGTGGCGGAAGGCTGAGAGGCGGAGGAAACACGAAATACTGTATACGGTAGAGGAAATAGGACACAGGAATGAGGAGGGGCATGCAGGTGGAGGACGTATCACAGAACTTCTCATTCAGCTTTTTTGTACAAACAGGTCAGTCTCCTTTTTCGCCGAATCCACGTTGTTGTTGTTATTGTAGTTGCTGTCGTTGATGTTGTCGGTGAGAGAGCAATAACTAGAATTCTGGAGAACAGATTAAGTTTTGAGGTCACAGAGCCTGAGTCGGACCTTGTGGGGGCAGGTCACGAGATAGCAACATCTTACTCCATTCCCCCCACAACCCCCTCCACACTCCCTCACTCACCCACACACCCACACCCACACATTTAAGCAATTGTAAACTCTCAGCTTAGGTACAAAATACATATTAACATCACAGCAGCAACACACCCACAAGGTCATACACACACCCAATCTAAGTTCTTGCCCTTCACTCACTCCCTACGCTTCTCACTAATGCCGCCTCCCTCCCTCACTCCCTCTCACTCTCCCTCCCACACCGCTGCCCTCTGTCCCTGCCGGAACACAAAAGGTTGAGGGCGAGGCATTAGTCAGGATTTCCGCTTCTGTGTGTGTCGGCGACGAGGCTTGTGTCCCTCGAGTGGTCGGTCGCTAAGCACGAGGTGTGGGGGGCGACGCAGACTGAGATGATTTAATAATGGTGGACTATTGAGGTTAGATTCTTATTAAATGTCTGTTTCTGCCAGTTTCTATTTTTAATAAATACATTTTTTTACTTGCTTCTGTGTCTGTGCCTTTTTATCCTTTTCTTTTATTTCTTCTCTCTCTCTCTCTCTCTCTCTCTCTCTCTCTCTCTCTCTCTCTCTCTCTCTCTCTCTCTCTCTCTCTCTACCATGAGCGACAGGCGAAGGAGCTCGCCTGATGGATTGTCTCCCTTTTTCCCTCTCTTTCGCTACACGTGAATGATGGCGACAGTTAATCATTGCCGCTGTTTTGAGGCTCATGATTTAGCCCGCTGACTCTTCGACGTACGCGGCCATCTGTACATTCTTCTTACAGCTTCTTAGAGGTAACGTTTTGGAAGAAGTTACTGGTATACAGCACCATTCCTCTCTGGTCAGTGTTTGTACGCAGGAGCAGGTATTTGTGCCTTAAAATCTAATCCCGTGCCTTGTACTTTTAACTTTTGCCCGTCCTCTCACACATGGGAACTGTCTCACTCCTCACTACCCATTCATTTTCCTTGTCCTTCAGTTTTAATATCATCCCAGTTCCCATTCACTTCTGGGTCCCTCAAAACCTAAACCCGCTCTGTTCGCCGCGCCTCGCCTACTCTCTACGTAACTTCCGCTTTTCGCTCTCCCTTTCTCTCATCCCTCATCCATTTCACTTTTAATTTATTTCACCATCGCCTCTCACCACCCCTGCAGCCTGTAACACCCCCGCGCCACCCAGTCCTGCCCTATATGCTGACTAAAACATTTATTCACGCCAACCCCACTCTGAAAGAAAACACACACACACAAAAATAATAATCTATGAGAGAGAGGGGGAGATTAGTCTCCCGAAAGGGAAGGTATGGACATCCCCTGTTTGTCTCAATGGCCAACATTCTGCAACAACAGAAATGAGAGAGAGAGAGAGAGAGAGAGAGAGAGAGAGAGAGAGAGAGAGAGAGAGAGAGAGAGAGAGAGAGAGAGAGAGAGAGAGAGAGTGAGAGAGAGAGAGAGAGAGAGAGAGAGAGAGAGAGAGAGAGAGAGAGAGAGAGAGAGATAGAGAGAGAGAGAGAGAGAGAGAGAGAGAGAGAGAGAGAGAGAGAGAGAGAGAGAGAGAGAGAGAGAGAGAGAGAGAGAGAGAGAGAGAGAGAGAGAGAGGAAATAAAAATAGAAGAGAGAAAGAGTGGAGGGAGAGAGAGAGAGAGAGAGAGAGAGAGAGAGAGAAGAGAGAGAGAGAGAGAAGATGGAAAAAAAGCTTTAAAATGGGAGAAGAGCCAAGTTAGGGGGAGAGGACGGGCTGCAAGGGGGAGAACACACACATAGCCTCGATAAGATAAGTAAGTCTCTGCCAGACAACAAAAAAAATAAAAAGTAGAAGCAAGCTGGCGACGAACACGATGAGGTACAGGTGACAATTAATAATTTAACGAACTAGTTTATATGTTTCGCTGAATATATGTAACGTCATCTGGAAAGCTGCCACAAAAATGCAGTTAGGGAAAAGTGACTCAAAAAGTCGGAGAAAAGAAGAGAAACGAGGGGTGGGTAACAAAGAGGCAACAGCTCAGCAGTATCAGCGGGTATTCAGGGAGCGTCGGAAACGTCAGCAGCGCCCTGCCAACTGGGGTCAGGCGTCTCCTCCTGCTTGTAAGTCGGTCAATAATTCAGACGGAGGAAGCGCTGTTCGGCGGCCAACACGCACTCACACTCACCCTTTTCAAATCACGAAAAACCTCGTCAGCTCATCTGCAAAACCCAATCTAACTTTTTTTTTCCCGCGATGACCTCCAACGTACCACCTCCGTTTTTGAGGCAGCAGTCCGGCCTCTCTGCCTTTAACGGTTTTCCGCCACTAGAAGAGATTGAGGTGAGTTTTCCTTTTGCTTCTGCCGCTCGTTGAAATGTTCAAGGAGTCTTGTAGTGCTGCATGCCGACACGGGTCACGGCGAGGGAATTTATTTGGACGTCTGAACACGTTGAAAACAGATGTAGACATTTTATCGTTAAGGGAAAAGGTGGAAGAATAAAGAGAAAACAAGACTGTATATTACTGATAAAAGCGCAATGCACTGATAACCAGTAGCATTTTTTTATTAGGGTAGATACACTAGTAGACAAGATGATAATGAAGGTACATACACATCCTTAACCTCCAAATATAAAATCGCAGTTGTTTGGTGACATTTGTCTTGCCTCTCCAGAAAGAATGTGGACTTCATCAATGAGGCAAGGATGTGGTAATAAAAGACAGGATACTAATGAGAGTTCCAGCATACTGCCATCCTCAGAAACAACAACGGCAACTCATTCTTAGTTTGCCTTAGAGAGCAAAACTGCGATATTGAAAAGACAGATGTTAATGAAAGTTTCGTAATATACCCCTGAATCTGATCCGTATTTTATCTCAGCGGGAGAGGACACGCCAGCCTCTCCACGCCTCTAAAACCGCACTTTATGAGAAGAGGCGCAAACTGAATTCCTCTCGTGGCGCCGGGTTCAGCTCTAAATACTCATACCTGCCAGTCGCCTCCAGCCTCATTAGCCGCCGGTTGGCAATGAAGTAGCGGGTTGATGAGGCGCTGAGACAGGTTAGGGTCTGTGGGAGGGTGGGAGGAAGGGCGTGCGAGAGACATAATCTATATATTATAACGTTCTCGGTGGTGGTGGTGGTGGCAAACCAAGTCCCCTTCAGATATCTTTCAGTCAGGTACATCTTACACAAAACAATTTTCTTAGGTTTTGAAGGTTATCTTAGGAAAATTCTGGAGAGTGAAAACAAACAAGCGTGAAAACACACACACACACACACACACACACACACACACACGCACACACATTGACGTCCATGGATAAGTGAGGTGGAAAAACTGGAGAAGTGGAGAGAGGAAGGAGTGACACGAGCAAGGAAAGGAAGGGGGTAAGGGATTACTAGAGAAGAGCGAGGAGGAACAAGCGTTAGGGAGGACAGAGCTAAATGAGAAGAAAAGAGTCTTTCACATTCAATAAATTCCTAATGACATGAAGATTAATAGTTTTGTCGCCTTGAAAATGAAACGCTCATGAGATCCTTTGTTCTGTTACCACACACACGATCGATGAGCCTCTTAATTTAATAAGTTCCGATATTCTTCCTTTGGGCGTATTCCTTAACGGGGTTTAAATGGCGGCTCGCGTCGGCAGATTATGGGTTGTCACAGCTTACCAATATTCTCAAACATCCTTTGTACCGGTGTGCTGCTGGTCCGGCGGAGACCATGAGAAAATTAATAACCTCCTTTGGCACTGTGTGTGTGTGTGTGTGTGTGTGTGTGTGTGTGTGTGTGTGTGTGTGTGTGTGTGTGTGTGTGTGTGCGTGCGTGCGTGCGAGGTCGCCAGGCAGACAATATGACATCAACAGGATTTGTCCCTTCTTCACAGTCCCTGGCCTTCGGCTTTAAACTATAAACATCCTTATCACAGTTTTCTAAAGTCCAACAGCAACTAATGAAACCTTCAGCGACAAATAATCAACGAAACACTTATACATGACAAAGGGACATAATGGTGAGTGTGCAAATCGTCAGATTAACAGTAAAAAATGACATTTACAGATATAATGATAATAATAATAATCATAATCATAATAATAATAATAATAATAATAATAATAATAATAATAATGATAATAATAATGTAATAATAATAATAACAATGATATAATTTGATTCCGCCTTGAGGAATACAAAAAAAAGTTATGGAAAAGAAGGGGTGCAGAAATATAAATTTGCATGCACAAAGTCGTATTAATCGCATTAATAATAATATCACATCGTATTCATTATTTAGGCTATGCGCTGACGACCTAAAAATATGTTGCCTTGGTATACAACACGTCCAGCAGAGATGAAAATGAGACCTCTTTTAGCCCATAACAAAACCCCAGCGCACACTAATTCACCATACTAATACTTGTTGACAACCAGATGAAGGGAACCCTGTACATACGAGTCCAGCAAAGGCTATCATAAGGTTCCTTTTAACCTTTACCAAAACCCTTAACCCCACACCACTTTAACACATCAATGCTACGTTTTACTCACTGACAATCAGACAAACGGAACCCTCAAAGAACAAGTCGACGCAACAGCCCCGGACGTGTGAAACAAGTCCTCGTGGCGCCAGATATGGGATTTATGAGCCTCGTCTAATGTCCGTGGACGAGGCGGGGCGGCGAAGACTTCCCAGGAACAAGAGTGGCGCTGATAAACAGATAAAACCGGCCGGGAGGCGGCGCCGCGCTGGCCTTGTGAGCCTCTGCCTCGCCCTGATGCCCACGCGCCTTAAGTACACAAGTGTCGTCAGTACTGTAACGATGCACCTGCCAGTTTGGTGCATTGTGCTCATTCGTTCTAGCGACTCAGAAGCCCTATAGAACATGATTTTGCCCCAAAAATCAGTATTTTCACCCCAAAATCAACATTTTCATTCTTAAAATCTACATGGTGGAGGACTCGAAGAAGCATTTCGGGTCGAGGGGATGTTACCGGGGTCACAAATCATCCCGACGCCATCCGCTAAAAGGCGAACAAAAGAGAACAAAGCTGCGGCCGCTACTGGCGTCTGGGGACAAATGGCTGAGATAGAGTGAGGCGACGGCTGCCTTCCGGGGTGGAGTGGAAATAACGGGTCGCCATTAGAGGAACTGGCGTCTCTGTTTCTTTCTCCTTCGTCCTCAGGTTTAACAAGCCTGAGTCTCATACACTGTACTGATAACAACCTGAAAAAGGAATAACAAGTAGAATTTACCCACTAATGGGTAAGTAATCTGTTACCTCATCTACGATATTTAAAAGTAAACCTTATCTTTTGTTTAATTCTTTCCTAAGACGCATTAAGAAAATCCACTTTCCTCTTGAAGCTTTCTTGAACTAAGGGTATGTACTGTCTTATACGTATATTCTAGTTTTGGATATGGGTGAAATATAAGCCAAGGCAAGATGTATAGCAAGACAACTCGCAAATTCGTTAAAAGTTTAGCGAGCATTGAGCCTCGTCGCCACAGAACACGCGGCGCGGCATCTCCCCCTCAATGTACCCAAATGGAGACTCTCCAGTCCTCATGTTTGCGGGACACACTCGGCTCCGCGGAGAACAATGGAACTTGACCTGTCCTCGAGGTCCAAAGGCATCGTGAACCTCGACCGGACACACTCTGCGGCCCGCTGAATAGGCCTCGTTAGCACCAAGGGAAAGAGACTCTCAATGCCTGCGGCCGGGCGTGAGTGGCGGCGTGGCCCGGGCCAATACCTCGGTCTCCTCAAGGGCGTCCGGAAATGTTCCATTCTTTACGTAGTTCTTTTTTTGTCTCAACCGAGTTCTTGTTAGACCTTCTCATGGCCGGCACGGAAAATATGAAAATATTTGCTGTTCAACCGTCACGGCGTTGTCTCTACTCGCGCTTCAACAACTCATTGAGATAAGCGAACACATGGCAGTATATTCCAACTTGAGTGTAATAAAAGGACTCTGCAGGTCAAGATTTTCAAAGACAAAGAGCAAGCTGATTCACCAGCATCCTCTCTTATCGTCTTCTGGAGGGGTCGGGGTCACTTTCCAGCCGAGCAACCCAAGGGGAGATGAGACGCCGCGGTGACGTCAGGCCGAAGGCAAACAAGGTCCTCGCGTCCCCTACTCTCTCGAGGCTCACGTACAATAAATGTTTGCCCGAGGGAGAAGGTAATGGTCGAGTGGTTCAGTGTCTCGGCGGGGACGAGGAGCAACAACCAAAGATATCAACAAGCAAGCCTTTCCCTCCTCCACCTTTGTCTCGCTTTATTCTTTATACGAAATAGACTTAAGAGCAATACCGACCGACACACCCTCGTCCTCCTGACCCCAATACCCTCGTCCCTGAATGGAGCTTGGGCACACAAGCGGCCAAAGAGAACCAGCAGACCTTTGTCATCTTCAACTTCGTCTCGCATTCTTCTTGATTCGAAAAAGACAAAGGGCAAACGTCCAAGCCTTCGCCTTCCTTAACCTGCAACCCTCATTTCGGGCATCGCGTCTTTGTTCAAGCGAAAGGAACTAAGCCACAACAACTGCCAAAGAGAACTAGAACGCCCACGCCTCTTCTCGTCTCTCACTCCGGCCCATCCTCCTCCCGGTCTTCCTAAGCCGAAGCGAACTCAGGCACAGCAGCAGCCAGAAAGCAAGCAGCACGTCCCCACACATGCACCTTCCTACCCCTTCTAACCCTCTTCCCCGGATTCACAATCTTCTTTAAGCAAAATGAACTCGATATTATTAAAATAAAATAAATTATACACAGGCCATACCCCTTCGTTATAAGAAAACTTGATCAACCGGAGACCTTGGAGTACGCTAAGGTTAAGTTGGGGCATACGCCATGGTTGTGCGTGGCCGCGGTGCTCATCTCCGTCACATTTGCTTGGGGAAACCTGGGGAAGGTGTGGTAACTCAAATCTCACATTGGCCCTGTGCACCGGGGTAATGCAAGATCTAGGAGAGAAAATAGAATATATATATATATATATATATATATATATATATATATATATATATATATATATATATATATATATATATATATATATATATATATATATATATATATGGCCTCGTTTTCTTCTTTTGGCCAGATTGTGTATTGGGGATCAATTAATATTTTCAACCTTTCTTAATTTGACCTGAGACCAGAAAAAAATATGAATTAGAAAAAAAATCAACATCCTACCCATTCATTTATGCTGATCGGCCCGACGCGAATTTAACTTTTCCAGTAAAATATGTCCGCCTAATTTCGGTGATCCTTCAAAGTTCGGCAATGAAGAGTCGCCGGTAATAAGGAAGAGGTCGTCTCCGTCCCTCGCTTCACGTTTGATTAAGCTGAGTCCTCCAATCTGACTTTCGTGACTTCCTCTCGGTCAACAGCGGAAACTATCGACTCGGAAATGCACGGAAAAAGAATCCTCCTTCCCTTTCTCCTTGTCTTCCTTCCCTTCAGCTCCTCTTTGTGTGTATGTGTGTGTGTATTCGTGTGCGTGTTCGTGTGTGCGTGTTCGTGTGTGTGTTCGTGTGTGTGTTCGTAAGTGTGTCGTGTGTCTAAATTACAGTTTTATGTGACTCAAATACACAACTGTCTGTCTGTCACTGTCTGTCTGTCTGTCTGTCTGTCTGTCCGTCCCTTATCCACCCCTACGTACATACGCCACCTACCCCCCTCGCCCCTCCCATAAACCTCCCCCGTGTCCCCCCATCCATGCCCTCGTAACCCAGAGACAACCAACAGGAAATAAAACGCAGGGGCAGTGGGCGGTGGTGCGTGCGAGGTCGGGTTAATCATGTCAGGTCAAAGGTCATTACCGAAGGGATCAGATTTCCGTTTCACTTGTGGCTGGGAGAAGGGAAGCCATCCACACA
>NC_066518.1:16123254-16208254 GCF_024679095.1 Eriocheir sinensis
CCACCCGCGTGCACGCCATTAGCAAATCGCCGTGACTGCTCCACCTCTTTTTCTTTTTATCTATGTTTTCTTTTTCCTCTTCCTCATTACATGTCAACAGGTTTCCCGCTGCCTGCTCTTTCACGTTTCTTCTTTCTCCCTCTTCTCCTCCTCCTCCTCCTCCTCCTACTACTACTACTACTACTACTATTCCTCCTCCTCCTCCTCATGCCAGCGAGGTGTCCACACGCCCCCAACACGGCAACTTCCCGAAGTCACGAAGCTGCCGTGTTGGGGGCACGCGCCCGCAACGAACTGTGTCAGCGACCTCAAAATATCCTCAGCCATATGCAACGAGTCATCTTGAGGGACTCTGACAGAACACATACGACCACTTTTTAAAGTAATGGAAGCATTTGTTCACAATTCTTTCGCGTACTTAAAGCCCTGATTCAATGGAACGTACACAACAATGAAAATTTATGCAACAATTATTTAAGCAACCTCATTTAGTTCAAACTCCCTCGCTTGATAGTAGGAACTTCTCCATGAAATATCTTGTTTTATCTAATCTTTGGAATACGAAGCTGCCTATGGACCTATGTTTCATAGTTATTTGGGGGAATATATACAAGATTATCTGTAGGAACAGCATGCAGGAGGCATGTCTTTTATCCCAATATAGACAGCCATTCCTTGTTTCATCTACCATGAAAAAAGTGGCAACAGCATCATCATCATCACTGGCATCGACACCGGCAGACACCCTTCACGTTTCCAATCAGCTCCATTCAGTTTTTCCCTTTTAAACCGCCGCCTATCAGCGTGGCCATCAGACGCCTGCACAAATGGAGCCGTACGCCGCCTGCCTCGCCAACCTGTTACGTCGCGGCGCGGCTGTTTCTTCCCCCAAAGGGAAGCTGTGTCGGTGTGCACAGGTGGATGGAGTACTCTGGCCTTCCCGCCCGGCTCGAGAGGAGCACAAACAAACAAGGCAGAATAAGCGAGACTGTATCTAAATGCCCTAAGTAAAAGAAAGCAAAAGAAGCCAGATACGTGGGGTATAAAAACAGGATGATGAAAAGGAATCAGTGTAAATTTTAAGTCAGGTAATGCAGCATGCTGGCAGGGGGGCTCGAGGCGTAGTTCAGAGAAAAAGGTGTGATGATGAAAATGCCTTGCACATTTTAGGTCAGTTAATGGAAGCTCTTATTTAGTCTTCTCTTAATGTTTGTTTTCGAAAAAAAAAAAAAAAACGATGTTGCCCCAAAAATATCATTTTTTTTTCACAAGACCTCCATCGAACGACTCTTCTCTCTCGACACCGAAAACACAGTGAACGTGACACTAGTTCGGAATGTTGACATTTCCACCCGGAAAGTGTTTGGCCACGAATGCGGCGCACCAACTCGCTGAACAGTTCTTGCGGAAATGAAACCCTTTTTACAATTCGCTATGAAAGGCTGTGTATTTTTTTCAATCAACACAGACAAAACCCAGCTAATAAAACGAAACGTTTTCTCTGGTGCGCCTCGGCGGTGTGGTGGTGGTGGTGGTGGTGGTGATGATGGTGGTATAGTAGTGGTAGTCAGCCAGAGCGGTTAATGCTGATGCTTCTACGGTGTGGTGGTGGTGGTGGTGGTTTTCAGTCCGCGATGTTAGTGCTGATCAAAATGCTGAGTCTGGCATTTTGTTGTAACGGGCGGCGCTCACTCGTTTGGTGGACGAAGAGAGAGGCGACTGAGGCCATACTGAGCGATTGATGATAACAATATTCTTATCACTAAGTAAATTATATTGATAATAAGCACAAATAACAAGATAATACTGATTTAATAATGACAAAGAACTGATATTAACGAGCAGGACGAGGTATGTAAGGCAGCACTTCGGCGCCCATAGAGAAATGTTAAAGTTTACCTGAAGCATCTTATCAAAGGACGCGTCCATTAGCCGGCCAGGTTTTCAATTACAGGTAGGACACACACACACACACACACACACACACACAAACACACACACACACACACCTGTCAGCGGCTCAGTAATCAGGAATCACCCTCACCTGCCCATGCTCATCTAATAACACACACGTTTCAGCCCCACCCAGACTCAACGCTTCCCTGCAAAACCTTCCCATTACCGCCTCTGACCGCAAGTGTGCGTACTCGGTAAACTCGGGAACTCGACCGTTTGGGGGGATAGTACATATTTGTGCTATATGGAGGGTTGGGTTGTTGCCTCTGTAAGCTATCCCCCTTGTTGTAGAAGACCTTAGGAAGTATGTGTGTTAAAAACGTCTTCTATCATGAAAGTTATCATAATGAAACATTCTATCCCTTCTCCACAAGTATCCCATCTTCTCCTCTTCCTTTCTTCCTTACCCATTCTCCTCATATCTCCCTTCTACTACTCCTCCTCCTTAATCCTCCATTTTCCTCGTCCTATTCCTCCTCCGCCTCCTGATTCATCAAGACTATCCCGATTTTATAACCTTCGATGACAAAACCATTAACTATCTGCTTTATTTGTTCTATTCACAAACGACATTACTAATTTTGTAAAACGGTTTTCTCCATCTTCTTAAATCTTGTCGTTTATATGGTGCTCAAAACTTTGTAACAGAATACCTGGATAAGCTTGGCAAGTGCCGTGCTTCACCTGGACACATTGAATACACCTGAAGGCGTTAAGTCATTATTAATCTCTTGCATATTCAAATAATCGAACGAGAAAGATGGAAACATATTAATGTTGCTCCACGTGAATCAAAGGAGTTACCTTGAGTACTTATAATTCACTGAGAGAGAGAGAGAGAGAGAGAGAGAGAGAGAGAGAGAGAGAGAGAGAGAGAGAGAGAGAGAGAGAGAGAGAGAGAGAGAGAGAGAGAGAGAGAGAGAGAGAGAGAGAGAGAGAGAGAGAGAGAGAGAGAGAGAGAGAGAGAGAGAGAGAGAGAGAGAGAGAGAGAGGCGTGGAACCTAATCAAACTGCACTATTATCCATCGCGTTTGATAAAGTCTGGATACAGGGCCTGCAATACAAACTACTTCAACTCGGACTGCCAGAGTTAACGGAAACAAACTGTTATGCAGCTTCCTCGATCAACGCTCAGCTTCCATTCGGGTCAAGTCAGAAATATCCTCCCTCATCCCCCTGCACAGCGGCGTGCCACAGGGCAGCGTGTTATCACCAACACTCTCCATCACTTACACCTCTGACATCCCCCGGCCTGATAATACAAACGGATATATATTATGCTGACGACGCGACACAAATAGTGACCTCCAACGGTACCCTAGACGACCGCGACGCCCTTGTTGTGCGGGAAACGAACATACTCAACACATTGGAAAAAAAAGTGGAAGATCAAAACAAACAGACAAGTTCTCAATGGTCGCACTCGGCAGGAAAACAATAAACGAGATAAAGGCAACACCATCTCCCACCGAAAACAATGCCAGATATTACGCCACACAGTGACATCCGCCGGTCTGATCGTTAAACACGTCAACGGCAAAACCATGAAAGTGAAAACAGCCCTCACATCTCTTAACAGATTCTGGCACTTCCCAGAACGGCTCAAACTATATCTAGTATAAACGAAGATCCTTTCTGTACTAGATTACTCACTCACCCCGACACACATGGCTTCCCACACCAAGATGTTACAACTACAGAGGCTGCAGAACATAGCGCTAAGATTTGCCACGGGACAGAAATATCCATACACGGAAAATACGGAAGCTCAACACCACCGACTCGGAGTTCAACTTGTCAGCACAAGGCTACGGGAGGCCGCCGGCAAGATATGGCATAAACTCGACCAGCAAGACGACGTGAACTACACCCACATCAAGGAGCTTGACGGCAACAAGAACTTGGTCCACCCCAGGTTTCCGCGCAGCTTGAAGTCACTTCGAGAACAACCGCCCACACACCACTTCACGAAAGTGGCACCATAGCTTAGCTTAGCTTTCTTTTCTTTCGACACATAACAAATTAACCCCCCCCCCCCCAGCACGCCGGGGGTATACAAATAAGGTGATGTACTGTCTTTCCTTCTCCCCCACCTATACCTTCGCCACTAACCCACTTCCTCTTCTTACCCTTGATTTAAATATATATATATATATATATATATATATATATATATATATATATATATATATATATATATATATATATATATATATATATATATATATATATATATATATATATATATATATATATATATATATATATATATATATATATATATATATATATATATATATATATATATATATATATATATATATATATATATATATATATATATATATATATATATATATATATATATATATATATATATATATATATATATATATATATATATATCTACGCCAGCAAAGCTATGAAGGATTTTGGGGCGAGGCGACTCCGAGAGATGGAGCGCAAACATTCATTAGTTGCCTGCGCCATGACGGGCTTGGGCCGACCACCTGTCCCCTGAAGAAAGCCTACCGGCGCTACAGGCGGAGATGTAAAAAAAAAAAAAAAATCCAATAAGACGCGCTGCACCTGTAAAACGCTCGCCGGGACACGCTTGGAATGCGTCAACAGAGTTATTTGGAAAGGCAAACACGACGGCACAACGTTTCCTTCATCCTGTCCGCCTCAACGACGATGTTCATTCTCCTTGTTTACATTCCATGTTCCGCCTCCCCTTGTGTCTTTTTATTGTTTCCTCTGCTCTTGTTCTAATCTTTCTTATTTTTTTCTTCCCTTCCTTCCATCCATCCCTCTTTCCTTCATTTCTTCCTTCCTTCCTCTCTTTTATGTCCTTAACCTCTCATCCCTCTCCTTCATTAATTCGTTATTCCCCACCTCCCGTAGGACCATAATCTTTCCGTTGTTGTCCTGTTTAGAATAAACAGGACAGTCTATCTGTTCTGCTGCTGTGTTATCCATGTCTCAAAAAAGGATCATATCATATTTGTCTTTCTAAAGTGTATCTGTGTACCTACGTATGTACAGTCGGCTATAGAGAGTAGTGTCACACTGTCCAGTAAGTTTCGTTCAGAAAGCGACATCTGGCAACCCCTCCACGCGACATGAAAATTATTATATCCTATCGAAATCGTACTGTTGTGGTGATCGGTGGTCACAGGTGCACTCTCCATAATTTTAAGATAGATATTTATCAAAAGTGCCCGTCGCTAACGCTTAATAAATATTTTTTCTTTAGGCTCTGTCGCTACATTTTGACACGAGCTTTTAGTTTCGGTCAAATTTAGTCAAAAGCAATTCTAAGTTGTTTATCAAACTATGATACATTTAAAAATATACTGCACTTATTAAGGGAGACTGTTATGCCTTTTAACTTAAAAAATAAATCCCTGACAGCCGAGATCTTGTTCTTTATCAAAAAAAATTATACGTAATAATAGGCTATAAGCGTTCACATGATGGCGTCGTCGACCGCGGGCTTTTCCGCGCTCGCACTCAACACACACACACACACACACACACACACACACACACGTATTTATACTTAGATATTACGTAATCTTCACGGAGAAATGATTTTAGATTTTTGATGATCTGAATTGTCTTTGAGGCTTTATAGTGACGGGAATTAAGGCTGCGAGTTAAACAGACCCTCAAGCCTATTTGCTGTTTGATGGTAAGGAGCATTAGTCACTGCCTGCCTCTGTGAAGGACAGCATTGCACGCGGTAGTTTCAAAGTTTAATAAGAAAAAGTGTTTCGGACTGTTCGTGATGTTTTACCTCGTCGTCATCATCATCATCATGTAAAAGACATTCATTATCGCATTTCTAAATTGAATTCATGTAATCTGGTATATTTCTAACTACATTATATTATAATATGATATAATATTTTACAATATTATAATTTCACGGTCACACACACACTGTACACACTGATACGCGTCACTAACATCACCAGTGAATGCGCCACCGTGGTATAGTTGCCAGATACCGCCACCAGGCTAAACATTCTGAAAACCGTGACACTACTCTCTATCGTAGACTGTACCTATTTGTCTGTCTAACTAGCCATCTACATATATTTTTGTCTTTTCCTTTCTTGTTTTTCTTCTTCCACAGCTCTCCATCCATTCTTATCCTTCCCTTCATTTCTTATTTTGCTGTACACCCTAGTGCTCTCTCTCTCTCTCTCTCTCTCTCTCTCTCTCTCTCTCTCTCTCTCTCTCTCTCCTCCCCTTCGTTTCTTCCCTTGTTCCTTCCCTAACCATGCCTCTCCCCCTCCCTCCCTCCCTCCCTTTCCTCTACTCGTTAGCATACACAATTATGCGCATCCACGTCATGGCTTTATGTGTCCCTCCCTCAAGCTGTCCTCTTAAGTAAACCCTTGACGCCGCCCTCCGCTCCCTTCCACTACCACTCCTTCCCCTCCGCCCCGAAACTTTAATACACAAACAAACACACGTACATGCACTGACACGGTGACACCACAAAAACATACATACATACACACACACAATCCTGTTTAGCCTCCCCTTGATCTCTTATTTTACACACACACACACACACACACACCTCTTGACCCTAACGGGGTCAAGACGTGTCACTTGGCGCTCCCCATAGCAGCCACGGGGTCAGTTTGTTGACCCTTTTTCTTTTTCTCTTTCTTCTCCTTCGCTCCCCATTCCCCCGCCCCTTCCCATTGTTTTCAAGGTACTCATTATTACAAAGAACACTTGAGAAATGTTGTGACACTATACAGACATAGTACAGTGAGTGCAGTGGTTAGTGGTGCTGGAAGGGTAGTGAGAGCTGTGTCGCCAACACAACACCGGGGACACGCTCAAGCTCCGGAGGACGAAATCACCCAGAAGCAGAGGAAGGTCAGTTCAGGTGGCAGGCAGTGAGGCAGCCTCGTCACTCAGGTCTGGAGCAAGATGTACAGCAACTTCATCAACTCTGTGCACTTGTTCCGATAAACCGGCCAGCAACCACCACCTGTGTCTCGCCGGCCCAGGCTTAGCACTTCCTTACTAAGCCTGGGTATCCCTGAGTGACCTCCCAGATACTGCCCACCTGCATCCCTCTGGGACCTGTCACCTGAACCCAGCGTCCTACCTGAGGATTAACATCGTACTTGAGGCCTTGCTTGACCTCACCGCCATCTGGAAGAATCCGCCCCTTCGCCCCCCCGGCACCACCCCCACTGCACTCCATCCCACCCAACCCCTCCCATCACCCCTACCTTTCCCAGAGACAAGTCTGAACCCCGTTTCCCATCCCCCTTCTCTTTTTGTACTTGTTCTCGTTAGCGAAATTTATTTAAATGTATTTATAAAATGCAAATTTTCAGCCAGACGGCTGCCGTATA
The DNA here is from genome assembly GCF_024679095.1 of Eriocheir sinensis. NCBI lineage: Eukaryota > Metazoa > Arthropoda > Malacostraca > Decapoda > Varunidae > Eriocheir > Eriocheir sinensis. The sequence goes on from NC_066518.1 coordinate 16,130,601, forward strand.
CCTGAATAAACCGTATATTATTATTATTATTATTATTATTATTATTATTATTATTATTACACACACACACACACACACACACACACACACACACACACACACACACACACACACACACACACACACATACACAAAGTCTCTGTTCCTATCTGAATGTCTACTATTTTATGTTGTTTCCGTCTATTTGTCTGTCTGTGTCTGGCTCCCTCTAAATCTGTCTGTCTGTCTTTCTCCCTCCCAAAAAATCTATAAACAAAGATGTATAATAAAAATGCACGCAAAGTCTTCCCTTTTCTTCCTAATGAACGCGTTTTAAACCCTCAGTGGGAGTTATCAGCGTCTTCATTTGAACGCGATTGTCGTGACACATGCAGGACAAGAGCAGGAACCTGATGAGCGCCGCTTCTTTCCTTGTCTGTCCCTTCCTCCTTACGTCGCTGCATGTCTGACAAAGCTAGAGTAATATGCAGGATCTCTCATCTCTTGCTGTTCTCCCTTGCTGAAAGCTAAAACACAGTTGGAGACGTCGTTAAAAGTTTTGGGCCTCGGCAGCATGAAAACGGGTATAAAAAAAATCTAAAATGGAATATGCCACTACAATTAATATTCCGCACGAGCGCAAGGATGCAGTTATTTGTATATGTATGGGTCTAGTGCCTAGCTTTTATATAGGGTAACTTTTTAATTGGCAATACATAAGGCAGGTATTTGTTCAGTACTAATGTGAAACTTTCCCATACACTGATTTTGTCGCGTATAGTAATTATAACTCTGCCATGGAATAATTAGCGTGGCAGACCCCTCCCGCACAGGCAATATACGCGAAATTAATTTGCATACCGTTCTCGAAGATTTAAAGCTCCGGAAAATGCGCACCAACAATATCGCAGCGATAAACCGTTGAAAAAATAAACAACTGAGCATCGTTAATATGTTTCCCCTTTATGAACCCATTATTTTCGTAGTCATTATACTTTTATGCTCCTCTTCACTTTGAAACGTAATTCACACACACACACACACACACACACACACACACACACACACACACACACACACACACACACACACAGGCATACGTACACACATAATCGTCACATATTATCAAAACAGCATGTGTTCTCCTCCTCCTCCTCCTCCTCCTCCTCGCCCTAATCCTAATCGTTCTCATTACCAGACCTTTCTGATTCACCGCACATTTATAGAAAACTCAAATTTTCTCCAAGCCTCCCTGTCAACGTTTTCCATTCACGTTGAGTCTGGATCAGCTAATCTGACAGCTGCGCATTAAACTCTCACGGACGCGAGGAGAAGCAAATAAGAAAAACAAGGTCAAACGAAAAGCAAACTACTAAAAAACAAAACTTCAAATATATGTCCAAAAAAATCGCAGCTAAATTTTTCCGTGTTACTGTTATCGCGGTGTGTCGTGCTAATCTCTCCCCCTCACCTGTCACCTGTACTCTAGCACCTGTCACTTCCATCCAACGGCGTCAGCTCTCTATCTGCCTCTCCTGCCACACTCACTAGTCCCTGTCACCTTCACTTCCCTCACCCTTGTCACCCTTGTTATAGACTTGGCACCCTCACCATTGTTTCTCTCCTCTTCTTATCCGTGTCCGGCCTAAGTTATTTTTTGTCTCTTTTCAGTCACCTTCACTTCCCTCAACCTTGTCGTCCTCGTAATGTATACTTCGCAGCTGTACCGCTCTGAATACTGTTGTGCTTTACTTTATTTTTTTTTATCTTCTGGTTTCTCGTGTCCTTTTCAGTCTCCTTCAATTCGTTCAGCTCTTTGCACCTCCGTTCCTTCCGTACTCACTTTCTCCTCTTACCGTTGTCCAGGCTTTCTGTTTTCACCTAATCTTCTCATTCGTGTTGCTGTTCCTTGATGTTCGTTTCTCGTGTCACCACCTTCCCTTCGTACACTCCTCCTATGTTCCCTTTCCCTGTTGTTCCTTTCGCCTCCACTTGGTCTCCTGCCACTTTTATCACGTCACGGTGCTTGTTGCTCTCTCACTTTCATCCTTCCCTATGCTTTTTTCTCATCACAAACACCCTTCTCCTTGTCCCTTCCCCTTTGTCCTGCCTCCCTCACTCTTTCTGCTGCCACTCACACATTCACCTCTCGCCCTGCCCCCTGGAGCCCTCCATCACCATAAGCAGAAAAGTGGCGGGCCGGAGTCTTGGCAGATAAGAAGGGGCCAGAGATAGACGAGGGTAGGTAAATAAAGAGTGAAATATGGCCGCTCTTAGTCAGGAGGAGGGATCGGGGCAGCGCGTTCCCCAGCACGAATAAGTCGCTCGACAGTAACGGAGAAATACTGCCGATAAAAACGAGGATTGTGATATAATTGGCGTGGGAAGAAAGAATATTTAATCGTCGCAAATATACGACTGATATCCTTTATTTTGTCGTAAAAGGATGTGTTACTTCGACAAGATTCACTGTTGTTCCCAGGCACGGGACTGATATTGAACTCGCGTCCTGGGTTAGGAATCTTCTCCCTCTCGGCCAGTGGAAGTTTCGTGTCCATGTGGCGTCAACGGCGCCCGAGGTGTCGGCCAATTCATCGCCGTAATGAGGGAGGGGGCGGGGAGGTCCGCGTCCCGTCCCACGACGCCCTTCGTAAAGATGCGGCGGAGATAGCGGCCGACCACAGGCAGGAGACAGGAATGAGTCGAGGCGGCGTCTCGCGGCCAGTCCTTGTGAGGCGTCAGGAGGGAACAGCCGGAGGGAGAAACGAATGTATCTCTTCAGGCACGTAATCAGAGGGAGAAACGAAAGTATCTCTTGAGGTACCCAAACTGGGGCATTGAGACACACCCTAATACAGCAGAGGAATGTGAGGAAGGTGACCTACCTTTCCTACTCTAGACTATTCAATAAACTTTTCCCCACTCAATAGACGGACTGAAAGAATACACAGCACTCCTATATCTGGAGAAGGAAGAGTACACACACACACACACACACACACACACACACACACACACACACACACTAGTAGGTCAGGGGAATATAAGAAAGAAGCTTTCCTTTTCATACTATAAAAGGACTACGATATGAACGCTGCCATATTCTAAAAACAGATGAACGACACAACACCGCTTTACCTATGTAACGTAAACCTGTCTTTGTCTTCACCGCTGGCTCTCCCTTTGGTACCGTTTGATGGAAATAAACACAAGTTAAAAAGGTAAAGCTTGTGAATAGCTAGCCTCGTTGGCGTGAAAAATCCCTTCCAATGTGGTGCCCCTGTGAGCCCATTAAATAACCCGACTCGAGAGAAACGTGAAGTATGTGAATGAATTATAATGAAAAATCACGTAGGGGAGGACTGCCTGTTTAACGCAAAAATAATGGACTTGAGTGAAAAAGGAGCGGAGCTGAGGGCGGAGATAATCATCCGAGAGATTCAGATTACAGGGGTTGTTAGGGGGGAAGAGGGGGGGAGACGGGAGGAATGCACAGACAGGCAGGCTGGGAAGGGAGGGAAGAGGTGTGTGTGTGTGTGTGTGTGTGTGTGTGTGTGTGTGTGTGTGTGTGTGTGTGTGTGTTGACTTATTTTTTTTTCAACTTTACAAATAAAATACATACATAAAAAACATACAAACGAATCGCACACTGACGACAGCGTACACACACACACACACACACACACACACACACACATGATGCACAAACAGAATAATTCATCAATGGAATCGGCAAATATTGAATAGAGACGCAGCTAAAAAAAAAACCATTCCGATACACGAATAAACTAAACTAAAGTACGTTGAGATACAAATCATTAATAGAATCGCAAGGGAGACGATAGACAAGAGAATAATAAAAAGGTCAATTACGTGAGTGAGTCCAAAAACAAACAAACGTTGCAAGGTTCCCTCCCATTCCATCTCGCCCTCTCCCATTCTGACCTAAATAAGTGTGTGCAATTACGGCTAAGTAGGAGTGTTTCTTGTGCTCTTGGAGTCTTGTGGGCAGAAAATAAACACGTTGGCCCCGCTGGGATGTGCCTGCGGGAGGGACAGTGAGGGATGGGATGGGAAGAGATGATGAGAGAACGGGAAAAGGGAAAAGGTGGTGGTGATGGTGGAGGAGGAGGAGGAGGAGGAGGAGGAGGAGGTGAACAAGTGTGTGTGGAGGGAGTGTAGAAAGAAAGTGCCCAGGGAAAGAATGAAGAGAAGTGAGTGGTTAGAATGGTGGTGGAAGATTAGATGGATGAGGAGAAAAATTTGTGTGAGGTACGAGGAGCAGGAGGAGGAGGAGGAAGAGAAGAAAGAGGGAGGGGGGGGAGGAGGAGGAGGAGGAGGAGGAGGAGGAGGAGGAGGAACACACAGAGCACAAAGAAAGAACAAACAACAGCAGACCTGATGGTCCTTACGAGGCTGTTTGTGACAAGCTTCACTAACTATCTTATCAAAGATGGAAGATGAAGGACAGCAAAGGCGAAGGCTCCTCCCCACCCCCCCATCCCTCCAGCCAAAGCTGGCAGGAAAGAAAAAAAAATGCAGCATGGAAAAACTCCGTGGAAATTATGTAGGAGAGAGGAAAGAATTACCATTACTTCTACCACTAACCGGGCGATAAAAACGGACAAAGACACCAGTATTCGAAAGAACTTAACGTTATTACGAGAATGAGTAATATCTTGTTGGTTGGATTCAAAATACTTGTCTAATCTATTCTTGAAGGCCGTAACTGTTCTACTATCAACGACATCACAGGGTAGATAATTCCAAACATGAACGACTCGATTGAAGAAGTATTTGGCTTCGAGCGATGAGAATATTTTACCACTTATCTTGAAATTGTGATTTCTTCTTGTTCTACTTGATCGATCAATTATAATCTTCCGCATTAATATCACTGAATCCTTTAAACATTTTAAACACTTCTATTATATCGCCTCGCATTCTTCGTTTTGATAGGCTGAGTAAATTTACTTCTCTTCTTTAAGCCTTTGTTCATACGATAAATTTATCAACCTAGGAATCATTTTTGTTACTTTCCGTTGAACCCGTTCTAACTTTTCTATGTCTTTTCTGTAACAGGGAGACCAAAAATGTACACAGTACTCTAAATTGGGTCGAACCAACGAATTATACAGTTTTAATATTACTTTTTCCGATTTATTATTAAAGAATCGTCCGATGAAGCCAACCAATTTGTTTGCGCTTTTAACTACCTCTGAACAATGCTGACCGGGCTTTAAATCGCTTGATATAGTGATTCCAAAATCCTTTTCTTTACTTACTGCAGAAAGTTGTTGGCCATTCATTACGTACTGAACGCGATTGTTATTGTTTCCGATGTGTAACACTTTACATTTGTCAACGTTAAATTTCATTTGCTATTGATTGGCCCAACGTGCAAGTCGATCTAGATCTGATTGTAATGCTTCTTCGTCGAGTGTCGTAGTTACCTTACTAGCGATTTTTGTGTTACCAGCAAATTTTGATACTTTGCAAGTGAGCCCATCATCGATATCATTAACATAAATTAAGAAGAGCATGGGACCAAACACTGATCCTTGAGGTACGCCGCTTCTGACATCGAGCCAGTTAGATGAAACACCGTTTAGAACTACTTTCTGTTTCCGCTCAGAGAGCCAGTCCACAAGCCAATTGTGAATGTTACCCGAGATACCGTGCGCCAATAGTTTACTGAGCAATCGCTTGTGGGGGACCTTATCAAATGCCTTTTGAAAATCCATATATATGATATCTACTGATCTGTTTCATCGAACACCTAAAAAATATAACGAAAAAAATCAAGTAAGTTAGTTAAAAACGAACGTTTACTACGGAAGCCATGTTGCGAGTTATTTATTATATTATTTTCTTCGAAGAATGTCACCATATTGTCGCGAATGATAGTTTCCACTAACTTACAAACAATCGACGTCAGGCTAATTGGTCGATAGTTTCCTGAATGAGACTTGTCCCCCTTTTTGAAAATTGGTGACATTTGCTAGTTTCCAATCCGACGGAACTTTTCCAGCTGTTAAAGATTTATTGAATATGATAGAGAGCTGTTTACAAATTTGAAGTTTGATTTCTCTTAAAATCCAAGGGGTAATTTTGTCTGGAACAGGAGCTTTGCTTACTTTAATCTTTTCAATTGTGCGTAAAATGTCACTTTCTACGATGAGCACGCCATTAATTTAAAAAAAATTTCGGTCCTTTTAACCTTCGACGTTTGAGGTGGTAAACAATCTTCGTCGGTAAATATGGATGCAAAACAGTTATTTAGGATTGTAGCCATTTCATTTTCATCGTTCGTATGGTTACCATTAACAAACGGTCCGATACTACAAGTGAGTGAATTTTTATTATTTACATAGATAAAAAATTCTTTAGGATTAGGTTTACTTGTTTCCGCTATATATTCTTCAAGATTTTCTTGCTTCGTTTTATTAATTTCTCGGTTTCGCGGCGAATTCTGTCCAACTCTAGTTTGTCAGCCTCCCTCTGAGTTGATATGTATCTACTGTATACGCGTTTTTTAAGAGAGAGGCTATTTTGAATCTCGTTATTCCACCATTTGGGTTTCTTCTTAAAAGCTGAACATCTGTTACGATAGGGTACGCATATGCTTATGGCATTGTTCAATATTGTGGTGAAGGCCTCCCACGATTTATCAATATCTGTTTCGGTCGAAATTACAGTCCAGTCAGAATTATTAAGAATTGATCGGAATCTTACGAAATTCGCTCTCTGATAATCAGGCACCTTTTCTTTACTAGGAGTTACTTTACTTTCTTTCATCTTGATGCTGAATGTGATTGTTTGGTGATCGCAATAACTAAAAACTGGACCAACATTTACTTCGTTAACTAGATCAGCTGTTGTTGAAAAGATAAGGTCAAGTATATTACTTTCCCGAGTCGGTTCTTGAACGTGTTGAAGTAAATCACTTTCTAATAAATTTGTGTATAGGTCGAGCCCTGCATAAGAGTTGAACGGTTCGCCCCGTCTTTTCACTGGCAAGTTTAAAGTCCCCCACAATTACTGCTTTGCAACTGCTACTTGTTTCTAATAATAATTCACTTAATGCGTGGTCGATATCTAGAGTCTGCCCTGGCGGTCTACAGATTAGTTTAACAACTATTTTACGAGATTTTTTTTTTAAATTTCAATGAAGACCGTGTCCACATTGGTTATAATATCTGTTTTCACGGATACTGGATGGAGAGAGTTGTTGATATAAAAGATAACGCCTCCACCCTGTCTGTTCTCTCTTTCATGACCAAAAATGGTATAACAAAAATGGTATTTGTTTCGTAGGCTACGAGCGTTTAAATAGCAAGCTCTAATGTGATTCGAGTCGGGAGTTGCGCGGGTTGAGTGCTCCCTCACGGTGGAGCTGTTGGTGTTCTCCCCTTCGCGTTTTTTGGCTTTCGAAGAACCACTTAGTCACAAAGCAGCCTCCCGAAACGGGCTGCTCCAACAGGGTGTAAGTGATGCCATCGGCAAGGAACAAGTCCGAATCGTAGTAAAAACTGTTCCACAAGTTAGCGAACTGGACATTTTCTTGTGAGCAAAGGGACTGAAGTCTGTTGTTCGTGCTGAAGGCCTTACTATAAAAGCTAGATTCGGCACCGACCCTCGGAAGGATTCCTGAGGTTATGATGTTACTGGCATCCATTTTTCGTTTATACCGCTTGATCATGCAGCGGTATTTATCAAGTAATTCCTAAGAACGGGTTGTCCTTACGTCATTTGAGCCCGCGTGAATGACAAAGAGGGTGTTTCGGTAGGCATTTCTCGTGACATCATCGCACGCTGCAGTGATGTCGTCCAGTCTGGCACCTGGATAACAGAACGTTTTCTGCGGCCGTTTGATGAACGACCACAGAACTCAACCAGCCGGGCACGCACCATGGAGTCCCCAACTAGGCGAGTCTTAAACTCATCCTCCATGGTGTCTGTCAGCACCTGGAACCTAATGAAGGTAGTGGGGGTCAGTAAATGTTTCGTTGCCTGTTTCGGTTTGGCTCCATTCCCGTCATCCTGTGATGCAGGAGGAGAAAGAGGAGGAGGAGGAGGAGGAGGAGGAGGAGGAGGAGGAGGAGTTATTCGGAAGTCTTTCAGGAATCAATAGATCAAAACTGATGGCGATCTAAAAAAATAAAGTCCTCACTAAACCACACAAATGTAGACCTTCGATAAACACACACACACACACACACACACACACACACACACACACACACACACACACACACACACACACACACACACACACAAACAAACACGAAAAAATAACAGGAAAAAAGATGACGGAATAATAGACTGCCGAAAGTCATTAAACACACAGAAACAGTATTTCCTCTAGTACCGTGTGGGGAATAGAGAGATAAAAGGGAAGAGAAAATGTTGTGAGGCGGAAATCGTGTGTGTGTGTGTGTGTGTGTGTGTGTGTGTGTGTGTGTGTGTGTGTGTGTGTGTGTGTGTGTGTGTGTGTGTGTGTGTGTGTGTGTGTGTGTGTGTGTGTGTGTGTGTGTGTGTGTGTGTGTGTGTGTGTGTGTGTGTGTGTGTGTGTGTGTGTTATAGCATTTCTGTAGGTTGGATGAGGTGCAGGAACGAGGTATGGGGGAGGTGGTCACGAGGAGGGAGAGGAAATAAATTGGGAGAGAAAGGAATGCCATCAAAAAGACTGGGTGGACGTATGAGAAAGGGAAGGGGTAGAGAGAGAGAGGGAAAGGGCTTATAGGCGGGAGTTGGACAGGGTAGAGAAGGGTAAGGGATAGTTTTCTGGTAGAGGGAAGAAGGGAAGGTGTGGGTGGGTTTAAGAGAGAGTGGAGGCAAGTCTTGAGGAGTGGGGAGGAGGAGGGTTCAAGAGTGAAAAGGGAGGTTGGGGAAAAACGAGTGTGTTTCCAGGGAGAAGAGGGTTAAAAAAAGTAGGGTAGGAAGGGGGAGATGGGGGTGTTTGCAGGGGAAGGGGCGAGGGAAGAGCTGACGGCAAGAGTTTTTTGGGAGAGGGAAAACAATGGTGAGGGAGACGAGAGGAGGGATATATGGCGTAAGGGAGGGAAGGGAGGCGAGGCGATTGTTTTCAGAGGGGATGGAAAGTTTTTTTTGAGGGGGTAGAGGAAGGTGTTAGGGGAGGGAAGGGCATTGAGTCAACACTGCCCCTCACACCCAGCTGATGTAACTCCCTTGTACATAAACCACTAGACACTTACACAACCCACGCACGCACGCACGCAAGCACACACACACACACACACACACACACACACACACACACTCCGCTGCCCAGCCTCCTGTGCGAGAGCTTCGTGGCAGAATGGGTGTACGAGGATCTGGCACCCGGGATTGACGCGCGACAGTTTGGCAACATGTGGGCTTCCTCCACCACACATTGCCTCACCAACTTCTTAGACTTCAGTTACAAAAACCAAGACAAACGAAAAACATCTGCTGTCTGCACCTTCATTGATTTCCATAAAGCATTCGATTTAATGGATCACACAATAATCCTCTCAAAGGCAGCATCCACTAGCATCAGGGAGTGTCTCATCTCCTGGCTAGCCGCCTTCCTCTCCAGTCGCCGCCAGGCCGTACGTGTGCAGGGAGAAGTGTCCACCTTCCTGCCCCTCACGTGTGGGGTGCCCCAAGGCACCAGGATGGGCCCCTTGTGCTTTCTCCTCCTCATCAACGACGCTCCCTTGGACACCGAGCATTATTGGAAGTACGTTGATGACTCAACCATCGCCATGGCCATCAACAACAACCACCCAAACTACACCCACATTCAGCAAACTATTGACAATCTCCTAACATGGACCACCACCAACAACGTCACAATCAGCCACAAGAAATCAGTTACCATGCTGTTTGATTTTTTCACCATCCCCACCCCAGCGCCCACCCTAACACTAGGCGACTCCACCCTCAAACTGGTCCGCTCCACCAAACTCCTTGGCGTTACACTCGACAACAAGCTGACCTGGTATCCGCATGTCAACAGTGTGGTGAGCTCTGCCTCATACAGGCTTCACATGCTGAACTGGCAACCACTTTCAAGATGTTTATCCAGCCCAAATTAACGTATGCTTTCCCTGCCTGGTCTCCCTGCCTCACCGCCACCCAGCTCGGCCGCCTAGAGAGGGTTCAGAAAAGGGCAGTCAAGATCATCCCTGGCACCTCCTACATCACCTATGACGCTGCCCTCGCTACTCTGCACTTCACCACCCTCGCTACCCAGTACACCACTAGCCATGAGCAGTTTGGCCTTCAACTGCTCAACAACCCCCGCCACTGCGACCTGCTGCCCCCCGACGCACCACCACCTCGAGGAGCACTACGCAACTCCAACAAGCTAGTTCCCATTAGAGCCCGCGCCGACCGTTATAAGCACAGCACCGTCCCCACTCTAGTCAGGCTTATTACCCACCATTGATGTTTCACTAGTCATGTTGTTTCACTAGTCAATTTTACCATTTTTTTTTTACAATAATATCCAACAACTTTATTATTGATGTTTTACTATAATAAAAGTCATCTTGTTTCACTAGTCACTTTTACCATTTTTTTTTTTACTATTATTTCCCCCAACTTTATCATTGGGTATGTTTTCTATTGTATTTTATATTTTCTCTTTTATCATATTACAATATTATTTTACAGTTCTATTACTATTTATACTTTTTAATCTTTAATTCTAATGTATATTTTCAGCCGTTGGCTGCATATGACACTAAATGAACCGTTAATTATTATCATTATTATTATTATATATACACACACACACACACACACACACACACACACACACACACACAAACACAAACACACACACACACACACACACACACACACACACACACACACACACACACACACACACACACACACACACACACACACACACACACACACACACACACACACACACACACACACACACACACACACACACACACACACACACAGCACTGGAAGACAAAATTCGTCGCATGAAAAGTTTCCGTAAAAGATGAGAGAATTCAAACAGAACTCATCTCGCCAGTTCCTCTCCCTCGCTCACTCGAAATAAATAAAAGATAATGCACTTCCCTCAACGCAAAGCCGAACGTTTCCTGGGGAAGAGAAGAGAGAGAATGAGAGAGGAACACCAGCAGGAAAACCAAACCAGCCAGAAAAGCACAGGAAAACGCGGAAAAGAAGCCCTGATTGGTGGGTGGTGTTGTGAAGTTCTCCAGCGCCTGTTCTTTCTGGTTTTGAATAGGAAAACTTCAAGATTCATGCACAGCCTTTTCATTTTCTTTTTGTATACAAGGGGGAGGAAAGGAATACGTCAACCATGTGCTTCCCATAAAAGGTTAATGTAAGATGAGCAGTGCCATTCATGTTATATTTGGCCTTTCTCTGTAAATTGGCCATCAGGAGGAAAGATTTCAAGACCCAGCCATTTTTATATTCCGCTAACACGTGGAGAAGCTACACAAGGATGTACAAGAACACAAAGAAACGACAAAAGGCCAGACGGCGTACATAAGGTCGGCCATGTGCTCCCCATAAATCTTACTTTCATGATACGCCGCGTAATGCGAGTCCTAAAAACATCAAACATATTCACCCAACTGTGCATACGCAGATAAGAAGAAAAAAGAAGGCTGGCAAAGATAAGATCAGAAAATAGATGATCAAAATTCCTCGTATTCTTTTCATGAAGACCTGTACAGACCAACTCAACCTTCCATCCAAGTAGTTCGTATAATGCAACCTAAGAGAAGGTAAATAGGGACTGCCCAGAAAGGGTGACGGGGAAGATTGTAGAAAGGAAGGGAACAACAAAAGAGATGAAGACCTAACTCAAGATTTTAGAGAGGAAGAGAACAATATGAGAGGGAAAGAAAACATAATAATTATAATTTAAACATCTGAAGTTACAGGCATTAAAGTTAATACCTGCTATGCATGTGCTCCCAATAAATGTTCCTTCCATGATGAGTTACATGGTGCAAATTCTTATGATGACAAGTCTACCATCCACTCAAATCAGTATATGGGACGGACAAATTCATAAGAGATCAGCTGTGTTCACCTTAAATTCCCTATTCACGTTGCCTGACGAGTACTAACACCACGCTAACCATCAGCCCACGTCAGTTTGCCGCGCAGAGGGAGAAGAAAATTGGATGCCGCGGAGGACAAGTATTGAGGAGAACATCAGCCATGCGCTCATCCGATATCTTGCCGTCATGAGGAGCCGCTTAACCCCAGTCAACCATCCCCACCCCCCTCAGCATGTGCGACAAAAGAGAAACAAAATTGGAGGCCGCTGAAGATAAGTAGAGAGGATTATGGAAGGGAAACAGTGAACGACACACCAGCAGAGCGTAAGCACCGCATCAAGCAACACTTACGTGCTGAGCAGCCACTCGACAGGCTATTTGTCTTCCGAAATAAGTGCAGGTATTAGCGACACTTCCAGAAGCAGATTGATGACCAAGGCCATAAGGGAGGAAAAAAGAACTAGGAGAGGAAGGAAGGGGTGGTCGGAGGAGGTAGGGAAAGGTGAGGGAGGGAGGGAAGAAGGGCGATAGAACACCCAACACTCGACCCATTAATAAGGCGGACACGCAAGGAAATCCATTGAAACGCAACTCCCAGTGTTTGGCTGTAGAGCGAGGGTGTGTTTCAGGGTGGAAGTGAATGAAAGTTTCTAGATATGACCTTTCTTTTCAACATGAAGTCCACTTTTAAACTCGTATTTGTTCAAACCTACTTTCAGAAATTCAAGAAATCACTAGAAGGAAGAATTCGAGTCATTTAAATATGTTCGATCTTGCTTTTTGAAACACACCAAAATCACATTAAATGGACAAATTCGAACACACACATATTCGTTAGAACATACCTTCTGAAACACACACAAAAACACATTGAAGACAGTGTCGAGTACATTCGTATATGTTTGAAGCAACATTTCTGCAGCAGCGGTAAGATACAAGTGACAAATTCGAGTAAATTCGTAAATTCCACACAATTGTAGGGAATTCGAAAAGCAATATGCCGAAAACATAACATATCTACTTGAGCTAATTTTTTGCAGCATCGCCAGAGGTTACACCAAATGAGCAAACGCAGGAAAATACGTAAATACACTTATTGGAGCAGCGCCGATCTGGATTTTTTGTTGACTTTGTTTTGTGCCCTTGAGCTGTTTCCCATGCTGTAAAAAAAGGAAAAAAAAAAAAGCATTTGAACCTTTCTGTAATATTGCAAAATCTTTATTTACCTGACAAACTCTCCGTCTAAAAATGGTTCATTTTAACAATTCTTTTCAACAGAGCAGCGAGGAATTGTAATGGCCGGACAAACTGCCGATATTTCATTTCCCTCTCGTGTTCCTCTGGGGCGGTATTCTCAGACGCTTCCACCTCGCACATCAACTATTTTCAAAGGTCAAAATGGAAATTAATCGGGCTTTCATGAGTGTTTTTCACATTCATGGTACCACCAGGGCCATTAGACTACACCTGAAAATGCCCGAAACGCCTGCGAAAGCCTTGTCAAATATGTGTAATTGGGAGCCGATAGGTTTGAGAATACGGGTTCTGGCGCCGAGTCGAGTCTCAATCTGCATACGTCGTAATTCCATCTCGAGGCAGCCTCTCCCTTGAGGTTATCGCTCTCTTCGTCAGCAGGTGTCTAGGCATGAAGAAAGTAAGAGAAAAAAAAAATTATCGCATTGTTACTCTATGCAGTAAGATCTTTACTTATGTGAAACTACTTTGCTATAATAGGGATATGAATGAAGAACTTAAAACTTGCTTTGTGCTTTCCTTTCATCATAAGTTACGTTTATTAATTCACAGTGCTCGTAACCGCCGCTTGGAGGAGGGTGGCGAGGACTGAGGCAGGGAAGGGGGTGGCAAGGAAGGGAAGGCAGGGAAGGAGAGACAAAAAAAGGGAGACGGAAGGGGAGACAGGGAAGGGGAGACAGGAAAAGAGAAGCAAGGGCAGTCTGTCTTTTCAACGGAGCTCCTTTTCTACATCGCCATTTAGCCATGATAAACTTTGCTCTTAGTCCGTATTCGTTATAATTTTCGTAGTTAACTTCATCTTAGCTTTTTTGCATTTCATTTCTCCAGGCAGAGAAAATTTCATTAAAATACGAATTGACGTAATTACTTTTATCCGCGCCTCTCCTTCCGCCACTTTTCCTGCACTCTCACGGACGCCACTCTTCATTGTCGCATTTTCCAGTTTATATTTACTCGCTTATGATTTATTATGATGACTTGTTTTATTCATTATATTTTATGGTGCGGTTCAAGCATTTTTCCCATGTTTACCCCTTATTATTTCCACTCGCTGTTCCTTCTCAACTCAATTTCTCTCCTCCCCTTTCCTCCATGGCCACATTATCTTCCCTACATTTTTTTTCTTTCCCCAGTCCTCCCTTCCTTTCTAATTTTTCCTCTCCATTCTTTTCTTCTTTCCCATACCCAGCCTTATTTTTTTCCTCCTTGACATGTTTTCCCATTTACTTCTTCCCGTCCGTCGCCACTCCATTGCCTCTGTTCTTCTTGTTCTTGTTCTTCTTCCTCTTGCCATCCGTTCCCTCCACGTTTCAGAGCTCCTCCCCCCTTGATGCCTACCACTTCCCCTTCTCACCCTCCCCTTAGCCCCCACAACCTACCCACATCCCCACCCAGCCCACATTCACACACACACTCTTATACAAATTAATTATCAAAGCTTTTTCCCGTCCGTCCCTTGTAATCCTCCACTTCATTTTAATTAACCGCATATTTTTCAATTAAGTCCTTCCCGTGATATGAAAAACTATAAAAGAAATACTTATTACGTTATTCAAAACTCCACTTTTACTTATCTCCTTTAGAATTTCCTCCCTCTGTCTATCTTGTCGCACTGATTTTTAACTTTTTTTTTTCTTTTTGTATCTCGAGCACACGTTGTCTCTCATCGACATACGGTCTCATCCGTTTTGTTAACTAACCATGAAAGAAGGACGTTAGTTCGTTTGTTACCCTTCCTTGGTTTAGGTAATTCGGTCCTCTTTCTCCTTTTCTTTTTCATCTTCTTTCTCCTTTTCTTTTCATCTTCTTTCTCCTTTTCTTTTTCATCTTTTCTCCTTTTTTTTTCATCTTCTTTCTCCTTTTCTTTTTCATCTTTTCTCCTTTTCTTTTCATCTTCTTTCTCCTTTTCTTTTCATCTTCTTTCTCCTTTTCTTTTTCATCTTCTTTCTCCTTTTCTTTTCATCTTCTTTCTCCTTTTCTTTTTCATCTTCTTTCTTCTTTTCTTTTCATCTTCTTTCTCCTTTTCTTTTCATCTTCTTTCTCCTTTTCTTTTTCATCTTCTTTCTCCTTTTCTTTTTCATCTTCTTTCTCCTTTTCTTTTTCATCTTCTTTCTTCTTTTCTTTTCATCTTCTTTCTCCTTTTCTTTTCATCTTCTTTCTCCTTTTCTTTTCATCTTCTTTCTCCTTTTCTTTTCATCTTTCTCCTTTTCTTTTTCATCTTCTTTCTTCTTTTCTTTTCATCTTCTTTCTCCTTTTCTTTTTCATCTTCTTTCTTCTTTTCTTTTCATCTTCTTTCTCCTTCCCGTTTCATTTGCTCCCCATCCTTTCTCCTTACTTTCCTTCCCCACCCTTCCCTTGTCGCTTTCCTTTTCCTTCCCCACCCTTCCCTTGTCGCTTTCCTTTTCCTTCCCACCTTCCTTGTCGCTTTCCTTTTCCTTCCCCACCCTTCCTTGTCGCTTTCCTTTCCTTCCCACCTTCCTTGTCGCTTTCCTTTTCCTTCCCCACCCATCCCTTGTCGCTTTACTTTTCCTTCCCACCCTTCCTTGTCGCTTTCCTTTTCCTTCCCACCCTTCCTTGTCGCTTTCCTTTTCCTTCCCCACCTTCCTTGTCGCTTTCCTTTTCCTTCCCCACCCTTCCTTGTCCTTTCCTTTTCCTTCCCCACCTTCCTTCCTTGTCGCTTTCGTTTTCCTTCCCCACCCTTCCCTTGTCGCTTTCCTTTTCCTTCCCCACCCTTCCCTTGTCGCTTTCCTTTTCCTTCCCCACCCTTCCCTTGTCGCTTTCCTTTTCCTTCCCCACCCTTCCCTTGTCGCTTTCCTTTTCCTTCCCCATCCCTTCCCTCCTCTTCCTTCTCCCTTCGCCGAGAGTTCCCACGCCACACCTCGCCACCACAAGTCTTCGTCCACTGATGGACAGAAAAAACCGAATCAAACTAAAACAAACGTGAGGAAAAGTTTCTGGATTTTTTTCCTCAACGTTAAAATTTTGCACGCTTATTGTTTGCGTATTTTTTTTTTATTTCCTTCATTATTTCAATTAATTCATTTTTTTTCTTTTTTCCTTAAACATTTCTCACCTAAATCGCATATTCCGTCATGAAATTACTTTATTTTTTCATTAATCCGCGATAAACCTTCGTACATGTGATCCATTTTCTTTGATTTACCCATTATTCTATTTCCTTCATTTCCCATGACAACCGTTATTCCTTTACTAACATTTCTCTTTAACACTGTCGTTTACGCCGTTGGGATGTCTTAGCGCCCAGAGTACGTTTTCCCTTCAAGCATATCACTTAAAACATTTTCGTATATCCTGCCATCGCAGCTTAGCGCGCGGAGGACGTTTCCGATGATCAAACGAAGTGAGCGGAGTAAGATTTATGAGTACCTACTACTCGTCCGGGTCCTCATCTGCCTCCATGTGTTAAGTATAATTAATCGTACCGTGCCGTCGCTCTGAGAGGCTACGAGAGGGAGGCCAGATTTGAAGATCACAGGAGAGACGAAGGGAAAGGAGAAAAGAGGGATAAATGAAGGAAGAGGGAATGGAAGAAAGGAAGGGGCGATAGGAGGCGATGAGATGAACGGAGGCAAAGGGAAGGAGAGGATGGAGGCACGGATGGGAACGAAAGGAATGCCAGATTTGAGGATCACAAGAGAGAGGACGTAAAAGGAGAAGAGAAGGCTAAATGAAGGAAGAGGGACTGAAATAAATGAAAGGGCGATAGGGAGTGATGAAATGGAGGGAGGGAAAGGTGAGGCGAAGAATTAGGCACGGATGGGAGGATAATGGGTGGATAGACAAGATAGAGGAAAGGAAAGAAAGGATGTAGTAAGGGAAGGAGGTGAAGGTAAGAGGGAAGAGCGAATTGGGGACGAGGGAAAGAGGGCAATGATAGAGGGAAGGAGGGGAGAGGGCATGAGAAGGGGGCGATGTTAGGAAGGAAGGAAGGAAAGAGAGGGGGAGAAGAAAGCGGAAATGGAAGGAGGAAGGGAAGGGAAGAAGTGAGAGAGAGAGATAAGGATGGAAGTGTAAGAGGGAAGTGGAGAGCTGGATAATGAGGGAGAGAAGGAAAGTGGAAAGTGAGGATGGAAGTCGAGGAAGGAAGGAAGGATGTCATGAAAAGGAGGGAGGGAGAGAGGGAGGGAAGCAGAGAAGTAAAGGAGGGAGGGGAGGAGGTCGTCTGTTCCTCTGCCGCCAGACATCAGAGGCGAGGCAACGCATTACTCACATCAGCCAAGTTGACGTTACATATTTTTTTAGTCTCTCCTGCTACATCGCCGCTCCCTCCTTCTTTTCTGTCCCTTCCCTCTGTTTCCCCTCCGTCCCTCCGTTTTTCATTCGATTGTCTTTTCCCCTCTTCATTTTCCTTTGTATTACACAGGAGAGAGAGAGAGAGAGAGAGAGAGAGAGAGAGAGAGAGAGAGAGAGAGAGAGAGAATGTGTGTCATGTAATGTGTTTCAACTTCGCATGAATAGCTTTAAACACAAATCAACGTATAGCAGTACAATGTTATACCGCCATAACGACACACACAAACAGATATCTGGAAACACAAACACGTGGACACACAAACAAGCAGACAACAAGACGAAGGGTGACAATCTTAGACATGTAAAAATAATAAATGCGTTATATATTAAAAAGTACACTCCTGCCCATTCCTTCCTCACGAGCAAAAGTATCCTCAACAAAAAAAACGAGCCCTCGCTAGTGCCCGTTCTCAACACAACCGTAAGGAAAACGTATTTTTTTATAACAAATGCAAAACTAATGTCATGAAGAAAAAAATTAAGGTCTATTACAAAGAATTCTAACATCACAGATCTCTCATATCCCCCTTTAACATTTTTCCAGCTACACTCAAACGCTTTCAGATACCTCTGCCTCTTTTATAAATGCAAAACTATCACTAAAACCTTTCCAAAGAAATCCAGACCCCATTCCAGTGAGCGATACCTTCACCGCAAAACTTTTCCCATCACGGCTTCACCTCCTCCAGCAGTATAATCAGTCAGGTGCAGCGGCATATGGAGAGCCAGTTGGGGCTTGCTACCCTTCCGCCTTACCTTCCCGGCCTTCCCTGCCCCGCCCTGCTGCGTACCTCCGTGATGTGGTGCACACACTGTACACCCACACACGTTCCCGGTGGTCAGGGCGTGAGGCAAGACACACAACAGCCTCACAAGTGTGTGGGGGGGTGGATGAAGGTGACGACAGGGAGCCTTCAACAGAGAAATAGATAAGAGATGTTGTTTGCGAATGGTGTGTGTGTGTGTGTGTGTGTGTGTGTGTGTGTGTGTGTGTGAGAGAGAGAGAGAGAGAGAGAGAGAGAGAGAGAGAGAGAGAGAGAGAGAGAGAGAGGGGGGGGGGGGGTCGTTGCCCGCTCATCGACATATTCGTATTAAATTGAACTATGTAAGACGTAAAAATAAAGAAAGAAAAAAAGAAAGAGAGAAACGAGGTATATATGTTTTTTCTTTTTATTTGCGTTTAGTCTCGTCTTTTGTTCCCCAGAGTTAATAGTTTCATGTGCTGTGTTGTCTACTCTTGTCTGCGTGCGGTGAATCAAAAAGAAATAAAGGAATGGAACTCTTAGCGTATATGGAGTGAGAGGAACTGGAGAAAGGTGCGAGAAAGGAAGGGGAGTACAGGTCATGGGAGTTTGATAAAAGAAGGTGTTGAGTCAATGGGAGGTAGGAAGGAGGGAGGGAGGAGGAAGACGATAGGTGAGATGAGTAATCAAAATGGGATAGATGTTGTAGTATATAATGAGAAAGGAAGGAGCAGAGAGTGAGAACAAAGATAATTAAAGACAGATTAAGAGGGACGTGGGAGGGAGGGTTAGGAAGAAAGGTGAAAAAGTAGTAAATAAAGAGCAAAAAGGGCAGTGAAACGAGAAAAGATCAGAGGGCAGGGACCGGGAAGAAAAGAGAAGTGTGATTGGGTCGTGATATACAATAAGACTGAAAGGGAAGGTGATGGGCGGTATAAGAAGGGAAAGGGGGACATAAAAAGGTGAAGAAAATACTAGAGAGGAACCAAATCAAAGGAAAAGAGGGAGGAAAGGTGAGAGAACAACAACAAAAGAGAAGTGGAAGAAGGAAAAAACTAGCGAGTGAAGGTTATGTTAGAGAGGAGGAGAGAAGTAAGCCGTGGGAGTGAAGATGCTAGAGAAAACAGAGAGAGCAAAGAGAGGAGGAGGAGGAGGAGGAAGAGGAGGTCGAGGCAACCCTAATGATCTGCACCTGGGACTACCAACACCCAACTACACCCGCTACAGTGTCTGCCTATGTTTGGGGGGGAGGGGGGGTAGGCCAGCCAGCAAACCCAGCCACCACGGAGCTCCCGGCGTGACAGTGAAATCAATGAGCAAGAAAACCTTCAGGACACAATTAACCCCGCGAGACACCGGCTGATTTAAATGCCGCTCACTCCTACGATACTTCCTTTTTTATCTAAGTCTCCAAAACAGTGTCAAATGTCAACCCTGGAGAAAAAACAACAACAACAACAACAACAATAATAATAATAATAATAATAATAATAATAATAATAATAATAATAATAATAATAATAATAATAATAATAATAATAATAATAATAATAATAATAATAATAATAAGAAGAAGAAGAAGAAGAAGAAGAAGAAGAAAAAGAAAAAGAAGAAGAAAAATAATAATAATAATAATAATAATAATAATAATAATAATAATAATAATAATAATAATAATAATAATAATAATAATAATGAGAAGAAGAAGAAGAAGAAGAAGAACAATAACAACAATAACGACACCCCCTTCCTCTAGTCTGAGCAGTACTCGTGACTCATGACGCCGCTGTGCATTACTTATTTACGGTCACACAAGACGACCACCTCATGCAGTAGGAAGGGCAATGAGGCTTGATGAGGATGTTGGCAAGTGAGATAAGAAGTGGAGAAGTAAGAAGAGGAAACATGGAAACATGGAAACATGGACTAGCAGGCAGCAGAAAGCCTGTTGGCTCATTACTAGGCTGCCTGCGTTCAGTGATTTAATCAATCCGTTTGCCATAGGAGTGGCTTGCAGGGAAGGATTAAAGCACTTGTGTACCTACTCTTGGGAACGTTCAGTTCACACCCGTTGCAGCAAAGTGGCGATCAATGCGTTTCTTGAAGGAGTTGATGGTCTCTGCGCTAACCACTTCTGAAGGAAGGCTGTTCCAGTGGCGAACAACTCTATTCGAGAAATAACTCCTGCCGATGTCGGTATTGCATCGCTTTGCTTGAATTGTTTTTCCGTTGTTTCTTGTTCTCAGGTTAGTTTGTAGCGTGAAGAGTTTGGAGTGATCAACGTTGCTGAGCTTGTTCAGGTACTTAAAGACTTGTATCATGTCTCCCCGCAGTCGTCTCTTTTCCAACGTGAAGAGGTTGAGTCGCTCGAGTCGTTCTTCATAGGGTTTCGTCCTCAGTGATGGTATCATCTTCGTGGCGCGGCGCTGTACTCTCTCAAGTAATTCAATGTCTTTCCTGTAAATAGGAGACCAGAATTGCACGGCGTATTCCAGGTGGGGCCTTACCAGCGAATTATACAAGGATAACATAACTCCCGGCGTCTTGTATTCGAAGTTCCTCGATATGAACCCAAGCATTGTATTGGCTTTCTTACAGGCGGACTTGCAGTGTTTTGTTTGTTTCAAGTCACTGCTGATGGTGACCCCGAGGTCTCTTTCCTCTTGCACAACATGTAGTGGTTCGCCACCCATGTGGTATATGTGGTTGCTGTTTCTGGATCCGATATGCATTACTTTACATTTGGTAGTGTTGAAGGACATCTGCCATTTTTCCGACCACCGAGTGATCAGGTCCAGGTCTCTCTGGATAGTTTCACAGTCTGCCGTCGTGAGGGCCCTCCCACCCACCTTTGTGTCGTCAGCAAATTTTGAAAGATTGTATTTTAATCCTAGTTCTAGGTCGTTGATATATATGATGAAAAGTATGGGTCCCAGCACTGACCCCTGTGGCACTCCACTTGTGACCGGGAGCCACTCGGAGGCCTGTCCGTTGAGTACAACTCGTTGTTTTCTTTCAGTGAGCCAGTCTTTGATCCACGCTGTCAGATCGTCGCCTAATCCCGCCGACTTAAGTTTCTTGAGGAGTCTTTCATGTGGCACTTTGTCAAAGGCTTTCTGAAAGTCTAGATATATAACATCACTGGGGATATGATTATCCCAGTTTTCATAGATACCTTGGAAGAAGTCCAATAAATTGGTTAAGCATGAGCGCTTGTTCCTGAAACCGTGCTGAGCATCGGAAATGATGTTGTTGTCTTCAAGGAACCTAACGAGTTTGTCTCTGATGATCTTCTCGAGGATTTTACCCGCCACTGAGGTCAAGCTGATTGGTCTGTAGTTTAGGGCCACACTTTTGTCTCCCTTTTTGTAGAGGAAGAGGAGGAGGAGGAGGAGGAGTAGGAAGAGATATGGAAGAGGTAGTTATGGAGGTTGAGAAAAAAGGAAGAGGGAAATGAACAATCAAAACGAAGAGCAGAAGAGAAGAAAGAAGAAAAGTAGGAAAAAGAGAGTAGGATGAAAGTGAAAGTCAAGGAAAATATGAAGGAATAGGAGTAAGATGAATATCAGAAAGTAGAAGTGGAGGATGGAGGAGGAGGAGGAGCAGGAAGAGGAGGAGCATGAGGTAATTGCAAGTCTTATGCAGAGGGAATGCAGACACGGTTTGGCATCACATCAGCATACTCGTGGCTGTGTGTGGGTGGATGAATGCAACGGATGACACATACACTGACAGAACGACAAGCCGGGGACGGTGTCAAGCTGGGCGAAGGAAAAAAGTTAACCTATATATAAAGGGCA
Source organism: Eriocheir sinensis (assembly GCF_024679095.1). Lineage (NCBI taxonomy): Eukaryota > Metazoa > Arthropoda > Malacostraca > Decapoda > Varunidae > Eriocheir > Eriocheir sinensis. The sequence goes on from NC_066518.1 coordinate 16,152,747, forward strand.
AGGAATGTACATACAAGTAAAGATCACTTTAGTCTTGCTGTGGGTGGGTGGGTGGGTGGACGTTGCTCCTGACACACTGAGGTACAAAAATTTAATCAGTGATGGTATAAGGCCAGGAACAAGGAAAGACAGCTAACCAGTTCATAAAGGAAGGGTAACAGACGTTCGGTGATCGGTAAACATAATACACATAGTTGATAAATGGGTCGCTAGATAGATGATAGATACACCAAAGTTTCAAATGATTTATACTCTTGAAATGTCTAAAAGAAATACTAGCTGCTAAATAGGATAAGCTACTTAAAGCCGAACAGAAAAGGTAACGATAAAAAGCAGCTACTTTATAGAACAACGGAATATCCTGGAGGACCGAAATATAAAGAACATTTTATGAATAAACATTTAGTTAATAAATATGCTAGGAGACACATCATAAATAGATTATAGATATAATAGACAATTAGTAGTTGAAGAGGATTTTTTATTACGGGACAATCAAAATTTAATGGTAGCTTTCAACATTACCAAATTCTTTTTACAATGCAGCAGGCACTTCGTTAGTGAACGTTTTTTCCTTCACGAGCCCAGGAATGCCAAGTCTCGCCGCTGCCGTGGCTGTGGTGCTCAGCGTGGGAAGGCTTTAATTGTAAACACTGCGCCGCCCGTCTCTGTGCCGCCGCCGCTTCCACACACCTCACGTAGAACCTTGAACTCTATCATCACGTTGCTATTTTTATAAGACATCCACCGCCGACATTTTAAAATACTTTAGAGTTACTTTGCTTTCAAGTTACTTTTATTGCCGAGTATTTCATACAAACTGGCAGCATTTCTAAAGACGTGGAACATCAAATCGAAATCATAAGGTAGAGGGGCAGGTATATGAACAAGATTTAATGTTGTTGCTTTTACTTACAAACAGCCGCCACCTCCACTTTACAACAGTTTATAATCACTTTCATATATATACCGTGACCTTTATTACGGACGATTTCACATAAACTTTCGACATTTCTAAGCAGTTGATGGATGAATGCAAGTCATCATTCTTTGGGCATGTTTTACATTGTAAATCAGCTTGTTGCGACCACTTTTATTAATATTTTTGTCTTGTCTTCGTCTGTCTCTAGTATCGTCAAGCAGAACAGCAAAACAAACAAATCCTAGCTACGAGGCAGGGAGGAAGCAGGCACACGAGCAAGGTAACCTACATGAACACACCGATGCGCGCCAGAACTTGGAGACCTTGCAGTACTTGTCGTTCCTGCAATCACACGTCTAATTATTCGGCTCTTCAGGTGTTAATTACACGGGCGAGCGGCGGATCTAATACTACACCCCAGCCCGTCATGAATATGAAGTCCAGAAGCGTGGACTAGTCTGACGAAGCAAATCATTTGCATGGGCGCCATGAATCTACACCCTTTACGGCAGTCATTATCGTAGGCACGACGAGGCTACGCATGTCATGCCCGGGAAGGAAAAAGGAGTGAAAATGCTTTATGTTCTTATTCTGCCGATTAGACTCAGAGTTGTAATCCTGAGAGGATGAGTGGGTGGGTGAATAAACGGAAGACGGGCGAAAGAATGGATGGAGGGGAGGATGGATGGATGGATGGATGGAAGATGGACAGATGGATGGATGGAAGATAGATGGATGGATAGATGGATGGATGAATGGAAGATGGATAGATTGATGAATGGATGGACAAATGGATGGATGAATGGAAGATGGACTGATGGATGGATGAATGGAAGATGGAAAGATGGATGGATGAATGGAAGATGGACAGATGGATGGATGAATGGAAGATGGACTGATGGATGAATGGACGGAAGATGGACAGATGGATGAATGAATTGAAGATGGACAGATGGATGAATGGAAGACAGATGGATGGATGGATGGACAGATGAACAGGTAGATGGATAGATGGACTGATGTCAGACGATGTATGTATGCGTGAATATATGTATGTTTGTATGTATGTATGTATGTATGAATGGATGACTGGATAGATAGATGAATAGATGGGTGGTCGGATAGATGAATGGACAGCTAGATGGAAGGATAGATGGCAGGATGGATGAATAGATGAATGGAAGGGTGGATGGAAGGATGGAGAATGCTGGCGATAGCCTACTCATTTCAGTTCTAATATTAAGCTTTCCCTGGAGTCATTAATTCAACGTATTTAATTTTTATTCCTTTTTAATAGGAATTTTGTATCATTTCCACACCACATAAGTTAAAAAAAAAATATAAAAAAGGGAGCATGTTATCAAAGGGTAGCAACTCTCAACGATAAATAGAGTTTCGAAAGGGTAATGTTTTGACTTTTGAGAATATTTTTTTCATCCTTAATTATTAATATTTTTTCTTGATTCAAAGCATATCCCAGCAGAGCGCGTCCGTAAAACACCTGATTCGGCGTGTCTCTCCTAAAAATTAAGTTTGCAGGACGTCACTAAAAAGAATTATATTACATTCAGACACAAATTACGCTTTCAGGTCGTGAAATTATGTGTTAGATTCATCGTGACGGGAAAAGTCGAGTCGAGAAAATTAGTCAGAAGAAAAAAACGTCATGTCCGTGATGTGCAAGTATTCTCCTGGACGACAGACTAAAACATTAGTAAAGTAAATAAAAACACAGACATGGGGAAGAAAACAAGGATATCTTAAAAAAAAACATGAAAGGAAAAAAAAAAGATATGAAAAAAATAAATGTATATGAGTATCTGGACAAATTATTGCTCGGTTAACAGAAATAGCTAACAAGACAAAACATTTCGGTAAAAGAAAAAGGGAGATAGCTAAATAGATAAACAAGATAGATAGATAGATACATCAAGATAAGTAGACAAAAGAAGCTAGATAAACGAATGAGAGCATACTAAGCACATCAAAGGTAATATAGCGAGAAACTGCAAGGACGTGTTCAAAGATACCTATAGATAACATGACCTTCCTTACGACGGGCATGGCACCTTGCTCGCCTTCACCCCCCCCACCCTCCCTGGCCGCCTCCCAGTGCCCGTCTGTCGCCACACTTAGCGCCCCTCAGTAGCTTGTCCGCCGTGTTTGGAAAAGCGATCAGTGCACAGCGACGGAGCTTCAAGGGCATCAAGGCGCTGAGGGCGTGTCGAGAGCCGTGTATCAGGGACGCGAGCACCACAGACTTCCCAGGCGACATCACTTTGTTACATCGGCCCTCATTCTCCTCCTGCTCCTCCTCCTCCTATTAGACTTCTTCCAAGGTATATATAAAAACTGGGATGCCCACATCCCCAGTGATGTTATATACCTGGACTTTCAGAAAGCGTTCGACAAGGTACCGCACGAGCGACTCCTTAAGAAACTGCACTCGGCGGGCATTGGAGCCAATCTGATCGCGTGGATAAGAGACTGGCTTACCGACAGAAAACAACGAGTACTACTCAACGGACAGCCTTCCGATTGGCTTCCAGTCACTAGTGGAGTGCCTCAAGGGTCAGTGCTGGGACCCATTCTCTTCATCATATATATCAACGACCTCGAATCAGGACTGAAATCCACAATATCGAAATTTGCTGATGACACTAAGGTGGGGGGAAAGGCCCTCACAAAGACCGACTGCGAAATCATTCAGAAAGACCTCAATCACATTATCGAATGGTCGGAAAAATGGCAAATGTCCTTTAATGTTGACAAATGCAAAGTCATGCACATTGGGTCCAGAAATAGTAACCACACATACATCATGAATGGGAGACCTCTGCAAGCGATGCAGGAGGAAAAGGATCTTGGAGTCACTATCAGCAGTGACCTGAAACACGCGAATCACTGTAAAAAAGCATACAACAAAGCCAACACTATGCTCGGGTTCATAGCGAGGAACTTCCGAGTGTAAAACGCCAGACGTGATGCTATCCTTGTATAATTCCATGGTAAGACCGCACCTCGAGTATGCAGTACAGTTCTGGTCTCCTAATTACAGAAAGGACATTGATTTACTGGAAAGGATTCGACGACGCGCCACGAAAATGATACCAACCTTAAGGGCTCAACCGTACGAGGAACGACTCAAGCGACTCAATCTCTTTACATTGGAGAAAAGACGCCTACGAGGAGATATGATTCAAGTCTTCAAGTATCTGAAAAAATTCAATAACGTCGATTACTCCAATTTCTTTGAATTGCAAACCAACTCAAGAACTAGAAATAACGGTTTACCCATTCAGTCTAGTCGATGTAACACAGACATCGGAAGGAGTTTCTTTTCAAACCGAGTCATCCGTCACTGGAACAATCTTCCTTCAGAAGTAGTAAATGCGAATACTATCAACTCCTTCAGATAAAGAATCGACCGTCACTTCGCTGCGTCGGGAGTAAACTGAATATTGAGGTGCTTTCATCTGCTCCTCAATATCGAGGTGCTTTCATCTGCTCCTCAATATCGAGGTGCTTTCATCTGCTCCTCAATATCGAGGTGCTTTCATCTGCTCCTCAATGTCGAGGTGCTTTCATCTGCTCCTCAATATTGAGGTGCTTTCATCTGCTCCTCAATGTCGAGGTGGTTTCATCTGCTCCCCAGGCCCCAGGCTGTCGAGCAGATTAAATCACCAAAGCAGGCAACCTCGTAATGAGCCAATAGGCTTTCTGTTGCCTGCGTTTCCATGTTTCCATGTTTCCTCCTCCTGCTGCTGCTCCTGCTCCTGCTTCTCCTCTGGCTCCTGCTTTTCCTCCTGCTTCTTCTCCTCCTGCTCCTCCTCCTCCTCCTGCTCCTGCTTCTCCTCCTCCTCCTCCTCCTCCTCCTCCTTATCATCATCATCATTATTTTCTTCTTCTCCCTTCTCCCGTTTTCCTAGTGATGTATTTCTTTCCTATTATATGTTATTTATTCTTCCTCGTTCTTTCCCTACAATATGTTATTCCTTTACTACCATTTCCTACTTTCTTTCTTCCTCCACCTTTCTACTTTCACTTTTTCTTTCTGATATTCAGCTTACTCCTATTCTTTCATATTTTCCTTTACTTTCACTTGCATCCTACTTTTCTTCTTTTTACACTTCTACTCTTTGTTCTGATTGTTCATTTCCATTTTCGTTTTTTTCTCAACATCTATTACTACCTCTTCCTTAATTATCTCCTCCTCCTCCTCCTTCTCTTCTTCCTCCCCGCCCCAGCCTCGGACATCCTCCAGGCCGTCAGTCAGCCATTAGCAGGTCGTGGCAGGCCCACACGTTTTTTTAATTACATTCTCCAGTAACCTGAAACGGCGCTGTAACTAACTCTCTCTCTCTCTCTCTCTCTCTCTCTCTCTCTCTCTCTCTCTCTCTCTCTCTCTCTCTCTCTCTCTCTCTCTCTCTCTCTCTCTCTCTCTCTCTCTCTCTCTCTCTCTCTCTCTCTCTCTCTCTCTCTCTCTCTCTCTCTCTCTCTCTCTCTCTCTCTCTCTTTTACTGACAGTGATAGGCTAATCTTTTATAATTGCACGTAATTTTACCGCTAAAAATTCAGATTAAGTTGCGGTAACAAAAAGTTTTAAATATTCCATAAACTCGCCTACGCACTTGCTCTTGTTTACCGCCACGATAAGCACCTGTTATATGCATCCCGGCGACACCTATTCTTGCCCACCACCTCACACACTCTGGTGCCGCCGGCGTCGCCACAGCCATCACAGCTGTCGCCACCCTCACCTCTACCCATTTATCCACCCCTCCCCCACCCCATTATCCATCTCTTTCTCCTCCCCAGCCGGCAGAAGTTTACGCATTGTAGGCAAGGAGAGGCAGGAAGCTGGCAGAGAGTGTGAGCAAGAGAGGGAAGAAGGCTAGAGAAGTGGGTCGCAGGTTACATAATATTTTTGTCATATCTATTATTATTTGCTGCTGAATGGTATTAGAATATGACTACACATGTTGGTATGTTTCAGTTGTTGTTGACGCTGTTGTTCCTGTGGCTGTTGTTGTGTTAGTGGTGGTACAGACAGTGGTATTGATGTTGGTGGTAATGGTGGTCTGGGGGTGAGTTATGGGGTCTATCATGTAGGTGTTTAGGGTAAGAGGTATATAATAAATGTTTTTGGTAATGGTGTTGCTGTGGAAATAGTGATGGTGCTGGTCTACTTTGTGTATGCTGTCAGGAAGTTTTAGGCTACAGGTTACTCGAAGGGACACTGCGTTCCTGGGCATGTTTCCTCGAGTCTGTTTCCTTCAGCCATAGTCACGGGGTACTTATTATAGCAAATACGGTGGCAAGAACGAGCAACAACAGCGACAACGACAACAACAGCAAGGTAACGAAAACACGAATATCGACACCAGTCACACACAAAAACCACCACCAGCAACAAATAGAGAACGTACAAGCGCGACATCATTAACAACAACACCACCACCACCAACAACAACAACAATAACAACAACAACAACAAAACAAACACCGCCACCACCATCACAGCCCGTCAACCACCGCACCAGTACAACACAAATAACAATAATAAAAATAACAAACAAAATCAAGAACTCAGAAAAGAAATACCGCCTTGCCACATTTTTTTCTCTTCCCAGACTCCCGCACCAATGAATAACTCGCTCATTTTTCAAGAAAGGCAAAACTTCCTTCGCAAACCTTCCGCGTAAGTGACAGTCTGGCGGCCGTTTGCTACCCGTTTAGGCTAATGTTTCTTGGCTTCGGAATAAAAGAAAAACGCCGCTCCTCATGTTTAGCTTCCCTCGAGATATCATTTACCTCTCTTGAGCAGTTTCTTCTTTTTTTCTACAATAATATCATCGTCAATTTCAAATATATTATCGTCAACATAAGGAGGCCTCGGAAGTTGAACATTCTCCGCTGTTTGTTTATTGTTGAATTTTATTTCGTGTCTCACTTCTCGTTTTATCATTCCCACTGTTTGATCCATCGATACGTTTGTCTCTCTGTCTGTTCGTCTGTCTGTTAATCTGCCGGCCTGCCTGCTTGCCTCTCTGTCTGCTTGTATGTCAGTGTATTTGGAGTTAGAATATATAAAGGTAAAAATAGAGGTATCTTTAATGTACGTTTTGGTTTGGTACGTAGTTGGGTAACCTTCCCTTATATTGAATTCGTAAAGGGATGCTTATTCGAGACAATACAAAAATAAATAGAAACATACGAACTGCCTTTTTTTAATTTACCGCTGTCAGCTTTCAATTAACAGTACTATTGAGTCGTCCCAAAACATGTGTACAATTTTATCATTCTCCCCCTTTTCCCGCTTTTAATTTTCGTTTTATTTTGGTGCCTTGCCGTTTATTCGTCATTTGCTTCTCACCGTCAGTTACGCATCCCGCCTCACCTCCCTCCCCGCCCTTCACTCCTTTGAATTTCACCAACTCTTTGAAATCTCGTGCATTGAAATTTTAAATGGCGAACACGTGGGTAACAAGTCTGCACCTTCCTTCACCCTCTTTTATCCTTACGTTTTCCTCACCCACTGTATTTTTTTCTTAACTTCCTTTTCTTCCTCTTTCCTCCCGTCTCCTGCTCTAAACAGCGCTCTTTTCCCCATCTTAGTAACGATTAAAAAAGACTCAGGGAAGTGTACCATGCAAATATTACTATCCCAACCAATAATAATGATATTGATAATGATAATAATAATAATAATAATAATAATAATAATAATAATAATAATAATAATAATAATAATAATAATAATAACAAGAATACAATGCACTACTTCCACTCTTATTATTTATATCTTTCTCCTCACCTATATACACGCGCCATCTGAAGCTCTTTATACCCACTTGACACAGTGAAAGAAAAAGAGAGCCTATATCATAACCCCGCGCGCCCCTACCTGACAGCTGAACAGTATTAATAAGGCGCACTATGGATCTTCATGACACGGGTGGACTGCCAGAGTTACGCGCTATGTCAGCCTTCCCTTCTCTGAGCACCAGTAAAAGGCTCATCTAATATTCCTCCTGAAGGGGTGTGAGGCGACTATAAGGACCTGCCTAGAGGGTGGTGACGCGGTGTGGGAAGGAAGGAAGGGGCGGGGACGGGAAGGGGTGAAGGAAAGTATGCAGCGTTGAGATGTGTCATCGGGGTGGAGGTGATGACTGTTGCGATTTGGCAAGGAAGGTGTGATGGGGTGTTGGCTTATGTAAAGGTGCGGGGGAGTGAAGTGTGTGTGTGTGTGTGTGTGTGTGTGTGTGTGTGTGTAATTCACCTCTTGGTCTGGTCTGCTACGGGTCTCTCTCGAGACAGCCAACCGTTCCCCTACGGAAGGAGCTCAGAGCTCAGTGACCGACCTTTGGGGAGGACTGAGACCACTCACACACAACACACCGCGACAACGAGGTCACAACTCCTTGACTGACGTCGCGTACCTACTCACTGCTAGGTGAAAGAAGGTAAACCCAACTTATCTTCACCCGGCCGGAGAATCGAACCCCGGTCCTTCTGGCTGTGAGGCAGACGCTATAACCACTGAGCGAGAGAGAGAGAGAGAGAGAGTGTGTGTGTGTGTGTGTGTGTGTGTGTGTGTGTGTGTGAGAGCGCGTGCGTGCGTGTGTGTGTGTGTGTGTGTGTGTGTGTGTGTGTGTGTGTGTGTGTGTGTGTGTGTGTGTGTGTGTGTGATGTAAAGAGGAGAGATATGCATGAGCCAGGTGAGGTGACGTGCAGGTGGAGGAAGGAAGGAAGGTACGCACAAACACAGCCAATAAAAGGTTGCCAAGTGGAGTACACGTATAAGCTGCAGCTTTGTACAGTGGCCCATTAAGTTATCGGCCACACTACAAACAATACAATATAAAATACGCTGACAACACAATGAATCGTGCTTCGAAATACTTCATCTTACGCAAAAGGCAACCCGCCTCCTTAAAAACAATGGAAATGAGAACAAACAAACCTTAAAGAGCCTGGACGCTGATGACTGCATATAGCCACATGTTTTAGACAGCCTTCATATTACTTCGTGGTCTGGGATAGGATTCACCTTCTTGGCTAATTGTGCAAGATGTCAACAGTGGTAGATCACTGACAAACGCCCTACAGCAGCACCAGCCGAGCGATAATGTCCCCACTGGCACACTTCCTCGAGGCTGGCTGGTGACTGGTGAATCTCCGCACCTGCTACCAATTAATATTCCTCTTCCGCTACTGAGGTTAATCTGACACGTATAAACAAGGAAGTGATGCGATTTTCCGAGAGTGAGTCGTATTGGCCTCAGCTATAAACCTGGTTTTTGGAGGTGAATATGATATACAAACAACTTGGAAGCGATTGTGTGTTATAATAATTAGTCAGGTTTGCTTCTCCTCACCTCCTACACAAACACACTTCGGTACGTTAAGATGAATCTGACTTGCTGAGAGCACGAACAGGTTTTGTCTCTTTAGGTCTTCTCACCTGTCTCTCAGGATGCTGCAGTATTCATTAATCTGACGTTGCCCTGCGGCTCTGTGGCGTTTCAGGTATACAGACACTCATCCTTAAACTTTCCTGTACTCTATAAACATCTCTTCCTGTGTGTGTCTATCTACCTACCTATCTGTAAACGTATATCTATCTATCTATGTATATATCTTTATCTATCAATCTATTAATATCTGTCTATCTCTCAACGCATCACATTTTCACACAATCCTTGCAATGAGGTTTCAGACTCCGGTGGTTAACAGGTAGGTGGGGGTCATCCACGTAATGGCGACACTCACCAGATAGTCGCGAGTTACTGCGCGTTAGGAATATGAAGAGGAAGTGTTTTTCTCTTCGCAATGGAACTATTTTCAAAGAAATGGAATGTGGAATTCATGAATGAAGGTAAGGGGAATAGCGAATAAGCCCGGGCAATGTCAGTGAAATAAATTAGAAATCAAAGCGGAAACAATGAAGAATTATATGACAGCATAGATCAGGGGCGGGCGAGCTCCGGCCCGCGGCTATATCCGACCCATGAAGGCCAAGCGTCCGGCTCGCCACCCTACTAGGCATTAACATTATGATCCGGACCGCCGAACCCCAGCAATAAAAAAAAAAGAAAGCTAAAGAAAAAGGAAAAAGAAAAAAATCCTGCCAAACATCATCTGCTGGCAAATACTGTTTAGCAAGCCTGCACTCTTCGTTCCACTCCGCAAGAGTTGCCAGGTCTGTCAATTTTAAGATCAAGTTGTCCAATTTAATTAAAAAAAAAAAGGACAGGCTAAAACTGTCTTGTCGTGGGGCCATGCTGTCCTGTGTGTGCAACCTGCAGCAGGAGACAGTGGTGGGCACCGCTAACCGAAAAGTTAGCTTCGCTAACTGGTAATTCACTAACTAAAACATTAGCTTCACTTACGCTAAACCGTTAAATTGATAAAGAAATTAATAGAAGCCAGCGCTAACTGCTAACCGTTAACTTTTTATATGGATTTAGCTTCGGTTTAGTATTTTGGCTCTAAAACTCTTAAAAACAGACCTAGTGACCTGAAATGTAAATATGCTAAAGTTTAGACTAGCTCTTGACATGTGACTTCAAGTTGTAAGGGCTCGCCGTTTGTCCGTTAATGATGGTCTTATTGGGGTGGCACATGACGCACCGGAAGTGCAAGACATCCGTGTTTCCAAAGTTAGCGGAAACGCTAATCAACTAATGAAAAAGTTAGCTTCGCTGATTAGCGGTTAGCGGATTAACGGAACCATGCCCACCACTGGCTGCAGATTACCACTTTACCACGCTGGCTCGCTCGCCTGGCCCTACTCTTGGTCATTACCGCATCTGAATGCCAGCAGTGTCAAGCTGCGAGGCAAAAACATTTTTGTGACAGACATGCACGCATACATCAACGCTTTGCAGTTAAAATGTGCTCAGTTGCTTGATATTAAGTTTGTGGTTTTGGTTTCTCACTCCAGCCCGCGGCCTGCTCCCGAAAGTCTTATCTGGCCCTCGCTTCGAAAAGTTTGCCCGCCCTAGCATAGATTATCTTCTGTTTCTCACTGAAGGAGTAGCATACTGAAGAAAAATCTTCCTTCAATCTGTTGTTTAGTCCACAATGCTTTCTCGGGCGTAAAATGTATATAAAATGGACGAATGTTTTTCTCTGGCCAGTGAAAGTAAATTAATTGGATCATTCTTTTTTGGTACTCTCATTGTTATATAGGAGCAGGATATTGAGGATTTGCTTTTTTGTCAATTGTTTAGCCCTTGGTTTGCCTCCTTTAACGTAAAAAGATAATTAAAAAGTGGACACCCTGGAGGAAGCCTGAACTTCTTCACAGCGCTGCTGCATTACTCATATTCATCACGCTCCCCCTCATGTCATCTACGTACGTACTATTTGAAATAGTGGATTAAATACTGTGTATATATTAGATAAGATTTGGAAGCGCTATGGTCAGGGATCTCCCCGAGCGGGTCCCATCCAAACTGACTTCGTAGCTGAGTCGGAGTATAGTTCTGCCTTATTTCTACACAACTCATAGCTACCAAAGTTACATCCTCAAAGTCACTTTCGTATCGTGCTGCAACACTGAACAGCAAGCGGTGATTTCTCAAAGTTACACATAAAAACACCAAATAATAACTTTCCAAATTGGTATAGAGAAAGGGAACAAAACAAAGCCGGTGATTTCTAAAGATATAGGACGAAAACCTTAATAAAGGTGAAATACCGTTCAAGAAAAAGCCAAAGAAACAGTCGGAGAAAAAAAATACGAGCTAATCACACGGGCAACAAACAAGGCAGCTGTGCGTAAAATGGGTAAAACCGTCTCATTTCTCCCAGGTATAAAATGGGGACAAAAATAATGGGTAAAATGAAAAAAATGGAAGAGGAGGAACAGAGGAGGGCTGTCAGGGGTGAAAGGAATGGGGAAAACATCACCTAAAAAGTCACGGACATGAAGAGAAGTGGAGGTGCAGGGCGAATGAGGCAGAGAAGAAGGGACTGACGGGGAATAGATAAAAAAAAAAAAGATGGAAGTGAAGGAAATTATCTGGGTTAAAGGGGAAAGAAATCGAAGGATAAAAAATACTTCAAACGGAAATGAATATGAAAAGAGAGAGAGAGATTGGTGAAAGAATAAAGGCTACAAGGAGCGAGGCCTCTGATGAAAAAAAAGCTAACTGAATAAATAAACAACAACGCACGCACATGAACAGGGAAAGAGGTAAAGGTGAAAGGTGTGCGAGGTGCCGCTGGTTACAACGAAACTCCCCGAACTTTTTTTTTTTTTTAACAGCAGAGGAGACAGTTCAAGGGCGTAGAAAAAACAAAAACAATAAAGAAAATAAAGCCCGCTACTTACTGCTCCTGAATAGAGTAAAGAGGAGTGGCTGCTTTTGTTCTTGTGTCCGCTGAGGCAGGAAAGAGTAATTGCCTCTTTTTCTTTTTAATGTGGAACACTCACAAATATGAGCAAAAATGTATACTTGAATTATTCCCGGAAACAAACATTGGCAACCATCACCACCACCACAACAACTACTACTACTACTTTTGTTATATATATAGTGAGAGAGGACAAGGGCTAAAAAAAAAGGGCTTACAACATACAACTTATGGCAAAAAACAAACAAAAAAAAATTATTGCCGAAATTTCCCTTGATTCAAAGATGTAAAGTCTCAGGGAGGAGAAGATACAACTACAAACACAACGGCTCCTTACTCTTATCCTTGACGCACACCCTTCCTCCTCTCCCCTCACAGACCCAACGTGTGCAGGTACGAGAGGGCGGAGCAGGTGTCGGTGCGGGTGCCGTCTGTGCGTGCCTTCACCGCCTCCGTCAGAGTGTACAGGCCGGGATGCTACACCGACAAGCCAGCCTGCATCAAGTATGAGAAGAGGTGAGATGGTGTGTGTGTGTGTGTGTGTGTGTGTGTGTGTGTGTGTGTGTGTGTGTGTGTGTGTGTGTGTGTGTGTGTGTGTGTGTGTGTGTGTGTGTGTGTGTGTGTGTGAGAGAGAGAGAGAGAGAGAATGTTCGGCCACACACAGACAGTTGACTTTTTTACATTTTATGCAATAGTTTTCATAGTTTCCAATCAACAGAAAGCTCTTAAAAACAAGCATCAACCCGCACACACACACACACACACACACACACACACACACACACTCGTTAACATGCTGCAAACCCACAAATCAATTAAAAAATAAAAGGATGAATTCCTTCACATTTACGCCAGACGAGGGCATGGAATTCAACGATTCTGGTGCTGTGTGTGTGTGTGTGTGTGTGTGTGTGTGTGTGTGTGTGTGTGTGTGTGTGTGTGTGTGTGTGTGCGCCTTAATCAGTCTGCTTTAGTAAACACACCCTAAGAGTAGGTGACAAACACACGAGCAGGCTATGCTTTTGTGTAGTTATAATGGTGCGCAGTGTTTGTTCTCTTGTTAAACTAGTGTTCGGTGACTGTTTTCTTGGTCACCGCTGGACAAAATCGTTCGATCGAGGGCTGATATAACTAAGTAGCCCGACAATCTACTTTCTGTAACCAAGCTCAATCTCTCTCTCTCTCTCTCTCTCTCTCTCTCTCTCTCTCTCTCTCTCTCTCTCTCTCTCTCTCTCTCTCTCTCTCTCTCTCTCTCTCTTTTTATTTAAACACATGTTCAGTACATTAGTACATGGCAATATTATTTTTCTAAGCTAAGGTTCCCCCGACCGTTGGGGAGCTATTTAAAAGCTTCTGCCGAGGTTACAATTATATACATGTTTACAACTTATTTGCAAGCGTTTACATTTACGCTTTTTACTGTGGGTGTAGGAGTAGCCACCTGTGGGACGCAACCTTCATCTGCTGAGTGGACAGTTGTATCACGTCCACATTAGCAGTGAGGTTGTTCCACCACTTCCAGGAGGGAGGCGTTGCTCATCACCGTTCTCGTGCTGCGCTCAGACCTCCTCCAGGTAGCCCTCGGGTCCGTCAGGTGGGGCACTAGGCCCACTTGTGCCTTGTGTAGCACCGTCAGGGCAGCGACGCGGCGACGGTGCTCCAGGCTGTTCAGCTGGTTCGTGGCTGCTCCTGCCCGTCGCTCTCTCTCTCTGCCACAAGTAAGGGAACACACACACACACACACACACACACACACACACACACACACACACACACACACACACACACGAGCACACACACACACACACACACACACACACACACACACACACACACACACACACGACCGCTATAATTGGTGCAGATTAGTTTGCCCGCTTGATTGAAACTGGAAAGTGAGGCAGTGGCAGGGAAGGTGAAGTATCCGAGAGGGTTTTGAAACCCAGCACCACAAACTAATGGGATCAGTTGGAATAATATGGAATGTTTTGCAATTAACGATCAAACACAGTTTTCTGAGCTTGATTGTGTTTCGATAAAGGAAAAGCAAACTCACTTCCTTTTCGATCTATGAAAACTAATTTGGGGTCGAAGATACAACGAGAGAGAGAGAATGAGACAATATCGTCAGGAATCACAGCCAGAACAAGTTAAATAACTTTAAAAAGCCATAATGTGCAATGTATGTAATTTGAAGTCATCATGGCTATATTTTCGATTTGTCATATCACCTTAAAAGATGCCTTCCTTCACTTATGCAAGGATAGGTGTGGACACACACACACACACACACACACACACACACACACACAAAAAAAAAAAAAAAAAAAACGGTAGCTCAATCAGTTAGAGCGCCGCGCTGCAAGGCTTCACGCCAAACAGGCGGCGGTTCGAGCCCCTCTCAGGCCGAATTCTTTCCGTTGACTAGAAGTGGTTACTGTCCCCCCTTGAGCAAGGAGGATGGGTTGTGTGGTTTGTGAGGTCCTGGCAGTACCCAAAGATCGACAATAATGAGCACTTGCTCACGTCGTGAGGGTACCTGCTGGCGAATGCGAGTCCAACTCGTGATCAGGCCGTGGTGAATTACACACACACACACACACACACACACACACACACACATGTAGGTTTGAAATTTTACCCCAGAGATCAGTCACGTCAGAATTCCTTGCTTTATGGCGTGCATGGTGAACTACACACACACACACAAACACACACACACGCGGCCCGACCTTCCAGAATATTTTTATTCAGGTGTGTCCAACGTGGGAAGAGACGCTTGTCTTGTTTTTTTAGTAATGAAACAAGACAAGAGCCCGCTGCCCTAGAATTATTGGTTTCACCCTCCCTTCCGTCTCCTTCCTCTTTCTTCCTCAGACGCTTGATGTCGCAAAGGCGGCAGACAGACGGAGGGAGGCATAGAACAGTGCGAAGAGAAAGGAGGAAGAGAGGGGGAGGGGAGAAGAGGCGCGAAAAGATGCTGTTTTTTACATTGTGTTTGGATTACTCTTTGAAGTTTCCATTTTCAGAAGACTTGAAGATGAATATGAATAACGTTTTCCTCTTATATTTCTTACTCTGCCCAATTTTCATTGGCTTAAGTAAAGTGAAATCTGAAAAGTATAGAAATCATTGAGTTTTGGACTGAAGAAATAAGAAAACTGTCAAGTTTAAAATGTTCCCTCGGATGGCAAGCGGGCGAGAAAGGCTAAACTGCACGATATACAAAGAGGAAACAGGAAGCTGATAAGAATAAAAGCAGTATACATCTCGAGCTATTTATCATCTGCAATGGCTGAGTTTTAGGCCGACAGGATAGCTGTTTTAAAGGGACGAGTCTTTGTGCTCCATGTAAGGGCCAAATACAAGGGGACTTCGGGGTGTAGACTCAGAGAGACAAGGGAGTGACGGTGACGGAGCTGTATAGCCACTAGCGTGCATACCTTTCTATGAGGCTCGGCGTGTCCCTGCCATTGTAAATGTACGTGCATTTAGGTATTTATACAACGCTGATTTTGTTTTTGTGAGTACTTTTCTTTCCTTCTGACAAGCTGTTTCGTCTTAACCCAATTATTCTTCGACGCCTCGTACACAGTACACTTGTATTCTTTGGGCCTCGTAGCCAGTACCGTTGTTGTAGGTTTGTTGTTTCGGTGTCGTTGTGTGCGTGAAGCTGGGCCGTTACATTTGGTTTCTGTGTTAAGCTTTCTTTTTCTTCTTACACACTGTATCACCTCATGTGGGCCGCTTACGCTATATCTTATATGAAGGGCTCGTAAACCTTTGATATTCTGGATGCAGATTGGGTACTTAGCACCGGCTTCGGTGTACAGGTTTTTCTTTTTTTAATCAGAGAAACTCTATCGTCTTGCTCAAAAACTCCTGACGCCTCATATGGACATGAGCCATCTGAGGGACTTGTGTTGCTGCCGTTATGTGCGTGAACCCGAGGTCTTGGAATTTTGCTCATGTGTGTATAGCATTATCTTTCCTATGGCAAGTTGCACACCCTCAGTCCAATGATTCTTTGACGCCTCATATGGGTTGCTTACACCAAGGTAAAGGGAGGCAAGCCAGGTATTCTCACGTGGGGGGACGCTGGGCCAAAATTGGTGTAGATTGCGCAGGCAGACCGTGACGTCAGTCTTGACCCAGCCACCGGCTAGAGGAGGTCCATCTGAGCGATCCGTTTTCTGTGACATGGGAAACTCTTATATAGTATGCCTTCGTGTTGCATTGTTCGTGGGTGCAGATCCCTACATCCCAAAGGCACCACACTGCTTTTTCAGTTTCCAAAAGATGAAGATACAAATAATACACTTTTTGGCTTAATTTTTGTATTAGATCCTAAGCTAATTCAACGGTTTATTATTCTGTATAATTTCATTAGGCATATACTGTACATAAATAAATCATAAGGCTCTAGCCTCATTGCATAGCACAACGGAAGCTTCCAATCTGTATAGGGAAAGAGCTCAATAAGTTTGGCTGCACTGGACAGTGGGCACCATGGTCTATACCCAAGACTTTGGTGAACAAATACTTTAAAGAGGAATGGGAACCCTGGATTATATGTGAATGCATATGCCCTATACTCATTATTATTATTTTGAGTGAATTGTCCTAACACTCCAGGGAAAATTAATGCAGAGGGAACTAAAACAGTACTGAAAATGCATTCCAGGATCAGAACTTACTTATACATGCAACAGACTTCATTACATTAGGATACTTTTAAATTCTCACACTCTCTCTCCCTTTCTCTCTATCTATCTCTCGCTCTCGTCTAGCGTGTGACGTCACTTAGAATGCGCAGAGAGTGGTGGGGAAGGGGGGATCGAGACTACCTGGTGTTCCTTCTACCATAGCTTACACCACACCTTTCCAAGGCTCGCCGTGTCCTTGTCACGAAACTGCATACCTGGCTTCGGCTCCTGTGTGTAGTTTTTCTTTCCCCAAAACAAGTTGTACCGTTTCGGGCCTACGACTATTGCATCCAGTCCAGTCGTTTATGCATGGAGACGCGCTGTTGTTCCGTGTGACATCGTCTGATCTACAATTTGCACGCCGGCACATGCAAGGGACGGGGCGCTGTGACGAACAGACACGGAAACTCCCTCATCACAACACCTTCACGTGTTTTCTCTGCCTGCCCCGCGGCCTACCCGCCTCTGCCTCAGTAATTACTTACTACAGGAGTCCTGGCAGAAGGGTAATGTATTGCAATAAGCCCCGTCACCTAAAAAGGCTTACTCCTCGCGCCGCGTATGGGAAGCATATGATCATGTCATCCTTACCCCCATACTTACGATGGGAGGCTTGTTAGTCCCGGTGGAAATTACTGGTAATTTACGAGAATTTAAGAGAGCAACACCGAGTAGGTATGACCCAGGCTGCTTACGTCCCCCCGGCGTTCCTCGCACGAGAACGTTTGGTTGTCGGCGATAAGACAAAGGGAGAAAGATAGTCTGCACAAGCACCGATACATTCTGGAATGCAATTAAGTATCTGACAAACAACACAGGAGCAAAAAAAAAGTATTAAACAGTCAGTTTGATTAAAGTAGCACGAGACAAAATGAGATAAACGGAGAAATTATTTAAGGAAAGACTAAAGACGCTGACAGGTAGGATAATGCTCCGCAGAGACTGCTAATCATGCCCAACACGCGACAACAATGAGGTGCCGAGGAGGAGGAGGAGGAGGAAGGACTAAGAAGAGAAAAGAAAGAGGAGAAATCACTTACTGGAATTATTATGAAAACTGATGAGAGGAGGAGGAGAAGGGAGGGATGGTAAAGAGTATAACCAGGAGGAGGGAGGCGGGGAGGGGGGGGAGGGGCAGGAGATTCCATTAATGGCGATAATGACTCCGAACTTTCACACAATACGCGTTTTATCTCCCGCAGCCCACCTGGCCGCGAGATCCATTTATGTCATCGATATCGTAAGGCAAATCGATCCTTAATGGCTGGTAATTTAAATCTTCTAACGATATCAGCCGTGTAAATATCTCTTCCAGGCGCGTTAATTATATATATCCTTAACAGGCATGCAAGGGACGGTCCATTACTACATGACAGGTGATTACGCTCTCCCTCATTACAACCTCTCACCTCTCCGTGCCGCGCCTTATATACTTTGTCTCTCCATTCCTCGCCCCTTCACGAGGATAATCTAAGAACATAAAAACATAAGAACATAGGGAGTCTGCAGGAGGCCGGTTGGCATTTACAAGGCAGCCCCTGTAAGTCTAACCCCACCTTACCTCACTAGCCAAGACTTGCTTCTCTCTGCCTCGGAACAGTCTCTCACCTCCCAGTGCCGCGTTTTATGCCTTGTCCAGTCTTTTCTCTCCTCACCGTTTCCCAAGGACAAACTAACCCAGACTTGCTCCTCTCCGCGGGTGGCTCCGTGATTATCCCAAACCTGAGTTATTCCTGCGAGCATCAGATAACAGAATAACAGAGGCTCTATATGGATGGCTGTGTTCAAAGGGCACGCCGCTATTCCATTACCTGTGCCAGAGAGAGAGAGAGAGAGAGAGGAGAGGAGGAGAGAGAGGAGGAGAGGAGAGGAGGAGAGAGAGAGAGAGAGAGAGAGAGAGAGAGAGAGAGAGAGAGTCAACAGGTGGAGGCTGTGAGGCAGCATGATAACACCTCCGCTTCACCTGTAATTTAGTCCATCGGGATAGGTGGGTCGGAGCAGGTGGGTTGGTGGGGGGCGGGGGGTGAGGCGGATTGTGATGAGCAGGGCCTGAGGGATGGTGATGACAGTGCTGAGATGTGTTGAGTGTTGCTGGTAAAGTGTCGAGTAGTAATGATGGGTGGTGACGATGGTGACAGCAGTAGTGATGGATGATGATGACAGTGATACTGGATGTGGATGATGGTGATGAGTGGTGCTTGGGAATGGTGATGACAGTTATGAGAAGGAACAGATAATGGAGGTGACCGTGGCAGGTAGAAGCGGATGGTAATGATGATAGTGGTGATGATGACGATGATGATGATGATGATGATAATGATGATGATGATGATGATGATGACGAGAAACTTGAGCAGCACTGGGTGGTGATGGCGGTGCGAGTAGTGATGAGTGGCGAATGATAACAGTAGATAGCAATGGGTAGTGATGACTGTACTTTGCAGTGAATGATGATAATGGTGATGATGATGACAATGATGGATGGTGATGATGACAGTGATGTGTGGTGAGTGTTGAGAGGTGATGATATCTCCAGTAGTGAGGTGATGCTGGTCGGTGGGGGCGGTGGTGACTCGAGCGGTAACTGGTGATGCTGGTGATGACGCAGTGTCCCTTCTCCCCCTCAGGACGCTGTACCGCACGGTGTACCGGGACCAGCAGGAGGAGAGGACCCACGCCCTGGCCGCCTGCTGCCCCGGCTGGTCGAGGAGCGGCGGGGTGAGTCTCGCCCTGATGGATTCTCTATTGTCTCGAAAAGCATGGTCGTGGATGAAGGGAGTTGAACTTTTTTGTTGTCTTGAAGGTTTTTATGTTCGTTGTTGTTATATTATTACGCCGTCAAGCAGTTGTTCTGTTCTTTTCGAGGTTTACAATTTTATATCTTTATTTATGATTATTATATTTTAATTATATTTTGATCTTTTTATTAATGTTTTTTGTTTATAATGGTAACTGAATCATATGTACTTTAGTACATTGTCTCTAGACCGTGGTAACCCTTTCTTTTCTTTCCGCAGGGCTTTTTGTTTTTGTATATAATAAATAAACCGTGTTATGCTTTTGTTCAACATGTTTTCAGTGGAACATTTTATTGCAAAGGAAAATTCTTTATTGTTTCCCTTACAGCGTGAGTACTGCTATTTGTTTTGTGACGGTAGTTTAAGCCTCAGCTTACATCTACTTTTAATCAACGTCTTTATCTTCAGAACGACAGCGATGTAGGAGAGGCAGAGCAGCGACGACCGGAGCATCAGGAGGAACACGGAGGCGGAGGAGGGACTGACGGCTGCCAATACAGGAGTCCAGACCTCCCTGAAGACGGTGGGCGGGATATTATTCACGAGGGGAAGGTGTTTCGCTTGGTCCATCCCGCCCAAGGGAGAGAAAACGCGTCTGCTGCCCTTCGTCATCTGGCTGGCGCGGCAAACGGTCCAAGTAAGGCGGGAACCCAACGAGACGCGACTACCAGCACTCGCGCCCTCAAGGAGCCCCGCGGCGCCCGCCCGGGGAAGGAGACGGAGCTGGCAGGAGGCCTCGTGTCGCCTGTTTTCCTTGATCACTTCCCGGCGACGAGGGACGCGACCAAGGTATCCACTGTGGCCACGCAGACAACGAGGAGACTCAGGCACCATCGCGGCCCACAGCGGCACAGCAGGCAGCACTATCGCGACGGTGCCAGAAAGTCCAGAGACAGACGCCGCCACCACCACCAGCACCACCGCCGCCACAATGGCCGCTCGCTCACCAGCCGAGACGAGGGCGTGCACGTGGAGACCGTCTATGAGAACGGCAGCAACAGCAACCGATACCGCTACAGTAGCAGCGGCGACAACGGGACGGAATACGACGCCTACAGCCACATCATCATCCTGGCGAACGGTAAGTGCCTGTTACCGGGCAGGGAGGGAGGCCATCGCGGCCCTAATGATACTCACACGCCCTCGTGGTAAATACAATCCTAGGTTTATATGCAATGAGACGGCGTACGACGCCTACAGCTACGCCATCATCCTGGGGAACGGCCTGTTACCGGGCAAGGAGGAAGGCCATGGCGGCCCTAATGATACTTACAAGACCTCGTGGTGAATATTGTCTTCCAATGATTCATACTCACTCATGACTACTAGTTGCTCTCTCTCTCTCTCTCTCTCTCTCTCTCTCTCTCTCTCTGTCACACACACACACACACACACACACACACACACACACACACACATACGCGTGTATTGGTAACTAAGGTGAGAATTAGTATGTCAGTGTCAACATGTGGCAGTTTTGCTTATCTCATTTTCACCAAAAAACAAAGCACGCATGCATATTTTTGTTATTATTATTATGTGCATCCTATTGTAGCACCACTTTTAACAGTAGCAAATTCAATGCCACCAACAGGAAAGAACAACGAGCAAATAACTGCGGCTGGACGGGATCAGCAGCCTGGGGAGGCGGTGACGCAAGTGCCGCGCCCCGAGGAGGCTGAGGAGGACGCCTCCCACGGCAGAACCTTCGGTAAGTGTCCAGAAGGCAGTCAGACTTGGGTTTTGCTGTGTCTAAAGGATAATTCGGCGTTAGTATGTCTTGTGCGGTGTGCAGGAAGAATAAATTGTGGTTTGGCCATGTCTGTCAGTGTTAATGTGAGCCTCGTGTGGGTGTGTCTTATCGCTCCGTTAAAGCTGACTCTACACGATCAGTATTATTACGCAATATTCCGTATTGTACAATATTATTGACAGTGAAGGGGCGGTATTGAAGAATGACACAATATATTGAAGGCATCAAAAAGAGTTTGATATTTTATTGCATAATACGAATATATTGAGTAGTGTGAGAGTAATATTGCACAATTCCGATTAAAGCAACATCAATGTCCGTCATGCTCTCTCTGAAATCCTTCACACGACTGCCGATATTGCGCAATAATATTGAGCTGTGTAGGGGGAAACAAATATTGCACAATGAAATGAGTCAATATATTGTGCCAATAATATTGATCGTGTAGGGTCCACTTAAGTCAATAATTTTTGGCAAGCAAAACTAAGTAACGCTACAACAATAATGTACCAGCGAAGCCAGTATCGTGCGGAGCGTTAGTTTCATTGCTCAGTTCCGATCAAGTCAGGACACTTAGGGCAGCCAAGAGGAGAAACGACTAAATGGTAATAAGAATGAGGGGCGAAGAGCTATTCAAACATTTTATCCAAACACATTTACAGGTCGTTATATAAATTATGAGTGACTCTTGTATGCAGCACGATATCCTTAAGCCAGATTTTGCCGCAGATTCAAAGCTGACAAAAGGATAATTTGGTGTAAAGAAGTTATTTTCAAGTGTCAGTCATACTTTATACCATGAACAATAAAAAAAAAACATTACTTCACGAAATCGGCCGCTGCGCTTCTTCCCTTCTTCCCTTCACAACTGCCCTTCTCCCTTGATTACAGCTACCCTACCCCTCACGCCCTCTTCCCTCCCGCATGGCATAAATCCTCCTTCATGCCCTCCTCTAAGCCGTCAACTTGGGGAGGAGGAGGAGGAGGAGGAGGAGGAGGAGGAGGAGGAGGGGGGGTCTCACTGGGGCGGGTATAAGACATACCTGCCGAACACTTTCAATGGGTATATGAAGCGCGGAGAAAGATCCCATGAGGCCGAGGGAGGAGAGGAGCAGTAAATGGATGTTGTCAATTGATAACGTGACAAGGGCGATGACGATGACAATAGGTAATGGTAACAATAATAATAATAATAATAATAATAATAATAATAATAATAATAATAATAATAATAATAATAATAATAATAATAATAATAATAATAATAACAACAACAACAACTATAATAATAACTGCTAACGTAATTAACCAAAAGTTATAAAGCACACATATGACAACACTGCAACTTGACTGACATTGACCGCAGTAAAAATAAAATAATTAGAATACATTGGAATGATATATATATTGAATAAATTATAAAACTTGCATCAGACAAGGTTATGAAACACACACACACACACACACACACACACACACACACACACACACACACACACACACGTTCCAACCTTTCTGCTCTCCTTTTTGACCGGCTGGCACACCCGACGACAGCAAGAACACGCTCCTCCCCCAAACAAACACTGGAATGCCGCTGAAATCGAGCTGAAGTCTTCTAAATAACGGTAATGATGAGCGACGCGGCTCGTTATAAGAACATAAAAGCTGAGCGTCTCAGACCATGATTAGTGGAGTATTAAAATGCCTCTGGCTTGTTTCTCACGCTGGGCTGAATTTCTATATTATCAACGTGAGACATGTAAGCCCCTAACATGTCTTCCCCTTGCTTGTATGTGTGTGGGGTGGGGTTGGGGATTGTGCTGGATACACGCTAACTGCATGGAAAATGAATTGTCTAAAAAGCAAGGATTTTAACAGGAAAGGACATGAAACAAAGCTAAGTTCAGGTAATCAATCAGTCAATCAGTGGGGGCATACGCCGGGGGTGCGCCGCCTCGCCCATCCTACGACGCCAAGCCTGGGGGTCCCTCCGGGCGAGTCTCCACGCAGGCCCCCTTCCCAACCCGAGTACCTCCCGGAGGGATCGATCGACTTGCTCAATCCACGAACTCCGTGGGCGTCCCCTTGGCCTCCTCCACTCAGGATTGTCTCTTACAGAGACAACCCGATGAGCAGAATCAGCTTCAGGGTGACGTGCCACGTGCCCGTCTAACCGGAGTTGGCGTTGACGGACTATGCAGGTAATATATGTCGAATCAGTCTCACGGAGTAGTCGCCGGTTTGACACAAAGTCATTCCAGCGATATCCAATGATTCTCCGTAGACATTTATAACCAAAGTCATCAATCCGCCTCTCCAAGTCACCACTTAGTGTCCATATATATATATATATATATATATATATATATATATATATATATATATATATATATATATATATATATATATATATATATATATATATATATATATATATATATATATATATATATATATATATATATATATATATATATATATATATATATATATATATATATATATATATATATATATATATATATATATATATATATATATATATATATATATATATATATATATATATATATATATATATATATATATATATATATATATATATATATATATATATATATATATATATATATATATATATATATATATATATATATATATATATATATATATATATATATATATATATATATATATATATATATATATATATATATATATATATATATATATATATATATATATATATATATATATATATATATATATATATATATATATATAGACAGGGAGCACAAGGGACTTGAAGATCCGGATCTTTGTCATGCTGCACAGGTATCGACAACGCCATATACTCGTGTTGAGCGAGGCCATAACACAGTGGGCCAGGCCAATCCGCCGTAAGACTTCCTGGCAAGACTCACCGTTGTTATGAACGTCCTCGCCACATGCATGAAGAGACTGTATTGTTTCATCTAGCAAGCCTCCAAACACCTATACCGTGGTCTTGGCCCAGAAGACCTGAAGTCCCAAGGGCCTTGCCTCCTCGTGCAATGCCTCGAGAGCCATCACCAAAACCTCCAGCGACTCCGCCAGGATTACTGCATCATCGGCAAAAACAAGGTCAGTGACCCTGGTGTTGCCAATGGATGCTCCGCAATGACTGTTCAATAGCTCTGCCCAGTACCCAGTCCATGCAAGTGTTGAAAAGCGATGGGGCAAGGACACAGCCCTGCCTCACTCCCGCATTCACGGGAAAGAAGCTGGACAAGCCCCCACACAATTCACAGCACTCACTGTCCCAGAATACAGGCCAGTCAGCAAACCAATAGTCCACGCAGGAATCCCACAGAGTCGCAGAAGATCCCAGAGTGTCTCACGATGCACTGAATCAAACGCCTTCTTGAGACTGACATAGGCTGCAAGCATCCCCTGTCGAAACTCACGTCGGCGCTCCACCAGTAAGCGAAGCGCTAGGATACGGTCAGTTGTTGACTTACCAGGCGTGAACCCAGACTGTTCAGGTCTCTGCATCTTCAACAGCTGGCTACGAATTCGCATCAGCAATAGGTGGGCAAGCACACACTAAGCAGTGTATCACCACCGTAGTTGTTGCTGTCCTGTCGGTCCCCTTTCCTTTTCCAGATAGGGACGACCAACCCCCTCTTCGTCAGGAGGAATGGTACTGGACTGGTATACGGCATTCAAGACCGCATGCAACCCGCGGATCATGGCCTCACCTCCAGCACTGAGTAGCTCCGCACTGTCTATATAAGAGCAAATTATCTTACTGATTAGATAAAATTCCTTGATTTAACATCAGAACTTCTACTGGTATATAATTTACCAATTTCCAATCATAAGATATACAGTTAGTTCCTTTAGGCAATAGTTTTTCGCAATATATAAAGAACGCTATCGTCTCAACTTTGATATCTCATTCTACGGCCTTCTGTTGTATAAGCAGACTACTTTTCTTTCCTTACTGTTAAATATTTGTTTGATTATTTGCGCTGCTTCTTCTTACCGTTAACTAAGAAAACACGTTAGCAGACTATTAAATATTGTGACGCCTTTGAGTTTGCATGCCCTCGTGCACCCAGACGACTTTGATTTATTCGCGCTGCTACAATCACCAGGAAGGAAAAAGCTGAGAGAGAGAGGCCCAGAGAGAGAGAGAGAGAGAGAGAGAGAGAGAGAGAGAGAGAGAGAGAGAGAGAGAGAGAGAGAGAGAGAGAGAGAGAGAGAGAGAGAGAGAGAGAGAGAGAGAGAGAGAGAGAGAGAGAGAGAGAGAGAGAGAGAGAGAGAGAGAGAGAGAGAGAGAGAGAGAGAGAGAGAGAGAGAGAGAGAGAGAGAGAGAGAGAGAGAGAGAGAGAGAGAGAGAGAGAGAGAGAGAGAGAGAGAGAGAGAGAGAGAGAGAGAGAGAGAGAGAGAGAGAGAGAGAGAGAGAGAGAGAGAGAGAGAGAGAGAGAGAGAGAGAGAGAGAGAGAGAGAGAGAGAGAGAGAGAGAGAGAGAGAGAGAGAGAGAGAGAGAGAGAGAGAGAGAGAGAGAGAGAGAGAGAGAGAGAGAGAGAGAGAGAGAGAATATGCAGTGGCGTCGAGGAATATGAACGATGCGGTAGAAGAAAAAAAATAGAAAAATAGGTGATTGCAGGGCTATCAGGGAGGTCCAAGGGGGCGTTAGCTTAGCCTTAGGCAGACGCGTGTTGCTGATGTTTTCATATGATTAAATGACAATATGAACAAAAATAGTTGATCTTACATGTTCTTGTAGTTCGCCTTCCCATGCACGTATCGTGACACATAACTAATTACAGATAAGCTATTGTGCAAAAAAGTATGCTCAGTAAACACAGGAAAGTTATGTATATAGTCATTTCTCTTAACTTCTCGGTTTTCAAGTCATCATCGACAGAATGACGAATCAGTGAAACGAAGGGAAAGTCACGCCAGGTGAAAACTTGCTTAGATTTGGCTTCGCGGCGAGGCTGAGGGCTGAGGGTGAGGGCTGAGTAGAGGTGATTGTAATGCGAAAGTATGTAATTTAGTTCAGCTGGCTTCGTTCAACTTTTGGGACAAAGGGCTGTCGTCTACCGTTATAGGTAATGCAAGTGATCGTTTCCAGTATGTTGTAAATCGAAGGAACAGCAGCAACAGTAATTTTGGTAGTTGTCGTAGTCGTAGTAGTAAAGAATAGATACTTCTACCAATATTGCCATATCTACTACTGCTGCGACTTGTAACGTATTGTATTGCCAGTACTACTATTTCTACTTTTACTACTACTACTATTACTACTACTAGTGCCACCACCACAAAAACACAAACAACCACAACATTAACTACTACTACTTTTACACATTACGACACATTTTCCTGAGATACACAAACACTTTAAAGAGAGAGTCGGCAATACCCACACCACGAGCTGAAGCCAGAGAAATTCCACCCAGCCAAACTATTCCATTAAGTCTACCATAAATAACCACCGCCTTCAACGCCCCGACAATTTATTATTCCATTGTCTCCTGCACGCCTTGCCGGGTTTTGTATGGCTCACCACTTCTTTCCCGCGTGTGCACAGCGCTGCAAAACTCCCAGCCCCATACTTCTCCTCCTCCCACCCCTGCCTTGCTCTACACTCCTACACGCACCAGAATCCAGAGGAACAAAAGATGATATGCCACGAGTACGAACCAATAAGCGTCACACATGTTATACTCTCCCCTACTCCAAGTCCAAAGAACAAACACTGAGGTTGTAAATACTCGGATCAATAGCTTCAGACAGACCGAACTCTCCCCGTACGCACGCTAAGCAGTTCAGAATGCGAGAAAGCAAAGAATAATGATGCCACAAGTGTCCAAATCTATCAGCGTCGGACATCTTTATTCCGATACCTGACTGTCTTCCTGCTTCCCGCCCTTTTTACCTTGTACTTTTCCTCCCTCACCTCCTCTTTCTTTTCCTCCTACAACTCTTCCTCGCGTGCCACCCACAGGCCGCCTACCACAAGCTCTTATCACTTCCTGCTCCTCCCCCTCGCTGAGTGATGCCACTTCTCATTACGCTTCAACACCGACAAAAAGCCTCGTCTAAGCTACTCACTTTTCCTTTCCTCTCACCGGCCTTTTTTTCTTCTCATTTCTTTTGTCTCATTTTTCCTCCTGTCCCTTCCCTACATCCCTACTTCCCCCGGCCTTCCTTTTACCCCTCTCTGCTTCCTTTCATTCCTACACCTTCGCTCCTTTTTCCACCTTCCACTCTCTCCCCCTGCCTCCCTCCTTCCCTAATTCGCTCCCTCGTCGGCGGTATCCCACACTGGCACCCAACCATGAGAGGCGGCGGGCGGCGGGCGACGGTAGACGGCCAAAGTCAACGTGTGGGTTTAACGACTCGCGAAGCAGTACTCGGGTGGTCGTGTCTGTCTTCGAAGGGCTCATAGAAGGGTGGTCGTGGTAATAAATTGTCTGCCTCGGGTCGTGGGTCTGACAGTCCGACATACGCTGATAACTCTCTCAAGATTCGCGAGGGTGAGACACGAAGAACACTGGCCAGGGATGTTGTGTTTGTTTTGTTTGGGCTGCGGTGAGCGAGGGACGAGTGTTGATGAATGCTGAAGAGGAAGGGTTTGTGCGCGATGATTGTTGCTGTGTGTAATAGGACTTGTGGGGCTTGTGGTTGATGAGTTTGTGGTAGTGGAGGATATGTCGAAGGGTGGTGGTGTCTGTGTATCATGATGCTCTCTGTGGATTTTGATAATGTGCCTGTGGGAGATGATGCGTCTGTAGGTGTTGATGCTGCGTCTAAAGGTGGTGACGAGTGTAAGGATGCGAAGTTTCAAGGCGGTGACGAGGCGAAGCTGGCAAGTAAAAACAGACAGGTGGAGATATGACGAGACGATAACGAGGAAAAACAGTCAGGCAAACGGTGGAGAAGCAGGCCAAAAATTTTGTGTGTGTGTGTGTGTGTGTACAGAGGGGTTGCGGGTAGGGGGTGTAAGACAGGACACCTGGTGCTACAGACAGACTGGTGGAGAGACAGGCAGGTTCGTGGGCCGTTCGCGTGTCCTTCCACACGCCAGACACGAGTCATATAAGGCAGAGGAGCTGATGATGGGCTGCGGCGGGCCACTCAAGGGTTAAGGGAGCTCTGGGATGGAGGAGGAGGAGGAGGATAAAGAGGAGGAGCAGGAGGAGGAGGAGGAGGAGAAGGAGGAGGAGACAGAACCTTCCGTTGTGTCCAGGAAAGAAAGCGCGCAGGGGACAGTGAAGGCCAAGGTTGGGACACACACTAACACATGATCGGCTGTGTTCACCTCCTTGACGCCGCGGGAAGTCCACCAACACCCATCGCTCCGGCGCGTCGAGGCTGAGAAATACAGGCTCGTTTGTGGCGAGGAGAT
The DNA here is from genome assembly GCF_024679095.1 of Eriocheir sinensis. Taxonomy (NCBI): domain Eukaryota; kingdom Metazoa; phylum Arthropoda; class Malacostraca; order Decapoda; family Varunidae; genus Eriocheir; species Eriocheir sinensis. Next base: position 16,181,698 of record NC_066518.1, read on the forward strand.
AAGAAGAGCGTAAGGGTTGAGGGTACCTGCTGGAATTGGAGAATGAGGGTGAAGCGAAGCGATGACCAAACTGAGAAAAAAAAGTACGCGTCAGAACAAAAATCCAAGAGCGTCAGTTTCTAATCTCAGGAAGGCAAGCCAGAGTACCCGTGAGTAATACGGCCGCTTGTGTAGTACATGATTATCGGCAGCGTGTGTCAGGCCCCGAGTTTACGAGACCTTCAGTGGGCATCACGTCGGCCATGATTTATCGACAAGTACGATTTTAATTTTCCAGAGGAGGTGGTTCACCCTAATGAATTTTAATAAGACAAGGAAAGATACCTGGTGCCCAAAGTGAAGTGGAAACGAATGGTTACGAGTCAAAAGTGGCAGAGCTCGAGGCATGAACGAGGAGAAAAAAAGGACCATATACGTAAGGAAGTACTTGTAAAAATTTGGGGGGATTAGACGAGTAAAACCACTTTGCTTATAATGAATATAAATTTGACTGTTTTCATGCGCGCAACAAATGTTGCGGTTGTTTGCCAAGGCCCGTACTTATAAAGAAATTTATGTGAGACATAAACTGAAACATATCCGAGTATTAACAATGACGAGACATAACCCCCCTCCTTATGTTTCACCCCCTCAACATAACCAGCTCGACATAAGCGAGTATAAGTACATCGTTGCCAACCCCTGAGCTGCACCTAAGAAAGGGATACCAACTCAAAATAAAATGTTGGAATTTGGTATAATTTTGATGTTAAAAGCATATTGACGTATTGGAAATATGTATAAAATAAAGAAAAGTATTTTCGGGTATTGTTGACGATGCATAGACCAACATCACATGGAATAATGATAAAATTAAGGACGTAGCCCCTCAAACATGTAAACAAACGTTCCCGCGACCTTCAAGCTAGCAGGCAGCAGCCATGGACAGCCAGCCCCGAGCTCTAGAGCCCCTCAGCAGCCAGCGAGGTCAGCAGCAACAGCAGCAGCAGCTACACCAGCAGCAGCAGCTATTGCAGGAGCAGCAGCAGGAGGGACCACAGCCTCACCCCCAGCCACATCAGCAGCAGCAGCAGCAGCAGCAGCAAGAACAGCTGCCGCAAGGGGGTACGCAGTCTCCCGGGTGACCCTGCTGGCGGTCTGTTGTGAAGGCCCCAAGTCGTCGCTGCTACACTGCTGCATTTTGCCCGTAGCAAGATACCTCAGTGTTATGAGCAGAGTATATACAGAGAGGTATTCCATCCGCTCGGCTTATTTTGGTCTCGCCCGCGCATGTGCGTCACGTGAGCCTCCTTTGACCGCCTCGCTCTGGGAGCCAGCGTTAGTCTGGGATGGGCTGTGTGAAGGTGATGATCTCCAAACGCGCTCCTGTAGCCCGTGATACGCTCCCACCCCATCACTCCCCCCCCCCCATCCTCTCAACCACCAAGTGGTCCCATTCTCTCAGCCTTCTGTCTGTATTTAAGGGGCTCTATTTCAATTTCTCAATCTGGCATATTTATAATAACAAGAATTCTCTCTCTCTCTCTCTCTCTCTCTCTGTATTTAAGAGGCATTTATTCCAATTTGACATACTATAATAAGAATATTCAGTCCTTGTTCCAGATAACATCTCTCGAATAGATGTATCTGATATGTAGCTACCATTTTTCAGGGAAAATCCATAATCTATGAAATTATTTCTGATCAACTTCAACAAGTGTGGCACATCAGCAAAAACATATATTTGCCGGTCAGCAGCGCATGGATTCTCAATAGATATTTTTTTTGTTCCTATTGGGTCTATACCCCATGCCTTCCACAATTTCAAATTGGCTGGCCCCAGATCATGTACAAGCGCAACAACAGGATAGCCAGCCTTCTCAACCTTCTTTATTATATCCATCAAAATTTCCGCCATGTTTTTTGTATCAAAATCATAATAAATAGGAGCACACCATTGCATTACTTGCATTGAAATTGGAGTCTCTGTCACACAACAAAATCCATCTTTTTCTCAGTTTCTCATCTCTCGGGAAACGGAAAAACCTTATACATCCTTTCGTCCTCTTTTTCGTGTTATGGCAGCAGCGCACAGCACAACTATTGGGCATTTTAAGGCGAAAAAAAAATCTGGTCTCAAGGTTGCGGGCGAGGTCAGATTGCGGCTTGGGGAACGGGCGCGGCGCGTGCGCAACGAGCTGATGTCAAGGTTAGACTGAGTGAATGAGCCCCAGCCTCGCACCGACCTGAGGCTCACATGAGTCACAGTCACGTGACCTGGGATGCGCGGATGGAATACCTCTCTGTATATACTCTGGTTATGAGGACCTTCATCTCAGGGGAGAGGGCTTGGTTCCTGTTTGTAGGAGCAGTCAAGGCCTCACGCACCAAATCGGTCACGAAGAGTATCCCTGCACGGTCCAGGCGGTACCTCTTGATCAATTCCAGGTCCGGAAGTTCATCAAGGACGTCCCTTCGTGCCCGAAAAGTCCTCAGCTGCCGCGGACGCGCACCCACTACCTCCACCATCTTGACTGTTATGCCTCGCTTATGTCGACATAAGGATTGCAATGTTACCTCCACCCCGCGCGTAGCTGGCGAGTCAGTTTATGTTCCGCTTAGTTGAAACCTAAGGGTTATGCTTCCCTTATGTCTCGGTGTCCGCCATTTTCTTGATTTATGCCTCACATAAGCGAAACATACTCTTTATAAGTACGGGCCCAGTAAACGAACATCCTCCCTTTATCTTCCTCTTCCTGCCTCCACCCCCTCCTCTCTTCCCCTAGCTCCCCGCCTCTACTCCTACCTCCCTTTCCCTCCCTACCCGCCCTTCCCCTCCCCCCTCCTCCTCCCCGTTAGTTGAGTCTCATGCCCTGCCGGGGGAGGGGGAACGAAAGCAAAAATTAGCATCTATTACACCGCCCTCATAAACGCATTAATGGTCGCCGATCAAGGCACCTTTATCAGTGGGATAATTACCACCTGTCCGCCAGGCTTCCCCGATATAATAATGGCCGCCTCATGTTATTAGTTTTTTCTACATTTGGTACATTGCTAATTTACAAGGCACCTTTTACCCCCATTGCACTGACCTCCCCATGAATGGAGGGTGAGAAGAAGCAAGATAAATGTTAAGGAACATATGAATATTATCTAACACAAGTGAAGACGATAAGCAAAGAGATGTGTATGTGATTCTGAAGATAAAATGCTTTGAAATACTTAAAAGAAGCAACTGCTCGTGACACGTGATTATAAATGATTCGGAAGCAAATATTGGTGAATTAAATCTTCACCGCTCACGTTTCCCAATTTACCGAGTTCATTCAATACACCGACCTTTGCAATTCACCGCGACACAGAAAAAAACTACCCTTATGTATTTGTGCCTGCATGGGATTTTCATTCGGGTATTGTTCTTTTACCAAGTATTAATATTGAGAGACTTGAGATATAAGTATATTAACAAAAATGCATGAATATTAATTCTTTCAATAATAATTGTATTATTATATTCAATATACTCTGCTCTATTGAGAAATGAATTTAGTTTTTTCTTCTTAATTCTATTGTTTAGTCCCATTACCGTAAAAACAATAAGCATTAATATGCATCAACATGTAACAATTGAAAAGGTGAGGATATTAGTGCGCTGGTGCCCGGTGACATGGCTGATCAAGGTTTAAGGATTTGCTGGAGGCATCACCCCGATAATTCAGTAGAAACAGGGGGAGGAGGAAAAGGAGAAGGAAGAGAAGGAAAATGAAGAGTAGAAAAAAAACAAGCAGATGAGAAAGGAGACGAGTAAGAGTCGAGCAAGAGGGCGCAGGGAGAGAAGGGAGGCTGAATTCCAGACGATTCCCTGCGAGTGACGGAATGCAAATGTAATTCATGTTAACTTGATCCTCTATTTCGTTTGCCTCCTCCTCCTCCTCCTCCTCCTCCTCCTCCTCCTCTCTACCTTAAACTTCACCTCCACCTATAATTTTTTTTTCAATCTAAACAAATGCAAAGAACACATAAATGCCATACATAGCAAAATTGGACCAGTGAAGTCTTGATGGCTTGTTCCGCAGACTTGCGTCACATTTGGATACCGTACTTACGATTCATGAAAGTTAAAATGAATGCAATATATTAATTTTATGTAAAAGTTTGAAGTAGACTGTAGAAAAGGCCAAACAACTTAAGGTGTATTAATTCATTAGTTCCTTGTACTTTTTTTACGCATATAGAGTAAAATTGGCACATTCATACATTGCAGACAGATAAAGAGAGGCAGACGGAAATATGCTGAGAGAGAGAGAGAGAGAGAGAGAGAGAGAGAGAGAGAGAGAGAGAGAGAGAGAGAGAGAGAGAGAGAGAGAGAGAGAGAGAGAGAGAGAGAGAGAGAGAGAGAGAGAGAGAGAGAGAGAGAGAGAGAGAGATACGACTCCGCACATGGACATCATTACCACCACAAAACGAACAGGCACACCGCACCACTTAGGATCATCAGGCATACTAATCTTTGCGTTACTACAATACTTGTTTAATGAGACAGTCTGAAGTCCTCTACCCTTGCCTCGCCCCTTACATCGTCCTCAACACCCAGACTCCAGTGCCTTACTCCCCTATCTCTCCCTCCCCGACCTTGCATTCCTTTCTTTCCTTCCCTCGTTCACGATGACAATCTGAAGGTTGGTACACCTCGGGTTCGGTCTTTGCTCTCACGTCAATACTCCGGCCACTCTGCCTAATAACTTTCTATCCTTTCCTTACCCTGGTCCTTGTCCCTGCACTATACATGACTCTGCAATGTTCGTCAAAAGCATTCCATCCGATCCCCATTAATTTTGATTTACTTTTTGTGGTCTAGATTTATAATAATTGCTTTTCCTTAGATGTGTGATCCTTTACGGCGTAGAGGAATGAAATTCTCGAGAGGGTAGATTTTAAGCTCTCAAGAACTTAATTCCTGATCACGATTTGTTATTTTGTCAAGTGATTATTGAACATTACTTTCCGTTTTCCTCAGGCTCGCCTAAAAAGTTATCTGAATCTAAGGTTCTTAAGGATGTAACCGTCTACCTTGATTCATGTATAAAATAATATATTAAATAATTCTAAGCAAACATTGGATAATTTTGAAGATATTTTGTCACCTTGCCTATCGCCATCCTATCCTTTCATTGTTCTTCTAATCCGCTTTTCTCCCTACTGTCCCAATGCCTTAGTACCTTACCTTCTATGCCTGCTCAACACAAAAGTCTGATGTTCCCTTGTCCCATATTTTCACTTACATTCCCATCTCCCGTCACACTTCTCATTTAATCTTCCAGTACTTCCCCAACCACTCCTACTCCTTGGACTACTTCCCTTCTCTCTCTCTCTCTCTCTCTCTCTCTCTCTCTCTCTCTCTCTCCAGGTTTTGCATTAGCCACGTTCCTTGTCCTCTCTCCCTCTCTCCCTCCCTTCCCTTTTCCCCTGTTCCACCCCATCAGGAGTTGACCCAAAGAGGGATAAAGAGGCCCATTAGCATAACGTTAATACAAGCAGTGGTTATACGATGCCAGGGCGAACCAAAGGACTAGCTGTGTGTGTGTGTGTGTGTGTGTGTGTGTGTGTGTGTGTGTGTGTGTGTGTGTGTGTGTGTGTGTGCGCGCGCGTTTGTGAAAATGGGGGAGGGGCGTCTGTGTACACGAATGAGTGCGAGCGGGTGGTGGGTGGGTGAGTGGGATAAGACTCCTTGGGCGTGAGTGTGGTTGTGGGTGTGGATGTGGGCGTGTGTGGGTGTGGGTGGGGTGGGTGTTTCCCCTCCGACACAATGGTTAATGCAGGCAATGCCAAAATGCAAATTTAGAATCAACTGATTTATAAGAACACTGTTGCTTCACACACACACACACACACACACACACACACACAGTCCTTGACCCCTCTAGTCCTTTATATTCATTTCAATCCTCCTCATTTACCTACGCCCTCAACCTTCCCTTTCCTTACCCACTTCCCACTATCCCTTCCCCTCTTCGCCCCTTCTCCCGTACCTGCTGTCACCTGGTTTCCTTTCCTAGATGTCAACTTTAATGATTTGGAAAGCTTTTCTATAAATTGAATGTATAAACCGAATGAGCTTGTGCACCCACTGACGACAACGCTTACTTCGAGGAGGGAAAACGGTACAGGGTAGTTGATAAGTGTGGATTATCTACTACGCACTCGTCTTCCCCTGTTCATCTGTAAGTGAGAACTGTGCCTCAAAACCCCAGGAATGCGGCACCACATATATTGGAGAGTTATTGTTCTGCTAAAGATTAATATATCAAGTGTTACTGTGCCTCTCCGGTTATTTATCACCGACTGGTTGTTGATTGTTAATTATTCTCGCCACTGACTCCACGCCTGCACTACAATGAGAGACATTAACCGTTCATTGATGTTTTTTTTTTGCTAGCGATTTATCGTACCGTATATTATTCACATTGCTAGTCCCCAGTGGTTACAACGAAAGCGCTCTCATGAACACACACACACACACACACACACACACACACACACACACACACTGAGTGAATGGTGTACACGAAAGAGGAGGCGCCTCACTACATGCCGCCCTTATAGCTACAGAGACTTGGTAAACAGGTCGGCGAGTTGACGTTTGCGTCGTCACGGCTGGCGGCGGCGTCCACACAGAGGCCGCCCCGCTGACACCTTCCTAACGCCCCCGCCACCTCCCAGACGGTGTGTGTGTGTGTGTGTGTGTGTGTGTGTGTGTGTGTGTGTTTCACCACGGCTTGATCACGTGTTGGACTCGCAATTGTCAGCAAGCACCCTTCCGACAAAAGCAAGCCAATTATAATATAGTCGATTATAGTCGTGTGTGTGTGTGTGTGTGTGTATGGGGGGAAAACATCAACTACAACCTCAAGCGAGTGTGTAAAGTCATCCTTTTGGCGTCAGTTGTTCGACAACATTCTCTTGGTAGTCAACACCCGAGCGGTCCCTCGCCGTCACCGCCTCTCCGCCCCTCTTGCCGGCGCCCTGCATGAATGATGGCGGCACCGGCTGGCGAAGTGACCCTTCCTGAGCAAGTGGTGAACCGCGTTCGTCTGCTCCTTTCGCGGCTCAACCCACAACTCCGGAGAACAGGAAGATAAATGATGCTCTCTGATATTATCTTGAAGGCGGCGGCAACTGGGCACTAGCTAAGGCATTCTCTCTCTCTCTCTCTCTCTCTCTCTCTCTCTCTCTCTCTCTCTGCTATGGTCACAAGAATCCATGAGACACCTGGCGTCGTGCTGCAGGTATTAGCAGACGGAAGGGGGAGGCGGGGGGCGGGGCGTGCTCAGGAGGACAGTTCGTGGACAGTGACGGACGGTGCCGCTGATTACTCCCGTGCGGCAGCCAAGACACACGGCGTCCGCGATGCTTTCCCCTTCAAGCTGCGTCATGGTGCGAGGTGACTAACGTTTATACCATCCAACAAACCACTCCCAAAACATTCCCAAGTGTAAATTAGGACCGTGTTGTTGCCCCTCTTCCCTCAGATTGCCGCTATAATTTTTTTTTTTTTTATGCGATACTAGTGCCACCCTTTTAATGAAAGCGGTGTGTAAGTGTGCTTCAGAAGACACGTGGGAACTGTTCTGGTGTTTTGAAGACACTCACTGGTGGAGGCGGTTTGTAAGTGTGCCTGCGAAGACACATGTTATTTTGATGTCACTGAGTTTAAGGAGCATTGAATGAAATGTAAGTTTCTAAAAACAGAAGAAAACGCTATGAGTGACGAATTAGCATGAAGTAAAATATACATATATACAACTATTGACATGGAAAAAAATGTGTAAATAAGGGCCGATGAGAAAATGGTTGCCAGCAAGCAGAGGGATTTATACGAACAACTATGATGCCCATTTCAATTTTCCTTTCTAACATTTTCTAATTATTTTGCAATTATCTTAACCAGGTTTTGATGGAGGCTATTTTCACTGCTCATTCTGGCTACAGGAAATTGATAACTTACGATGATTAATCTTTATTCACATCCTCCATATGTTGCTTTAATTGTCATTGCCACTTAACCGTTGACGTCATTTATATAAAAATTACGCGTTTTATGAAGTATTTACCTTTTGAGAAGAAACTGTAAAAGTCAGGGCAGAAATCAGGGCAGAGGACAAGGTGGGATTTAATTAGAGCTTTTATCGAAGCAGGAAGGAACGCACTAATATAGGAGGTGGAGAACGTTGGAAATGGCCTCTGTAGAGACGGAAGTTAATATATATACTCTGTAAAAAAACATCCAAAGTTTAAGCAAAGTTTTAAGAGTAGCCTGGATAGCTACATGGACGAGGATGACAGGTGGTAGTGTAGTGCGGCGACTAAGCCGGTCGAATGAGAGTTGAAGCATAATTCAGAAAGGCTATCAGAGGATTCATTAGAGAAGATGACTCTGATGAGTGAGGTGTGGGTGCAGTAAGGTGACAGGGTACTGGAGCGTGCGCCCCTACCGAAGGTAAACATGGATCAAGCCTCTACCAGTAACCCCTGAAACTACATCTCACCCATCGTGAGTAGTGGGGGAAATTCTGGAGCTGCCCTGTGTAGTCCACTCGGCCTCTTGCAGTCTCCCTGTGTGCTTATGTCCTTATGTTCTTAAACAAAAATAACCTTTCCGCAGGATATCAGTGATGCAACGCTTGAAAAAGCTCACTTATCTGTTCTGTGTCTGTCACCAAACCATCAATTTGCCTGGTGGTTGACGTGCTCGCGTGCCTGCACCGGCCAGGCCTCCACCTGTGGCACTAACTAATGACCCTTCCTGTCCCGCCGCACCCGAAAGGCTGTTGGGGTCAGGGTAGGGCGGCGGCGGCGGGGGGGGACTGTGGTGTTGGCAATGGAGGTGACGCGGGAAGGTGTGGCAGACGCTGCTCGCCGCTCAAAGGCAGCGGACGTGTTGTTGTGTAGTGCCGCGCCCAGTGACCGCGCCGCCCCGACACGGGTTGATCACCGCGAACCACAAGGACTTTTATTTTTGACGCCTTTTTAAAAGTGATGGTAAATTAGGATGTCTATTTTTGACGTCTTCTTAAAAGTGATGGTAAAAGGTGAAGTTTGGAGCAGAGTCTATTGTTGCGCGTAACCTCAGTGCTCATCTCTGTTCGACTGGACTTTGAGAGCATGTGGTGAAGGAGATCCCTAATACCCTGGGACGGCCAAGTGCAACACCTCTGTTGAGCACGGAGGCAACAGTGATGGACTCTTATTCAAATGGTTAAGCGGGACTCGGAGTTACCTGAACACTTTGTGTACAGGTTCCTGGACACCACTAAAGCCTCGCCTTGCCAGGACACAGGCAGAACGTCCCAGTCTGTGTGTCCGCCTCCTCCAGCTCAGCGGTGACTTGATGAACGCTTGATGTACTTTATTTAACCTTCCTTGATCTTTAAACGGAGGGACGTCCAAGAGTCAAATTTGGTCCCACTGGCTTTTGTTCACACATTTTTGTCCTGTTTTGAAACAAAATAAGCAAATAATTTATACATGTAGTCAGACTCCCTCCACTTCCTCCCTACTTCTCTTCGGGCCGCTTTCACAGTAACTTTTGTTTGTTTTGATCGTTACCAATGTGCGGCGATCGCCGCTATAGTATTTCCACGTGAAACTGGCCGACGGGGTAGTGGCGGCTGCAGGTAACGCAGTAAAAAATAAAACACTAAATGACAATATTAAAATATTAGCAATAATAGTATTCATGAAAAATTATTGTCAATAATATCGATCTATCCAACTGCACTTGTAAGGAAGATGCATGCATTGTATTCTATTAGAATGTTTAATTATTCAGATGTGAACTAGTGAGGTTAGAGACAGGTGAGGTGTGGTCAAGGCCCAAGGGAGTCGTCAGCGCCCTTGACTAATGACCTGACATGTGACCTGATCTGACTCCCACCCGAAGCTGGTCCGGTCATGGCCCATATGGCCAAGAGAAGATGGCGCCACTATAAACACTTGCCTGCGCCATGACGGGCTGGGGCCGAATACCATCCAGGCCCCTCAAGCAAGCCTACCGGCGCAATAGGCAGAGACGTAAAAAAAAAAAAAAAAAAAAAAAAAAAAAAAAAACGTGCTGGAGTAGTTTGAATACACATGGTATACCCGGCCCGTGCCGGTCCGGTCACGGCCCGTTTTATCGTGCTGGTGTAGTGTGAATTAGCCCTAACTCATCTTCCTCCTGACCTTCCTATAGTCTGTTCAGAGCATGAAGTCCGTTCAGGGTGGAGCTGGTATCGTCGTTTACCTCTACCTCTCTCTTATTTCCCATCCATGTGCTATTTGAAAGCGATATTTTATATATTCTGTATATAGTAAAGGAAGCTACATAGTACAATGAGTGTCGATGTTTAGGATTATAACAAGGATTTGTATAAATTCTATGACATGTGGCAGCGATTTTTTCCCATGTTGCCACGTTGTGGTGTTGGTAGTGGTGGTGGTGGTGGTGGTCGGTGTGTCCCCCTAGGTCCCTCCCCCGGGTCGAGAGGGAGAGAGAGGGAGAGAGAGAGAGATAAACAGGTGGGTTGTGGGTGGGTAGGCCGGGAGAGAGTGCTAATCTGATAATTGGCGGTCGAACTGGCAGCGCTGCACTCATGGGAATTCTGGAATCTGCCACACCTTGAACCGACTTCATACTCCGAACAGACTATAGTCATGGGCGTGTCGCCCGGTCATTACTCTACCCATCTCTGGCTACCCGTCCCTCCCCTCCCCTTCCCCACGCTTGGCCCTCCTTCCTCCCTTCCCGCTCCTCTTCCTCCCCCACCTGCTGCTCTTTCGCCCACTCACAGCACTTAATGGCCCTCTAGATAACGAAGGCTCTCGCTGTTTGACTTCTGGTGACGCTTTAAGTAACTTATTACGAGGCACAACCCCTATTGCTGCCCGTGTTTTCAGCCTGGTGTGAATGATTCAAATGCTGCCTCATTAGGCGTGAAGAATGGATGTGTTTGCGGCCTGGCGAGTTACCTGAGGACGAGGCAGCGGTATGCTTACTGAGCGTCCTTTTAACGGAAACGGAAGCAGAAACTTATTCCTTGGCGTAAAATGTATATTCCAAGGTTATATAAAGATAAAGAAAAAAATGCTCGCACCATGCATTCATGTAATCGAAATGCATGTGACACTCATTGCTCTTAAAACACCAAGTAGTCGAAGGAAGGAGTGAAAAGCGCCAAGACAACCATATGATGGAAACAAAATGAAGTAGGCGGGATGGACGGGTTGCCTTGCAAGGCCATGGCGATGGTGAGCCTCCTATCATTTAATTACAGACCCTTTGGAGCTGTCAGTGTCTGGGAGAAGTGTGCAAGCAACGTCTCGGCTCCCCACTGTAGTATCACTCACCCCCCCCCCGCCCCCGTAACTGCCCCGCCGCCATGCAACACACCACGGACAGTATGGGCACGCACCCTGTTACTGCACACATGACGCCGCTTTGATCCTGCTCGAGCCTCCTCCTTGTGATTATTATTATATGCTGTGATTTATTACAATGCATCGCGGGAGACATCCTTAGATGGCTCCATGGTGCTCATGCTCCCGCTTATCACTGTCCAGTTAGTCAGGTCCAACCATTAAGGGTTGCTGGCTTGCCAGTATATATAAAATCGCACACACACACACACACACACACACACACACACACACACACAAAAAAAAAAAAAAAACCGCAGTCAACTAGTTAGCAAAACAAAAATGTACAGCGCTAAATGAGAACCTTACCTTCCCCCCAAAGAAACATCCCAAATATTTAAGAGATAAAAAAAGGAAACGTTCAACTTTTCATGGAAAGCGCACGAAGACGCGTTTAAAGTGTGGCGGAGGAGAAAATGCAGAGGACAGGAAATGCCTCTCGTATGCCAAGGCAGCGTTGGTGTGCACGAAAGGGTGAAAACAGGCCAGAGGCGATACACTATGTAACCTGTCAAGGCAGCCAGGTGGTGGACGTGATGGTGCTGCCGGTGGTGGAGGTAGCTGTGGTGGTGGTTGGTAATAAAGTAGTAGGTGGTGGTAGCTGGTGGTGTGGTGGTTGTTTGGGGTGGATAGCTTGTTAAGGGAGGCATAAGGAAGTGGTAAGGTAAGGAAGTGACGATAATGATATCCTTAGTAAACAGTAGGACAATATAATCAGTGGTGGTGGTGATGGTGGAAATGGTGATGGTATGGACAGTGAACATTAATTAAGGTAATCAATGGTAATGGTATGGTCAGTGAATAGTAAGGTAAACAGTGGTGGTGATAGTGATGGTGGTGGTGGTGGTGGTAACAACTGGGGTGATCTAGTCCTCCCAAGGTAAACAATGATGTGCGGTAATGCAACACTTTACATCAACACTTTACATTATCAGTTATCAGCCATTCCGAGAGAGATTACTTATTATTTCCGTCACCATCAGCAAGGACAAACTCTTCTCCTTCAGTTTAGCACTCCACATCCCTGTTTTTCATTTTTATCCTCTCTCTTCAATCTTCCTCTCCTTTCTTTTTTATTCTTTTAAGTTTCTTCTTTCTCCTCCTCCTCCACTTTTTCCTCCTCTTCCTCTGTATATTTCTCCTCCACTTCCTCCTCTTTGGCTTCTCTTCTGCCTTCTCCTCTTCCACCTTCTCCTCTTCCGCCACCTCCTACGCGTATCTCTCTTGCATCCCAGCCCTTAAGACCTTCAGAATACGCTACATGAGTTACAGTCCTGTCACGCACACACACTGCCGAGGTCACGGGATCTATTAGAAATGAGTTTCGGCCGACCATGCTCATACTGAATGCGCTTGTGGCAGGCTTTGTGAGCCATAAAAGCCTGAATAGGCGTACATTTTGGTTTACAAGGATGAAAACGAGGCCACAGTGGACATAAAAGATAATGGGAAGATGAGATCAGAAATGAAATAAACCCGGGATAAAGATTTAAGTGTTTGTGATACAGCAAATGACTCGCAGTAGCAACCAGTTGACTGGAATACGAAGACAAAATGAACGTAGAATAACGAATAAGTTTTGGTAACAATCTCAGCATAAGAATTATTAGATCTCAGTTATAATGTGATCCTGATGTGGTTGAGGTAAAATTGTATTAAAAAGTTTATAACACTTCGTTCATTCATTCAGTAAACGGAGAAAATTGTTAAGGGAATTATTAACCAAGGACTTATCAACTATTCGTTATACGGTGACGGTGACTCGGCTGCGGCAACATAACATTTGGTCCTTCACATGTAGTGTCTAGCGTCTCTTCTAAGTAGGTATGGTTCCTCTGTCTACAATCATCTCAAAAAAAACAAAAAAAAAAAAAAAAGTTCATGCGCATCAATCAGCAGGTGACTCGGACTCAGAGCTATTCGCTATAAGGAAATAAGTGACACTGCTCCGGTAACTTTACATTGTCCCTCTACATATAGCGTCCAGCGTTTCCGAGAGGGCGTAATGTCTCCCTCGATAGACGGAGAACGTTTTAACATCATTGTCCAGCACGTCACTATAAGCTATTCGATGTATGGTGAGGCTGATTCCGCTGGCGTAACATTACATTCGATTCTCTTGTAAAATTGCCCAGCGTCTGAGAGGGCGTGGTCCTTTCAACCTTTGTACAAACTTTGCGTGGGGTGTGGCCGCTCTTTACCTCCTCTGCCTCTTCCCCCGTGACAGTTGTGTGTGTGAGGGTGGGGCTAGGTGGGTGTGGGAGGGTGTATGTAGGAGTAGATGGGGTGAGTGGGTGTAGGTTACTGTGGGTGGGTGTGAATGCGCGTGGGTGGGTGTGAGTGGGTGGGGATGGGTGTTGGTGAAAGTGGATGGGTGTGAGAGGGTGTGGGTAGATGTGGATGGGGTGCGAGTAGGTGTGGGTAGATGTGGAAGGTATGTGAGTGGGAGTGGATGTAATGATAAGTGTGGGCAGCTGTGAACTGGTGTTTGCGGGTGGGTGTGTCTAGGCGAGAGAGAGAGATTGAAATTGCAGGTGGATGAGTGTAGGATGAGGGTGTAGATGTTAAGTGGGTGTGGGCGGCCCATCAGTAAGCCAGTAAAACAGGTGATTTGTGCGACAGTCACAGAACACTCACACCTCACACAATCGGCGTTGACACATATATATATATATTTGCTTTTGCACACTCTTTTGCTCTTTAGAAGGAAAATCATATGGAGAAGTCAGATATTATGAAAACAATGACAAGTAAGTGAATTAAAAAAAAACCTGTTCGTTAGATCGTTGATTTCGGATTAGCGAGAGGAGGTGGAGCGTAAAGTAGTGGGAGTAGGAGAAAGGTGAGTCAATGGAAACTGGTGATAAGTACATAAGAACGTAAGGAGTCTGCAAGAAGCCGGTTGGCCTATACAAGGAAGCTTCTGTAAGTCTAACCCCACCTTGTCTTACTATCCATGAATTTATCCAACCTTTTCCTGTGTGCCAATACCATAGATACATTCAAGAAGAGGTTGGATAAATTCATGGATAGTGAGGTAAGGTGGGGGTATAAAATTACAGGAGCTGCCTTGTATAGGCCAACCGGTTTCTTGCAGACTCCTTACGTTCTTATGTTCTTATCACCGGTTTCCATTGTCTCATCTTCCTCCTACTCCCACTAATTTACGCTCCACCTCCTCTCGCTAATCCGAAATCAACGATCTAACGAACATATTTTTTTTCTTTACTTTTCAATGTTTCGATAATATCTGACTTCTCCATATGATTTTCCTTCAACTGGAGCAAAAACGGGATTGTAAACGACGAAAAACAGAGGTCTGCTCCTCTCTCCGTATCCCTTCACTCACTGTTCCTCTGTTCCCTCTGTGTTTCTCTATCCCTTCCCATTTATCGGGCTTCATTTGGTGGAACATGGAACTCCCTCTCCCTCTCCCTCTTCCTCTTCCTCTTCCTCTTCCTCCTCCTCCTCCTCCTCTTCCTCCTCCTCCTGTGCCCTACTCTCGCCAACCCCCAGACACTTGTATCCCTCCCCCTCCACTCCTTCCTTCCCTCTCTTCCTCTAACTCTCCCTCTATCCCTCCCATCCTATCTCTCCCCCTCTCAGCCTCCCTCCTTCCCTCTCCCTTCCCCCTTCTCTTCCTCGTCCTGCCCGAGAAGCAAGACCAATGAGTGGGCATCGATGGTGTGTGTTGATGTGGGTCGGGTACCGCGGGGCCCAAGGGTCGGGTTACCTGCTCCTGAGAGGGTCTTCCTTCACTCGTTGATTACAATCAGCGTGGCGCGTGAAGCCCAAGGTGTTAAAGGGTGTCAAGGAGATAACAATGGATGGAGGGGAGGTAGAGGTGTCCATAGATATAGAATGAAGACGGAGTGAGAGCAGGAGATAAGTGTCATTAAGAGTGTGTAATAAAGGGTGGAACGAAGAGTTTAATGGGTGGAATGAAGAGGGAGTGGTGGAATGAAGGTGGAGCGATGGTGGAGTGAGGATGGGGTGAAGGTGTCAACAGGTACAGTGGTTATGAACTATTAAGAGTGAAGGGCTGAATAAGTGGAAAGGTGTGGATAGGAGGCGTAAAGGTGTGAATAAGTGAAGTGAAGATGTGAATAGGTGGAAAGAAAGTGAATAAGAGGAGTAAAGGTGTTATGTGAATAGGTGGAAAGAGTGTGTGAATAGGTGGAAAAAGGGTGTGAATAGGTGGAGTGAAGGTGTTAATAGGTGGAAAAAGGGTGTGAATAGGTGGAAAAAGGGTGTGAATAGGTGGAGTGAAGGTGTGAATAGGTGGAAAAAGGGTGTGAATAGGTGGAAAAAGGGTGTGAATACGTGGAAAAAGGGTGTGAATAGGTGGAGTGAAGGTGTGAATAGGTGGAAAAAGGGTGTGAATACGTGGAAAAAGGGTGTGAATAGGTGGAAAAAGGGTGTGAATAGGTGGAAAAAGGGTGTGAATAGGTGGAGTGAAGGTGTGAATAGGTGGAAAAAGGGTGTGAATAGGTGGAAAAAGGGTGTGAATAGGTGGAGTGAAGGTGTTAATAGGTGGAAAAAGGGTGTGAATAGGTGGAAAAAGGGTGTGAATACGTGGAAAAGGGTGTGAATAGGTGGAGTGAAGGTGTGAATAGGCGGGAAAAGGGTGTGAATAGGTGGAAAAAGGGTGTAAATAGGTGGAGTGAAGATGTGAATAGGCGGGAAAAGGGTGTGAATAGGTGGAAAAAGGGTGTGAATAGGTGGAGTGAAGGTGTGAATAGGCGGTAAAAGGGTGTGAATAGGTGGAGTGAAGGTGTTAATAGGTGGAAAAAGGGTGTGAATAGGTGGAGTGAAGGTGTGAATAGGCGGGAAAAGGGTGTGAATAGGTGGAGTGAAGGTGTGAATAGGTGGAAAAAGGGTGTGAATAGGTGGAAAAAGGGTGTGAATAGGTGGAAAAAGGGTGTGAATAGGTGGAGTGAAGGTGTGAATAGGTGGAAAAAGGGTGTGAATAGGTGGAGTGAAGGTGTTAATAGGTGGAAAAAGGGTGTGAATAGGTGGAAAAAGGGTGTGAATAGGTGGAGTGAAGGTGTTAATAGGTGGAAAAAGGGTGTGAATAGGTGGAAAAAGGGTGTGAATACGTGGAAAAAGGGTGTGAATAGGTGGAGTGAAGGTGTGAATAGGTGGAAAAAGGGTGTGAGTAGGTGGAGTGAAGGTGTGAATAGGTGGAGTGAAGGTGTGAATAGGTGGAAAAAGGGTGTGAGTAGGTGGAGTGAAGGTGTGAATAGGTGGAGTGAAGGTGTGAATAGGTGGAGTGAAGGTGTGAATAGGTGGAGTGAAGATGTGAATAGGTGGAGTGAAGATGTGAATAGGTGGAGTGAAGGTGTGAATAGGTGGAGTGAAGGTGTGAATAGGTGGAGTGAAGGTGTGAATAGGTGGAGTGAAGGTGTAAATAGGTGGAGTGAAGGTGTGAATAGGTGGAGTGAAGGTGTGAATAGGTGGAGTGAAGGTGTGAATAGGTGGAGTGAAGGTGTAAATAGGTGGAGTGAAGGTGTGAATAGGTGGAGTGAAGGTGTGAATAGGTGGAGTGAAGGTGTGAATAGGTGGAGTGAAGGTGTGAATAGGTGGAGTGAAGGTGTGAATAGGTGGAGTGAAGGTGTGAATAGGTGGAGTGAAGGTGTGAATAGGCGAATTGAGAATGTGAGAAGTTGGAGTGAAGGTGATAACACGTGGAATGAAAGTATTAACACGTGGAGTATATAATGTGAAAGGGTGGAGTAAAGGTGTGCACAGGTGGAATAAAGGTATGAATGAATAGGAGGAGCGAAGGTGAATAAGTGGAGTTAAGGTGTTAATAGTAAGGTGTTAATAATAATTTGAGTGGAGGTATCATTAGGTGGAGCGAGGGCTTTTTTTTATCATGGAAAGGCTTAGTACGAGTCGATGATAATCTTGTTACTTTTATTCTGTAGAAAGGTTAATCAGTTACATTAGGGAAATTGCATTGACGCAGTGAAAAAAATCCCGTAATGAACACCACTAAGTGCCGGGGATCGAACCCAGGCCTACTGAGTAAAAGTCAGGGAAGCATACCGACCACGCCACCGATGAGATAATTAAGTTTTTACGTAATATAAGGCAGAATTATTAATAGAGAGATTTGAAGCGACGAGTCCGGAATAATCCTGTTAACGTATATATACTCTGAATCGGAGTGAATTAAGCCAACGTTTTTTTTTTTTTTTTTTAATAATGCTAATCATTCATGCCACTTAGTAAAATTTTATAATACGATTGTTGATTAAAAAATAATAATTCTTGTGTAAAATTGCTTTCCACGTCAGTCAGCTCGTTTTGTATGGCCCCGTGTGTGTGTGTGTGTGTGTGTGTGTGTGTGTGTGTGTGTGTGTGTGTGTGTGTGTGTGTGTGTGTTTTCAATTTATTAATTAAAACATTTACTGCACGGGAATGATAGGTTTTATAATACCATCAATTTTCACGGCTTATATACTTTTGTTGAGTGTTTGTGTCTACCTCTGTTTTCCTCTTTGTCCGTCTTAGTCGCATGCGCACACGGCCGAAACGCCCACAAGCAGGCATGCACACGTACACACGCACGCGCACACGCACATAGATAGAGCGTTACTGAAGACAAATTCGAGTAAAAAACTAATACAGAAATTAACACAAATCATAACAATATCCAAAGCGTTGAACAAAGGTCATTCATGTCTATATATTAAAGCAGTAACTTAAAAAGGCCAGCCATTCTAGTAACAATATACAGGATCAACATTATTCAGGACTACATTACATGGAAAAACGTTCTACATTCTTAAAAAGATATATAAACTAAAATAAGTGCCAAAAATTTACTTTACAACAAAACAGACCACTATGCCAAGTACGGACTACCATCAACAAAGCACCGTATCTCTAAGACACTAAAACGAAAACCACGCTACAAAACACTCATAAAAAACACTAAAACAAATATTAACCTGAAACCTCACAAAACACTAAAGCAAAGATAAACTCAAGACTTCTAAGACACTATAATGCTATGAGTCAACTTGGCTTGTACCACGGTATCTAGTCTGTATCTGTCTCACTGTCGTTGTGATGTCTGTCTATGTCTGTGTATTTTCCAGTTATATCTTTGTGTTCTTGTTTATTTACATCGTCGCGTTAACATAATTTTATGCCAACATCTCCCGATTTTCATATCCGCCTGTCTGTGACTGTATTCGTGCCGTTCCACCCCCCACCACTCTCTCTCTCTCTCTCTCTCTCTCTCTCTCTCTCTCTCTCTCTCTCTCTCTCTCTCTCTCTCTCTCTCTCTCTCTCTCTCTCTCTGCCTG
Source organism: Eriocheir sinensis (assembly GCF_024679095.1). Taxonomy (NCBI): domain Eukaryota; kingdom Metazoa; phylum Arthropoda; class Malacostraca; order Decapoda; family Varunidae; genus Eriocheir; species Eriocheir sinensis. The sequence goes on from NC_066518.1 coordinate 16,200,450, forward strand.
CTAATTCCTGCTGAGTCGCCATTACAGCATCGGCCGCGGGGTCGCTTAGCGGGAAGCATCGTTTTGCTTTAATACACATTCCGCTGAAGGCGAGGTTGGTGATGAGCTCAGCTGCTGCTCGTGCCGGGGGAAGGTTTTTGCCGCGAAGTCTGTCGCGTGCGTCTTGTTTTGGGTCTTTTAGAAAATTGATGAGGCCGTCATATGGGGTCCAAGTGTCCAGGTGGACTGAAAGAGCGCGAGTGATGGTGCGTCGCTCCAAGGTGATTGGCTGCACAGGTGGAGTTCATACACCGCGCCTTTAAACACGTTTTCCTCCCTCTTTTACTTCTTGAATCTCTCCTACTTCCCGAAAGTCCATAATTTGATTTCCTTTCCCTTCCTTCTCCCGATCCCTTCTCTCATCGTTTCACATTCACACCCTTCCTCCTCCTTTCCAAAGCATAATTTCTCTTCTATTCCTCCTCATTCATTCCTTCCCTCTTCTTCCAGTATTGATTCTCTCTCTGAGTTCGTCCATCAAGCACTCCCACGCTATTGATCCTTCGCTCATTTCCTTTTCCCTCCCATTTCCTTCCTCCTACATTTACCCCTTTCCCTCCTCAATTTATCTCTCTTCCTCGCATCCCGTCTCTCCATATCAACACAGCCAGCCAGATCTCCTGTCAGTAGTATTTCCAATTTAGTTCCATCATGTACTTTCTTTCGGACCTCTTAATTCACACCAAACACGATTACCATTTCCTTGTAACGTCACCATCACTTTCACCTTCTGGCAAACGTTCCTCAACCCTGCCATACTGTGCCCGTCAACTGAAATGACGTAAGATTACCTTTCGCTCTTTCTAGTTTACTTTTCTCGAGATCTGCCATCAATTTTACCCTTCTGTGACGTCACTTGAATTCAGAACTTGATTCTCATTTTCACACAAACACTATTCTTTCCTTCTTTCTACCGTCTTTATATTTTCCGGTTCTCTACTTTCACGACGTTATAAATCTCTTCTTTATATTTTTCAGTGATAAGTCAAACCTTTCCTTGTACATATGTTCTTTCCCATCTTCATTCTGCACTCACACAACCTCATCCTCATCCTCTTCTTCGTCCCGTGAAACTCGTCCCTTTCCTTCCCCGGCCCGCGCCCCATCCATAACCAAGAGCAAGGGTCGTCGGCGGAGGGGAGAGGGTCGCCAGGGAACATGAAATTCTACTTCAGAGTATTACTATAGCCACTTCTCTCCCGTCCCCTCACCGCCGAGCCGCTGCATGGAAATATTTGCGTGCGGGTGTACACGCTCCTGCTGATTCACATATTTTGCCCCAGTGTCTCGGGGGTATCATTCCAAGCACGCAATGAATACATGAAAATATTAAGATATGAGCAAGTGCTCCAGCGCTTACTCTTTCAACTTTAATAAATGGTATGGTGAAGATGTACGGAAAAACGTGATAGAACGATACACTCACGAATTTGGCTTCATTATAATATTTTTTTCTTTTATTGGTCAATCATAGTCCATGCATTTTCTCTACATTTCGGTTTTGTACTTAGTCTTACTGTTTTACTGAAAAAAAAAAAAAACATGCGAAAATTTTGGAGATCAGAAAAAAACCCATTTCGGTTTTGTTGTTAGTCTTTCTATATTGCTACAAAAAAAAAAACATGCAAAAACTTTGTAGTACAAAAAAAAATGTTACCTAGTTTTCCATTTGCTAGGAACGATCTGTCGGTCATTTGCGGCGTTCCCATGATGACTTTGCAGCTGCCATCACGTCGACTTTATACGTACACGTTCTATTTTTTTTAATGATCCAGATTTTCGTGTTTGGCACCGTATCAAATCGGATTACTATTACAACCATTATTCGCTTTGTCACACCAAACGCAGCGGACCATTTCATAACTCCGGCGCGCAGAGGCGGGTAAGTGACAAATAAATATCCGAAATCAAATTCTGCACCTCGTTTTTACCTATTTTTCGCTAATTGCTTTATGCGTGTAACGAAATGTGATGTAATATTGGAATGCTCACGTCTCCTCCTCCTCCTCCTCCTCCTCCTCTTGGCTTTTTGGAAAGTGGGGGATGGGGATAGAGAACGCTAATGCCCATGTCATTTTCAGCCTCCTCTTTTTTCTTTGGGCGTGTTGGAAGGGGGGAAAGTGAGGGTGGGGGGAGGTGATGGTGAAAGGGGGATGGGGAAAGGGAACCCTAATGCCTAAGCCATCCCCATTCTACTCCTCTACTGGGAGTACAGAAAAAGTGGGGATGAGGGTGGAGATGGTGGTGGGGGAAGGTGATAGAGGTCCCTGATGTCCACGTCCTCGTCTTCCTCCTCCTTACATGGTAGGGGGGAGATGGAGGAGGGTGATGGGGGGATGGGAGGGGGCAGAGGGCACTGGTGCTCGGTGTGCGGCTTAATCTTGCTGTAACTCTGAGGGCTCAACTAATCCAGTTTGCCGATCCTGAATTTCGTTTTCATTAAAACATTATTGGCCGGATTAGAGTGTTGTGCTGGGTCATTTGTAAGCAAGCCAGAGGTTCTGCTTTTTCTCTCACCAGCAATGTCTCACCATCATCACCACTTTTGTCACCATTGCAGCAACAATCACAAGCATCAGTAGCAATATCAACATTGATGTAATCATCACTATCCCCTTCAGTATCACCATACCTACTGTTGTCACCTTCACCGCCATCTTGAGCAACACTGCTACCATTACCAGCATCATCATAAATACCAAACCATCGTTACCACCAATATCACAATCCCTATCACTCCCTCCATCACCACCACAGTTACCATCAATATCATCGTCCCATCCTCGACCACCGCCGCAACCACGTTGCGCACCACACCCACCACTCACAAAACATACCACTATCAACACCACCAACACTAACAGCTTCCCACAAACCACGACCGGTGACTCACCACAACACACATCACCCAATTCACTACAACCACCATTCTTACGCCATCATTAAATCCCACCATTCAAAATCCCTTGCTCATCACGACCCGCCACTTACAATACCCACTCAATGCCGTCCACAACACTCCATTCACCTCCATTACCCAAAACACTCCACCACCACCACCACCACCACCTTCACCATCCAACATTCTCAGCTCCCCACCTTTAATGAGCCGTGTGCCTCATATATATATATATATATATATATATATATATATATATATATATATATATATATATATATATATATATATATATATATATATATATATATATATATGAATGGAGGAATCGTTTATAACGTTGAAAAAACAAAAACATAATACATGTAATATAAAACAAAACAAATAATATTGCAATGAACACCGCCGATTTGAGAGGTGACAAAGAAAATAAAAATCTTATCAAAACGTTAAAAGGAGAGATAACATCAGACATTTTTTCCAACACACACACACACACACACACACACACACACACACACACACACACACACACACACACACACACACACACACACTCACTTTAGGCGCCGATGCTCCACGACAGGCCCAGGTCCCCGCCGCATAAGAATGAGCGCCAAAAAAAGGGACAAAACGACTTTCCTACACATAATGGAAGGTGATCAGAGGGTCGTCCTGCGGTGACGTCAAGGAGAAAGGCAGGGAGGGAGGGGGAGAAGAGAGAAAGGCAGGGAGGGAGGGGGAGAAGAGAGAAAGGCAGGGAGGGAGGGGGAGAAGAGAGAAAGGCAGGGAGGGAGGGAGGGGGAGGAGATAGAAAGGTATAAGAGAGGCGGTAAGGCGGAGGGAGGGAGGGAGAGAGGATGGAATGGCGCCTTGATGTCCTGGGTGGGTGGGTGGATTTAGAGAGGTTGGTGTATGCCTGGGCGGGTGATTTTAGGAAGAGAGTGTATGGGTGAGTGGGTAGTATAGGGAGGAAGAGCAGGTGAGTGGGTGGGTGGGTGAATGGGAAGGCTTGGGGAGGAAATAAGGCTCGGAGGGAAGGTACGGAAGTGGAGGGTTGGGAGGGAGAGTTTAGGAGGGGCGGGAGGGAGCGAGGGACAGCTTTCTGGGCTGCTTATTGATCATCAGGATAATGCTGCGGAAGAGGTCAAGATATTCTGGGACTCAGATGAACTTCATGCATGTGATTCAGGGCGATGAGCATTTATGACGTTACGATTATTATATTTCAGGGATCTATTTTTTGTTTCAGTATAAGTGTTTGACTTATCCATTATATCACTATCACTACGGCAAAATCTGATATATTTCGTGGATTTTAAAAAGCGAATACAGATGTCTACTTTAGATTTTTTTATCGAAACTCCAAACACACAAGGCTATGTAGATTAATGTGTTTGTTCGTAGTTCCGTGTTACCTTCCTCCTGCATAAACCTTCCTGACCGCTAAAAATAACACACAGCAAACAAGGAACAGCGAGGTGGGAGTGGCTGGGGCTCGAGCACTGGACACGTCACTCATGATCATCCTCAGACAGCGACAATACGGACGGCCTACAACGACAACCCGCTTACAAGATCACCAATTCGCACTCTAAAAAAGCCCCGTTCTAGCACTTCTTCCTGGCGCCGGATTACTTTCACCCGCCCATCATCCTCAACCAGGCCCCATATATTAAGGTCTTAACCCAATCCCCGAGTCACAGGAAAGATGCTCGTTTCGCGTCGCCAGTCCAACGGTGCTGACCCCTCCCATGACCCACGTGAGGCACGGGTGAAAAATTCAGTAATGGGTGAAGGGAGGTGAGGTGTAGTGAGGACAGGTGAGACGTGCAGGTGCTTCAGGTTGGGTAAGGTGACGGACGCTTATAATCTCACTGGTGATGACTCCAGTGATAGGTGGAGGGAGGTGAGGTGTGACAAGGGTAGGTGAGATGTGTAGGTGCTTCAGGCTGGTTAAGGTGACGGACGTTTATACTTTTGTTGATAGGTTAGTTATACGAATATTATCCTACACACACGCGCGCGCACAGGTGCACATATTTGAGCGGGGCGTGCCACTATAACCTCTCATTTAAAGTGTGTTTGTAGGGGAGCAGAGGAGACACCTAACATGTGATTACTCTGCGGCCTTTACGGGGGATGTCGGGAAGAGAGGAGGAAGCATAATTATAGGTTTCCCAAAAGTGTTTTTAGTCTCTCTCTCTCTCTCTCTCTCTCTCTCTCTCTCTCTCTCTCTCTCTCTCTCTCTCTCTCTCTCTCTCTCTCTCTCTCTCTCTCTCAAGAAATAACATAACACTAGCTATAATGTGGCAGTGGGTGCTCACTTCTTCCTCTTCTCATTCTTTCATTTGGCTTCTCACCGTCGATCTTATCCCTTTAGACAAAAAAAAAAAAAAAAGATAACTGAGCACTGTTTTCAGACTCCATAGCGCTGCGGGACGACAGATTTACGTATACTCCAATTGTTTTCAGTCTGACGATGCACGAATCGCTGCTATATTGTCCATCATAAACAGTGATTTAGCTGCCAGGGTCTGTCTTGTGGCATCGACTAATTCTATAAAACATTCAGGTACAGCTGCGTAATTTACGACCACAGGAAAGATACACGACCTCTGTAAGACATCTGATGCGAATGAATGTTTGGACCACGAGGACACAACTCCTCTGAAAAAAAACTCGATGCTTCATAGGAATACAGAAGTAACAGCAAGGCTTCCTTCGCATGCACCCTCACCGTCGTGGAGGTGGCAAAGCTCTTGGGCCAAGACAAGCAGCGCAGCCACGAACTCACGAGATTTGTTTTAGGCCACCACGGCGTCTCTCTAAGTAGTCACTATATTTATCAGGGATTTATAAATAGGGAGAGCCTCAAGAAGGTCTAGTTCACCTGGCGGCAATATCTCTTCTTACTCTTCCTCCTCCTCCTCCTCCTCCTCCTCCTCCTCCTTCTCCTCCTCCTCCGTAGGGGACGCGCGTGTATCAGTCATCTTGGCTTGCCTGTAAATGCCAAGTTGTCACGTTGTTTATTTAGCGTTAGTGTGGGCGAGGAGTGCCAACGCCTCGCTCTCTGATCGTTTGTCTGATGCTGCCTGCGTGCCTGTCCCTGTACCTGGGAGCTCATGAGTGCTTCCCCCCCCCCCCACACACACACACAAACACACACATACGACTATTTCCACAAGCTACGAAACTTACTGGCCGCCAGCTAAGACACATCTGCATAGCTTTCGAGGCTGTCACTCCTAGAAGGATCTGTGCACATGTTGGGTGGATTGTGTTACAGAAATTCATGTTTACACTCTCATTAAAGGCTGATTGGATGAAGGCGGTATGGTGGGGTTGTTGTGGTGGTGGTGATGGTGGGGTAGTTGTGGTGGTGAGGGTGGTGGTGGTGGTGGTGATGAATGATGGTATATGGACGGCAGGTGTTGGTGTTCTTCATACGCATGAAGATTTCAGGATTTGAGCGGGCGTGCCGTACGCAGGTTCTTTATATTCATTAAGAAGCGATGATTCAATTGCTGTGATGTTATATAAGAATGCTTCATCTACTATCTGGCTTTCAATGCCAAAGCAGCGACGGTGAGGAGTTCAGGTAGGAGATGACACATATATATTACCTATAGCCTGAGACGTCTCGCCAATTGTACCAAATTTATTCCTGTTTCTCAATGAATGATTCACGACTAATGTATTATTCAGGATTTAGGGCAATGGTTCACAATGGACAGTGGAATACCTGAATACTAGAATACCTGCGGTTGAAGGTGAATAAAAGAATGAGGCTAGTTTTCTGCTGTCGCCCACATATATGTTTTTTGGCATTTAAATGAACGGCAGGTGACAAAATTAATCTCCCTACTTCAAAGAGAAATAAGCGAGCCAACAGATTTGTGTTCTTCCGTAAAAACAACTGGTTCTGTGTTGGTGTTCAAGGGCATATGAACTAAAAATACTTATTAGCTTTCTGTAGCACAATCGATGCTCTCTGAACGGTGTCAGCGAGTCTGTGGGTCAGTGTGATAAAGCACGTCCTCGAAAGCGAGTGACCAACGAAAGTGATCTGGGAAGCAGTTTCACGCTGGCGATCCTTTGGCGCTTCATTGAATTCTGTTGGCGCGGGACGGAAGGGCGTGGCAGGAAGGAAACACTGGCCAGAGAGTGGACACGTGCAGGACCTAGTGGTGGCATAGTGGCTAACTAACCTAAATTTTGGCGCGGGGCAGAATGGGCGTGGGAGGAAGGAACACAAGCCAGGGAGTCTAACACATGCAGGACCTGGTGGTGGTGGCATAGTGGTGCTGACGCAAAAAAAGGGCACTCGTATATCGTGAAAGTGTTTATGTTGTTTCAGGACTAAGTGAGTGGGGCGGAGGTGGGGAGTACATTATATATATATATATATATATATATATATATATATATATATATATATATATATATATATATATATAGAGATATATATATATATATATATATACTTTGGAGGAAAATAAATTGTTTATTCATAAATAGCACTGAAGTTGGCGTTTGTACATCGTATGGTTGGCACGAAGTAGCAGATAAAACATAGGAAAGGTTATATACACACAAGTCTTGTAAATAAAAAAAACGTCCGAGTCTGCTCTCTCAACACCACAAACGTTTAAAACTAAAGCATCTACTACTAATGTTACTACCTTTTATTATTACTTCTACTACTACTACTACTACTACTACTACTACTACTACTACTGTAACTTTAGCTTTCACTACAAATATATTCTTCTACTACCACTACTATTACTACTACGTCTACTACTACAACGACTACTACCAGTGGGTCTCCTCGCCTCAAACACTCTTCCCGCTTAGGTCGCAC